>NC_134478.1:18302462-18446809 GCF_964194025.1 Convolutriloba macropyga | reverse complement strand
TGATGTTCTGATTTTGGTAAGGTTAGGTTAGAGATTATAATGCACGACGATTCGATTCAGTTCCGGTATTCTACCGGCTATGTTTTTTTTTTAGCAGAAAGCAAGTTTGTTCATGACTTGAATTTTGACTTCTTTTTGTTCGAGCATTTACCTCCGTTTTTGATTTTTGACTTCTGTTTTCGAACATTGGACTTTAACAGTTGCTTCGTTTGTAATATATATATATATATATATATATATATATATATATATAGTCATTAGGAAATGCTGGTAATGTTCGAAGTGAAGAGGTCGTTTTGAGATTTGTTGTTCCTATATAAGTCACCCCTAATTATCTAAACTACACTGCACACACCCCCCGCCACCTATCTGCTCCCCCCCCCAACACCAACATACCCCCCAACACCTACCTAAGACCCCCGACACCTACCTACCCCCCACCGCCACAACCTATCTACCCACTCACCCCACCTAGCTACCCCCGCTCCTAAAAAAATTGTCGGCATTTTTAAAACACTTTAATGTGGTTTGTTGGGCTACTTTTTTTTCTCTTGTCTATTGTGATGTTCTGATTTTGGTAAGGTTAGGTTAGCGATTATAATGCACGACGATTCGGTTCGGTTCCGGTATTCTAACGGCTATGTTTTTTAGCAGAAAGCATGTTTGTTCATGACTTGAATTTTGACTTCTTTTTGTTCGAGCATTTACCTCCGTTTTTGATTTTTGACTTCTGTTTTCCAACATTGGACTTTAACAGTTGCTTCGTTTGTATTGTATGGTAATTAGGAACTGCTGGTAATGTTCAAGGTGAAGAGATCATTTTGAGATTTGTTGTTCCTATATAAGTCACCCCTAATTATCTAAGCTACACCGCACAACCACCCCCGCCCTCTATCTGCCCCCCCAACACCAACCTACCCTCAACACCTACCTAAGACCCCCCCCCCCGACACCTACCTACCCCCACCGCCCCTGCAACCCCCCCCCCCTCCAAATTACCCCCACCTACCCCTACCCCCTGCCTTCACCTAGCTACCCCCACCTACCCACCAACTACCCCAGCACTTCACCCCCCCAACCTATCTACCCACCCACCCCTCTAGCCCCCCCGCACCTAAAAAAACTGTCGGCATTTTTAAAACACTTTAATGTGGTTTGTTGGGCTACTTTTTTTTCTCTGGTATATTTTGATGTTCTGATTTCGGTAAGGTTAAGTTAGAGATGATAATGCACGACGATTCGAGTCGTTTCCGTTATTCTGCCGACTGGTTTTTTTTAGCAGAAAGCAAGTTTGTTAATGACTTGAATTTTGACTTCTTTCTGTTCGAGCGTTTACCTCCGTTTTTGATTGTTGACTTCTGTTTTCGAACATTGGACTTTAACAGTAGCTTCGTTTGTAATATATATAGTCATTAGGAAATGCTGGTAATGTTCGAAGTGAAGAGGTCGTTTTGAGATTTTTTTCCTATATAAGTCACCCCTTACCCCTAATTATGTAAACTACACCGCACAACCCCCCCCCCCACACCAGCTATCTACCCCCAACACCTACCTACCACCCCCATCGTCGGGTATTAACGTCATTTTCGGTATTTACGTCATTTTCGGTATTCTACCGGCCATGTTTGTTTAATTCGTCGTCTCCATCGATGATTCTTACGACTTGACTTCTTGGAATTGACTTCAGTGACTTCTATTGATTTGCAGGTGAAATTTTTGTGCGTGACGTCATTTAAGCTTTTAGGTCAATTGTGTGACTTACCTCACTCAAAAAAATGACTTCTGAACTCACTCATGGAACTTTGAATTTTATGAACATTTTAATTCAAGATTAGTGTGCATCTATGTAGTGCCAAACTTATTTGCCCTAATTCTTGACTATTAGTCTTGTTTTTGATTTCGAATATCCGTTTTGAAAAAGCTCTCTTAGCGTTTTTTTCCTTATAGACCGTATGTGTCATAAAATTGACAATCCGAATCTAACCAAAAAACTCTAGTGGTCTATTAAAGGACTAGTGGTCGATCTGTCTATCTTATTTCTTTAGTTGCTTCAATTCATCGAAGGCCACATGCGTCTATCGCGGCTATTTCCGGCAATCTGCCGGCTATGTTTAATTGAAAGTCTAACAAACGACTGTATCTCTCATAGAAATGCCAAAAAAACTGGGGAATTCTTTGAAATAATTTTCTGTTACTTTTCTAATTTGGATCAGCTATCAATCAGCCAAAAAACAAACAGTGAATGAAACATTCAAGCGTCGGTTACTTTTTGTCAGAAGGAGTATCCTTATTGTCTTTATCCTGCAAAAACACATCCAACTTCAAAGATATAAATTACTAGCTTTTGAAGAACTTTGTTACTTATGACGTTTTAGAAGCAACAGTCACTGTAAATTTAAGAGGCCATATATTCTTCTTTTTAATCATCTTTCGTCCTTTTCAATGCCAGCATATTGTGAGAATCATCAGTCTTATTAAATAACAAGTACCTTTTGCTGATAAATAGTTGTTTTCTTGGAGCGGTAAATTACTTGTTACTGCGTCTTGTTTTTGTAAACAAGTTCAGTGACGAACGGCCAAACAACTTGACTTGTTGAAAAGAGAAATAACACAGATAATCTCAAGCTTTCTTTCTGAGGAAAAAGTTCTTAAAAAAGAGAAGCTGTATACAAAATACAGAGTCAATTTCTCCTACTGGCTTTAACGAAGCCTATCATAGTTTTGATATTGATATTAAGTGAGCAACCGATAAACAGAGTTTATTTATGAAGTCAAATCACTTTTATAATATCTGAGTAGCTTCAAATGCAACCCCTTGAAAAAGGTTGAGTAGCTTGAAAATGCGTTCACAGTTATTCGAATTCCTTTTTTGCTAATTTACTAGGAGGCGATTTCCTAAATTTGATTTTTAATTTGAGTTGTTGAATGAAACTCAAGAAAAATTTCGTTGCTTTAACTTTGAATTAATTTGATGTTCTGAGCGAGACAAATTGTTCAACGGCAAATCTGAACGATTAGTTATTAGGACTAATTGAATATCGAGTAATGCAACAGGAATCTACAGTATGGCGGATTATGCACTTTGAAAAAGTTAGCTGCAAAATAGTATTATCCGGACACATTTGAAACTGCTGAAACGACTGATTTGATTGGCTTAAAGCTTTCCTTGTTTTTGATATCAGAGCAACCGTTATGTTATTTGTTTTTTGAATTCGAAATGAACTGAATTGAAAATTTGATGTTAGCGCTAAAAACTGATTATTTGCTTTATGGGTACGCTTGATTCCAGTGCTTTCTAAACAGGTTATTGTCGATGCTTGCTGAAGAAATTTGATTTATTTCGAGCTTTTATAAAACTATTGCTATAAGGTATCAACGCTACAGTTTACGATAAACGACTAGTGATGAAATTTTGTTGCTGGAACAGACAGAAAACCTTCTTTCAGTTTTGCATCAGTTTTTGCCAAGTTTTGCATCAGTATTTGCCAAGTTTTTGTTAGCAAAATGAATGCAACAAATGTTCTCACCGTTGATGGTCGCCTATTTTCATTGAGCAGGCAAACGACAGTGTTCAATTCATAGCTAAGGATGAGCTTCCGTGATAAACACGCTTTCTCTTTCAAAATTTTTGTTCAACAGGTTGAAAACTTAAATGTGAAAACGCGAATTACCGGTTATCCTTGTGTTCACTTTACATCTCCATTATTACTCTGAAATCATTTCATATAAAGCAATGATTTTTTATTTCTTCAGGTCTTACCGAAGCCTCAATGTATTGCTACGAGATTGTGGCCAGATACAAAGGGTTGGAAACCAGAGCTAGAGACCGGTATCTTTGGCTGGACGACTACGAATCCCAGGTTTGTTTTATCATTAATGACTTAACTTTAATGAGATCACTGCCCCAGGTGGCTACTCCGGGCTAGACTGACCGACCTATACTAGCAGGCCGTCACAGGCCGAAATACCTTTTGATCAAGGTTTGCACAGACAGTCTATTGTCTACACTTTTGAGCGTTTTCCAGTTATCCAGACCATGCTATTTTGGTATAATTATGCCCTGGTGTGTGTTCAAGTTGGAGTTGGTCAGGTCATTTTGGCCAGCGATTTCAGCTTCTGAGAGAGTGACGTTTAATCAAAATAGTCTACGATAATCTCAGGTCATCAGACCCCGTATATGTTAATCGATTGTTTAAAACAAGTTTGTCCTCCAGGTGAACCCTGCAAATGGTTTCATTGAGCAGTTTGCCCAGTTTGACGAGAACCACCTGACGTGGACTAACTACACTCATGCCTACTTCGATGCTCTCTGCTCATGCACTTGTGAGTTATTTTTACTGATTTGATTTGCTAATAAGCTGAAACTCAACTGAGACACACCTCTTGAAAATGTACATGAAAATCTTTCAGAAGCAAATTCTTTAAGAAATCTCTAAATGCGCTCTTTTGACACCAACGCAGTTGGTTTTCGTAGAACATCTTCAGCAAATGATGCTCTATTGCACTTTAGTGGGGAACGATCAGAAAAAAAAGCAATTGACAAAAAACAATGACAAAACAATGACAAAATGACAATGACAAAAAGTAGGAGCTGTATTAATTGAATTGTCTAAATTTATTAATTTTAATTATTTTATTCAATGAAATACCATATTGTGATAACAAATTTGCAAATATAGGTTGTTACACGAACGCGTATATTTTGATCAAATCTTATCTCTGTGACAATCAGCAGCAAGTTGTGTATAATGATAGAACTTCAGATTCACTTCTGTGTACCACAGAACCTTCAACAAAAAGTGCTAAAATTATTGAAGTAAATGTGATATGCAACATAGCTGATGTAAAGTTTTGTTTGACTGATTTCCAGACGCCCCAGAGCCAACCAATATCTCCTGGTCCCTCAGCAACTCTTCTGCTGTCACATTCGACTGGACCACACCATCTGTAGCCACTCTTGGATCTCTCTCTTCTCCAAAGTCTGGACAGCCACTCACTCTCTATAACGTCGCCTTGCACAGCCAGGATGAAGCAACTCAAGTTGAACTGGTATGTCACTGCACAGATTGCTGCACAGAGTTACCTTATCGGACCAAACTTTAAACGCTTCGGCTTTTATTCTATGATCAATTGATTCAAATCACGAACGTGATGCTCTTAATTATGAGGCATATTAGCGTGAACCCAATCTACGAATTGAAAATCTGGTACTTTGAGCCATGCATCAAATATCATGGAGCAATCACTTCTATTTTTTGTTTCAGTCAAATTAGTACGTCACAGAAGAAAAGTCTGGTAGTTTGAATGAAAAATCATCAAAATAATAACAGCTACTTTAGCGTACTTATTTGACTTGATTCAATTTTTACTGCAATCGACATTTTGCCGTTTGTCTGAAGTTAATTGAGATTTCTGCCATGGAGGCTGCCACTTGACAGGGCATTCAAGGGCAAGAGTGCTGAATCTTCTCTTACCGCGTATCAATTTTGAAGCCGTAGCAAAACAAAATGAGTGCGTTCATTTCCAGATTTTGTACAATCAAAATGTTTCGTACCGTCTTGCCTTTTTTGTTTTTTTTTGTCTCAGAGTAGGATAGGCAGAATTTTTTCTGAGAAATAGTGAAGATTAGCACGAGTAACTCATTTACAGTGCAGTTTCTAAAGTGAATCGGAATTAAATTTGAGATATTGCATGTTCGTTGAGATACACTGACTTAATTTCCACAATGAAACTATTAAGTATGAAACTATGATCTGCAATGGAGGTCAGCCAGACTTCCAAAAATGTATAGCTTAGTCCGTACGCTTATTTAAACTTAGCTATGCAAGTCTGCGACTGATTTCAAGGAACGTTTTAACAATAAATGAAAATTTTAAGAGCTGATGTAAGCTACAATTTTTAAATCCTCAAGATCTGCACATATTAATTGTAAACTGGGATTAATTAAAGAGTTTTGTTCACTGTTCTAATAGATTGTTTTTATTTGAATTTCTTGGGCTAATTTTTTCTTATCCAATACCTTGTCGCAGCAGCTCACATCTAAGCTTTCCAATAGTTTATGCTATTATTGACGTCTGCTTTGAAAAAAAAAATGTTATCGTTATTCCTTATCCGGGTGGTTTCTAATTTTAGATTACAGGAAATATTGTTTTTACTTTTTTTTGTCAAAAATATTTGTTTTTCTCTTATTTCTATTATTTCTAAGTTGCTCTGCTTTTTGATTTGATCTTCCTTTTATTTATTTATTTACTGATTTTTTTCATATAATTTAGAAAGCTATACTGATTTTTTGGTCTTCAGACTTTTGAAATTCTTGCTATAGCTGATAATTCAGACTATCGGCGAGTAAAACGCTCTTTCGAGAACTTTTTATTGAAGCTATATCTCCCAAAGGCAACTTCTTTCTACGATATATCAAGGCAAAAACACATCTAACTGGCCCGGCAAATCTAGCTGTATTTGCTAGCAGGTATTTTGTCTGAGTCGATTTTCGGCTCAGATTGGTCACCGATACGTTTTCGAAACATAAAAATATTAAGCCTAAAAAGAGCGCAATCGATTCAGTATATTAGTAGGCTCAACGAAAATTATGTTTAACGAACTTTTTCTGAGCTCTCTAAGTATAAAAGAACGGATATAAGGCTTATATGGTTAAGAGATTACGTAATAAACTTTCTCGCTGGATAGCGCATAGATTTCTCGCTGCTCTTTTATTTAAATAGCGCTTTAAATAGATTGTTCATTTAGTTTACTCGGTAACATCCTCCGGCCCGGAAGAAAATGTTGGGAGGATCGGTACAAGCTTAACGAGTGGGCGGACGAGCGATCCGGATGACGTGCGTAAGACGGCGGAGCGGGCGACGCTGTCGGAGCCGTACCGAAGTTCCTCAATCCGAGCGGTTGGATAGTAACTCCTAGGGTTGCTTTCTTCAACGATCCAAACTAAATCACCAACCTTGAGGTGATGCTCGGCAGGCGTCTGCCACTTAGATCTACGGTTCAACGCAGGTACGTACTCCTTGAGCCAACGTGCCCAAACTGCATTGGCGTATGACTGTGCACGGGCGTATCGCTTACGATGATCGAACTCGTCGACGCCAACGATAGGCGGAATTCTGGTTGCTTGGTTACCGAGTAGAAAATGATTAGGTGTTATAGCGCCTAGGTCGGACGGGTCGGCGCTTACGGGCGTTAAGGGACGTGAGTTCAGTGCGTATTCGACCAGACAAAAAGTAGTGTTCAACACCTCATCTGTGAGGCGACGCGTACCGAGGATAGTGTACAGTACTCTTTTAAAACTCCGAACTAACCTCTCCCAGATGCCACCTTGGTGTGGCGCACTGGGTGGATTGAACCTCCACTTAATGCCCTTATGTGCAAGTTCGGTGGCAATGTTAAGCGTATTCCATTTTTCCACACATTCACGGAGCTCTTTCTCCGCTCCAATGAAGTTCGTACCATTATCCGACCAAATCATAGCAGGAGTACCCCGACGGGAGACGAACCGCTCCACTCCCATTACACAAGAACTAGTGTCCATGGACGGGACAACTTCAACATGGACAGCACGAGTAGTGAGACAAGTGAAGAGAAATCCCCACCTCTTCTCGGTAGTCCGACGAACGGTGACGTAGAATGGGCCGAAGTAATCAACCCCGGTGTTGGTAAAGGGAGGAGACTGGTATGCGAGTCTCTCCTTTGGGAGGTCTGCCATGATAGGTTGAATGGTTGCTGCACGGAACTTTCTACACAACACGCAGTTTGATTTGATGGAACGCAGTGTGGAACGCAGTTTTAGGATGGCATAACGTTCCTATACCTTTGACCTTAGGTAATCAATGCCTTGATGATGGTTCTTCAAATGAGTATGCCGCAGAAACAGTTTAACAAAAGTATGACGTGCATCCAGCACGATAGGATGCTTAGTGTCAAAGTCAATTTCCACTAGCCGTCGGAGTCGAGCAGAAGAACGGATGAGACCATGAGGCCCAATAAACGGAGTAAACTGAGCAATGCGGCTGCTCTTCTTAACAGATTTGTTGTCAAGAAGATCCTTTCTTTCAGTACTAAAGGACTCTTCCTGAACCAAGTACTGGAGATGACGCTCGGCTTCGTCAAGCTCAACAGGATCGGCTATGCTGCCGTCTACGGTACGGTAACTTTCATGAGATGGTAAAAGACGGAGCACATATGCGGTGACACGCAGTAATTTTTGATAAGAACTGAACTTATCAAACGGGATTAGATTGATACTTTGTTCCTTAGGGGGCTTGGTTACGGATGCGGCTAAAGATGAGATGGAGTCATCATCTTGTTCCTTGGTTACAACGCCGAGTTTGATGTTATCAACGACGTCAGTATTTGGCACAAAAGGGAATTGCTTAGCTCTCAAGAAGTCAGGACCCCTCACCCAGCTACTTGATTGCAAAACTTCAGCGGACATGCCACGCGTGCCAGCATCTGCCGGATTATCATAAGTGGCGACGTGGTTCCATTGGTCAACGCTGGTGTTCTCCAGGATTTCACTAACACGATTTGCAATGAAGATGGGGTGTTTGTTTGTTGAGTTTATCCACTGCAAGACGATGGTACTATCTGTCCACATAAAGACTTTATCCACAGTAACCGTTAATGCTCGACAGATTTCCCTTTTTAAACGGGCAGCGAGGAGAGCGGCTTGTAATTCCAACTTAGGAACTGTCATTACCTTCATAGGTGCAACACGGGCCTTGCCCAAGACAAACGCCAGCTCTGTTATAATCTCCCCGGAGGAGCAAGTTACTTGAGCCCTAAGAAATCCTATTGCACTGAATACGTCTTGCGAGCTATCACCAAACATGTGGAGTTCAAGATGTTGGAATGGTCCTGAAAAGTAACTTCTCGGTATAGTGATCTCAGCTAACAGCGGCAGTTCGACACACCAGGCAAGGAATCTGTCAACTGTGTCTTTAGGTAACTCGTCATCCCAACTTTGTCCATTGACACGCCAAATGTCTTTCAAGATTAACCTAGCACCAACAGTGAACGGTGCGACAAGACCAATTGGGTCATAGACCTTTGACACAAGACTTAAGACCAAGCGCTGCGTTAAACTTTTCGTGATGGTGTTATTAGTACCCCTACTCACAACCAGAGTATCGTTGTTGTGATCCCACTTGAGCCCAAGCACGTGCATTGATTCCTCCTTGGATGAAACGATGACCTTCGGTTCGGTGGATTGAGCAGACCCATCAATTCGGTCAGCCAGATCTGGTACATTGCTTACAAACTTAGTAAGCTTGAACCCACCTAGATGGAGAAGATGTACCAGTTCCTTCGACCTTATGAGGGCCCTTTCGGGGGATTCCACTGAGTCCAAGTAATCGTCCATGTAGAAGTTCTCAAGGACGGCTTTCGCAGCTTCTGGGTACTCCTTAGCATTATCGCAGGCCGTGCGCTGAAGTGCGTAGTTGGCGCAGTTGGGCGAATCTTTTGCACCAAAGATGTGGCGCGTATACTGGTGTACCACAACATTTGATGTGGGGTCCTCCCGCCACAAAAAGCGCAATGATGGTTGATCACATGGCAACACTCCAACTTGGAGGAACATTCCCTCGATGTCGGCGGATACGGCAAATGGATGTTGTCTGAACCGTAGGAGTACATAGATTAGGTTTTGTAGTAGGTCAGGTCCGGTAAGTAATGACTTATTAAGAGATGCGCCATGGAATTTTGCTGCTCCGTTTAGTACCCTACGAACCTTACCCGGTTTGTTCGGGTTAACAACCGGATGGTGTGGTAGGTACCACTCTCGTTCCGAGCGACTTTCCACCTTATGAGCATCTTTGACCCTTACTACGTAGCCCATGTCTAAGTCCTCTTTGATGGTACTCGAGTACTTTTCCCTTAAGGTCTGATCTTTCGTGAGCCGCTTTTCCAAAGACTTTAATTGGACAAGCGCAGAAAAATAATTGTTGGGCAATTTGATGTTATCTTCAGCCCATAGCATTCCTACATCGTACCTTTTTCCATTATGCACGGTGGTGTTTTCAAGAATTTCATGCGCACGCGCATCCGAGGCGGATCGTGGGTCTACTTGCTTAAGTGCGCCGTACGACTCCATGTCGTACCAAGATTTTACCTGACTAGCGAGTTCAAAATCCTGCTCCATATTAGCTTTGAAACAAGTCGAGACTAAACCTGAAGACGACGGAAGAGGGCCGCTTAGAACCCAACCTGTGGGCAAGCGAACAGCGAAGGGCGAGGACTTCTCGTCGGCAGCGAAGTACTCTAACGGGCGGATGGCATGATAGACATCCTGTCCAAGTATCATCTCGATGTTTCCATAGCAATATGTAACTGGGTCTAGGACTGCTAGGTGCGGGTATGTTTCCTGAAGTGCTTTAATGTTGATGACATCGGCGCCTACATTTAGATCTTCCTTTACGTAAGGGCTTACTTTAAATGGTTCAAATGCTTGGTTGTCGCGTGGTGTTACAATTAGTTCAACTAACTTAGTGTCTACAACCTCCTCGGTATTTATACCCTTGACTGTTAATTTCAATGCTGTACCGTGCAAACCAAGTCTATTTGCAAGATCATTGGACACCCAAGAGTTACTGCAAGCGGTATCGCACAAAACTAAAGCCGTGGTATCTTTACCAGAAGAGCTCTTCAACTGTAATTCAGTCACCTGAAGGAGGCCTTTCACATTACTCACAGATGACAAAGTGGTGGTCTTACTCGATGATTGGACACTAGGAAGTTTACTTTGATTTGCGCCAGCATTAGAATTATTGTTGTTGTTGTTTGAAGGGGATTTTGATGGATAAACCCTCTCAGCTCCATGGAGAAGAGTATTATGGGAGCTGTTGCAACCGTCCTTCCTGCATTTCCTGGGGTTTGGGCATTGCCTGAACATATGCTTTTCTCTCAAACATGAGAAACAAAGTTTTGCTTCAGCCACTACCTTTGCTCGCTGAGTGGGAGACTTTTCTTTAAATACCCTACACTCCCAGATGCGGTGGATACCTTTACACACAATGCAGCGAGGGGTTGCAGGCGTTGCCGATGTTGAGGCTGGTCTCTGAGTGCCCTTAGTTTGTGTATTAGCAGCAAAAGTTCTTGAGGCAACTTTGGTCTTTACTACTGAGTTGGTGTTATCCTCAGTTCTTGTTTTCAAAGAAGTTTGTTTCATTAAGTCATGTGCCTCGGCCTTCTCCTTCAACCAATCGTTGAAGTCAAGGAGTGTTGGCTTAACCCAATGTTTCTTCACTGTGAAGAGTGACCAAGACTCTTTCAGATTGGGCGGCAATTTTTGCACAGCCGTGTTGAGAAGTGAGGCGCTCTTAAGGTCTGCGTCATATGAAAGTGATTTAAAGACCCCAACAAGACTTGAAATTGTTGCAGAATAGTTTATGATGTTATCACTATTGTGCATCTTTAGTGGTGGAAAAGAGCTGAGTTTTTCTAAGTGTGCACTGACTACTGCCTGTGGTTGGCCAAATTTACGTTCGAGTGTCTTAAGTGCATCCTTATACATTACACCACAGTATGCGAACTCAGCGATGGCGGTTTTAGCTTTTCCAGTTACAAGAGTTTTTAAGTATGTTAACTTGACGTCATCAGTCAAGGACTGTGCGTCTATGGCGCTTTTAAATTGCCCGAACCATTCGTGCCACTGCAGGGGATCACCATTGTATTGTGCCAACTTCCACTCGGGCAGTGGATCGTTCTTCTTACAAGTAATTGCGTCCGCCAACTGCTTTATCAAATCCGCAGAGTCCAAAGAAGGAGCCGAAGGTGTGGGATGCGGCGGGCCACCCCAACACAACGGGTTCGGAACGGTAGCTCCATGCGTTGGCGGAATGATCGGAGTGACAAAGGTGGGGGCGGTACCTGCGGAAGAACTAAATGGATTCGCTTGCATGAAGTCTGATGTTACGTAATTTTGAGCGCCTGCTGCTGCTTGTACATGAGGGGAGCGATGCGATGTAGATATATGAGGGTTGATTAGCGGGGCCGGTTGTACGGTGTATAAATTTGCAGATGTACGTTCAAGTGGTACTTCATTAGCTGGGACTGCTGCCGGAAAACGCCAGACATTTGGATCTGGAGGGGCAGGAGGTGCGTGGGTTATGGGTACAAAATTTTGGGGCTGAAAATTCTTTTGTGGAGGTGCTGGATGATTTAATTGAGGTACGAAATTGTTTGCGGAGGAAATGAATGGTGCAGGCGGAGAATGGGGTAACAGATTGACATTATTCGCCACGGGGTTAGTGGCTTGTAGTGGGAGTGCTTGTGGCGGGGAAGGAGGAAAGCGGAATGCTGGTGGGATTAACGGAAAATGCGGTGGTGCGGGGTTTAGAACGGGGGATGGAGGGGCTGGTACATTTATGTGTGCTTGTTGCGGATTAAGTGCTAGCGGAGCATTAGCGAGTGCATTTAAAGGAGGTGAATGCCGAGGGCTGGTTAAATTCAACTGTCCCGGCATGCTCGCCCTGCGAGGGAATTGATGTTCTAACTGTAAACCATCGAAGTGCATTGTTGCTTGAGACAGTTGTCGGGCTGTGTTTGGGGCGTTTAGTTGAGTAGGCATACCAAAGTTTATTGGTGGTGATGGAGGCGTATATTGAGGCTGTCGTTGCTCTTGCATGATGTTATTTGCAACATGTGCATCGTTGGTTACATTGGTTCTAGTACTTGGTTCTTGCGGCTCATGGACAGGGAGGTTGATGTTAGCCTCAACTTGACCATGTGTATTGAGATTGAAGTGTGAGTTTGGAAGTTGAGCTGAAGAAGGTCGGACAATTGCTTGGTTGGATTGGGCGATGGAACCAGAAAAGTGCAAACTCGGTTCGTTTGCAACATCTGCCATGTTCCCGGCTGGTGACGAATTAACCCAATCTTGAACAAGTTTCTTGCTCTTGACTGAACTTCTTTCCGTAAAGAGCCCACTCATTTTGCCTGTACCAGACCCGTCCGCTGATGATTTTGTCATCAACTCAATTTCCTCAAGGGCTGCAGCAGCTACTTCCTTGCGATGATCTTCCTCAAGCTGTTCAATTTCTAATTCCCGCAATTTCGTTTGTTTTTCAATTTCAAGACGTTGTCTAGCAATGCGGAGTTTTGCCTCATGTTGTTTCTCAAGTTCCTCCCTTTTGAGTCTAGATAGTTCTAAGTCTCGTTGACGCTGACTTGATCTTTTTGAGGAAGTCATATGTGAACCTGATCTTGATTGGTGAGGGGTATACAGCTCTGCTGTCTCTTTGTCATGGACCGAATTGATATACCCTCGAGCAGCAGCAATGAACTCATCAGTTTTCTTTGTTACAGTCTCTAACCATTTTTCAAGGTTCTTACAAGCAGCATCTGGATTTTCAGTCTTTTGTGCCAGATCAAAGAGCTCTTCGTTTTTATCAACTACTCTAATAAAAGCGTCTTTGCACTTCACAAGCAGACGTTCGATCTTAACTTTCCTGTCTTGCTTATCAACAGCATTGTTAATTTCACCATAGATGTTATTAAGTTCAGCCTCTAATTTTGCCCTCGCACTATAAAGTTTGTTGAATTTGTCCTGTAAAGTTGTCATGATCTTAAGAAAAACAGGAACCACAAGTTTAATTTGGTACTAATATAGAGTACACATACATGCAACAGCACAACACAAATGGGTTATACCGACCCTAGTGTGACGATTTGCCTAGCAGACCGCCAAAGAGCAAAGATTTTCGTCGAGTACAATAGTACCCGGCGAAAGAAAGAAAGAACGGTGCGCAGGAAGCGCGAAACGGGACAGGACGGGGGGTGGGACGGACGGGAAGAGACGCCGAACGAATAACGCACGACGCAACGGGAAACCGGACGGACAAACGGGAGCGTCGGGCGAATGGCGCGCGACGAAACGGGAAAACGGCACGGGCGGGGCGGAAACGTCGGGCGGATGGCGCGCGACGGAAAGGGAAAACGGCACGGGCGGGGCGGAAACCTCGGGCGGATGGCGCGCGACGAAACGGGAAAACGGCACGGGCGGGGCGGAAACGTCGGGCGTGGCGCGCGACGAAACGGGAAAACGGCACAGGCGGGGCGGAAACGTCGGGCGGATGGCGCGCGACGAAAAGGGAAAACGGCACGGGCGGGGCGGAAAGCACAAGCGAGGAGGCGGGAAGATCGATGCTAGCAGACCACAGCAATAAACTCAACCAAACAAGCTAGCCGTAACTCCAGAATAAACTTAAGTCACACCCTAGAAAGAAGGAGAGGAGCTACTGCCAGGTAAACTAGCACAAACATTATGGGGTTTTATCAACGGCATCAAAACATGAAACAATTTACGGCAACGATGTAGTATAACCAAAAGTCGAAAGCGTCAGGAAATTTACTAGCCGTAACTCCAGAACAAACTTAAGTCACACTCTAGCAAACCACCATACCCAGACAACAAAAGTGCATAATACAAAATTAATAAAGCTACAACAAATTCCTAGCAAACAGGTGTGGTGAAAGTCACGAAACAAACCAGCCGTAACTCTAGAATGAACTTAAGTCACACCCTAGCAAGGAACGAGACTAAACAACAAACCGGCATACTAGCAGAAAGAAATTTTACTACAGCAAAACTCAACATACTACATCATACAACAAATAAACGGGGAATAGGAAGAAACAAGAAGACACGGAAATAAAGAGGACGGAAACGGAAAATGAAACCAGATAACCTGCAGAAAACGAACGGTAGTGAATAACTCAAAATGGGGAGAGCGAAACGTTTAGCAAGGCGCTATTGGAAGGAATCAACCACAAACTAACCCGCGCAACAACGCAAGACTACGAGACATTTAGGTTATTAAAGGCTTGAGTAAGTTCCGCCTCCTCGTACGCATGGCGGTTGCGGAGCGTTTTTCGACGGCGCTTTGAAAGTTTTTTCGGTCGAGACCGTGTTATCAAGGACCGGAGGTTGTTCTTATGAGTTAAGACTATGGTCAATGTTTTCAGCTCAAGCGCAGGCCTTTGGTGTAATGCTCTGTACTCTTTGAGTAAACTAAGATCTTTCTGTTTACGTCTAGACACAATGTCTTTCACTAAGTGTATGGTAACTAGAGTACTACACTTGAGCTGGTCAGAAATATCAGGAGTTCCCTCTCTGGGGCAATACACAATAGCTTCTATGCGCTCCTGATAGTTTTCAAGCACTGCAATAAGCTGTGAAGGTGTTAAAGGCTTATTGTTGTTGCTTCGATGACGTGAAAGCGAATTGTTCACTACATCATGCCATATAACTAGGCGCTTCTTATCATGAAAGAAATGACTCAACTGGAACTGCGCTGTTTTTCTGACTTTCAAAGCGTTAGGGTTGAAACTTAAACCCGGTAATGCGTAAACGTTACGTTTGTAACGATTTTGTGTTACTTGAGGCGCAGTTTTTATGGCGTGATGAAGTGAACTAGCAGCTAATATGAAAACCATATAATGTTTTTACAGCATAAATGATTTGAGCTTTGCTCAAACTCCGAGCCTTGATGTTAAATGCACGATTTTCACGAGTTACCAAGGATAAGCGCTTATTTAGAAAAAAAACCTGAGTTTTTTCTCCAAAATTGAAAAACTTGACCAAATTGTTCTTTTCTTCTTTTGAATTGTCAACTTTATGCAAGTGTTACATCCGCGTTTAATGATTTTTTCTTTAAAATGGTAGGAACAAAGGAATTTTGTTTTCAAATTTGGTCAAATTTTTCGAATATTTTCAAGTTTTTTTTTTTTTGCTACGCTTTTATGTCACGAACAGCAAAAAAATACCGCAATTTGATTATTTCCGGACTTTGACAAAAATTTGTCAAAAATTTCGTTTTTTCAAAAAAAAAATTGTAAGAGGTAGGTTTTTTTGGGGGGGGTGTAGATTTGCCGGCTAGGAAATAAATTTACAACATCAAAAGTAGCAACGTTTTAGTTTGGATAGTTCTTACAGTTTTTTTGTCTTACGGACATCGTCAACAGTCCCAAACACCTCTCTCGATTGGCTGTTTCATCATCTCCGTTGATTAACACTTCGTATAAACTGGCATCGGCACTCTGTGGGAGCAGTTCCACAGTTGAGATGCCGGGTAGATCTCTGGGAGCACTGATGTTGACTCCCCTGCTCCCGATGGCAAGACCCACAAGCTCCTGTTTGATTGCGAACGTTTCCGTGATACCAGAGGAGCCGCTCAGCTTTGTTTGCTCTAATCTATGGTTGGCTCGAAGTCTGCGAATAACTCGCTTCTGGCTCTGAGGAACCTGTAGTGTGTCTCGAAAAGCATATTTACCTTCTTGTGTAGTGCACTGTCGGATCTAGAAATATTGCAAGGAGTGTGTCGTTGCTGGGAAGCACTGAGCAAGGTCCGACTAGTCGGTCATCGGGGCCGTAAGGATTGATGAAGTCCAAAATTTATTGTATCTATTTTAAGTCAAAGAAGTAATTCCAATAATTTTACTGGATAAAACTTGAGTCAAATATAATTTAAACAAAATTTGCATATTGTGACATATTTTGATACTGAACAACCAAATTTCTCTCACAGACCAAATTTCGAGTGATTCTCAACCTTTTTTTTTACCAGAACTAAAGATGTTGATAACATTGGCATTATCTCTAATCAGTAATAAACAGTAGCATCCAAACTGATCAATTCTGGCAAATTCTGGACACTTTTAACATGCAAGAATAGAGAACCTTACTTTGCACTGATAAGCGTTTGTAGTCAAAACAATGCCCCACGTTGGGCGCCAAAATAACGCGGCACCAAATTTATAGCTGATAATTCAGACTATCGGCGAGTAAAACGCTCTTTCGAGAACTTTTTATTGAAGCTATATCTCCCAAAGGCAACTTCTTTCTACGATATATCAAGGCAAAAACACATCTAACTGGCCCGGCAAATCTAGCTGTATTTGCTAGCAGGTATTTTGTCTGAGTCGATTTTCGGCTCAGATTGGTCACCGATACGTTTTCGAAACATAAAAATATTAAGCCTAAAAAGAGCGCAATCGATTCAGTATATTAGTAGGCTCAACGAAAATTATGTTTAACGAACTTTTTCTGAGCTCTCTACGTATAAAAGAACGGATATAAGGCTTATATGGTTAAGAGATTACGTAATAAACTTTCTCGCTGGATAGCGCATAGATTTCTCGCTGCTCTTTTATTTAAATAGCGCTTTAAATAGATTGTTCATTTAGTTTACTCGGTAACACTTGCAGTATTCTTTTTAGGAAAAACAATTACCTGTCTTTCATGGTTTATCACAATTTTTCCTGTTCATGAAATTAACTTCACGGGTCGAGGGTTAACTAGTAAATTTAGATTTTCGCAAAGATTTTTCTTATCGCACTTTCACTGTAAAAACATTTTAACTTTTATAACAAATTTCTGTTAGTTTTGCGTTCAACTGTCATTACACCTTGTTTTTCATGCCTTGTATTTCATGAGGAAACAGAACTTAAATTGCATTAAAAAATTAGTGGTCGTTTTAGCCTTTCAGTCAGAACTCACACACATTTTCTGGTTTTGACCCTTTGACCAGTCACGTGGTTGGGGTGAAGACACGGCTAGTGTGTCCAGATAGAAGAGCACTCGTATATGACTCACAATCCACTGTCATCGATTCTCCTGTCGTCTCAACAACAGCTTGGACACGTGAGTGAAAACTACAACAACATTTTTTCTCTGTGTAATGATTCCAACGTGGAATGAATCTGAAATGTTACCTTGATCGGGATCTCTTCGGAACTTTTTTTGCAATATAATTTTCCATTTGTTTTTCAATAATTGAAAATTTTTAACCAACCAATTAAAATTTCTTTGCGGTGAGGCTGTGAACAATCTGCAACATTTTACACGTATTGACATCAGTTTTCGATACGAACAGGATACTGATCTTTCTTTTTTTTTCAAAATAAAAGAGAATTGAATAAATATTTGATTATTCAATCTTCGCATTAGCAATTTTACACTTCAGAAAATCAATTAGCCAAAAGCATTAGCCATTTGACAAAAATCAATAATAGTAAAGGCTAGGATTTTAAACATCATAAACGAAACTGTATATTATTTTCACTAGAATTCAATTTCTCAAAAACGAAAATCAATTGGGTTTTGTTACCATTATAGGGCCCACTACTGTAATAATCAGCGCGACCACACAGCAACCAACTAACCCAGACGAGGAGATCCGAGTTGACTTCTCGACTGTGGATGAGGAGTACCTCTTCTTCCAGATGAAGAGAAACGGAACCCTCTTATCCCTAAACGACACCACTCACTTCCTAATTGACACTGGACTCACACCTGGAACACTCTATGAGTACACTGTGAGTTGTATTGTTATACACATTGTATATTAACTAAAAAATATATAATTGGTTTATGCGATGTTGCTTTTAATAGCCGCCAAGCGACAGAGGCTATTATTTGGGAAATCGTGGTTTTTATAATTCAAAGAGTTTGAATTGTATTGGGGCGCTGTCTTTTTTTAAGATCTGTTCACACATTTTCATGATTTTCGAGTGAAAAAACGGTGTTTGAACAAAAATTCGCTTTCTCGATAGTGGTTTTTTGTTCACATGCGGCAATTTCACTTTAATTTGTACTAAATTTTTAAAAAAATATTTTGGATAGGATTTTTTCTTAATAGTTTTTCCAATCCATTCATAGTTCATTTTTAGGCCTAGTTTTTTGTTTGAAACAAATTTCCATTTCTCGTTAGTGGCTTTTGTTCACATGCGGCATTTTGACATTGATTTTCTCTTTTTTATTCTGGTTTCGTTTAGAAATGCTTTCCCAATTCACTCATATTTCGTTCTAGGTCTAGTTTTTATTTGTTTTTTCTGTGAATTTTATTTCAGGACTTGTCCTGCTATGTTTTTTTTGTCAAGATCTGTTTACACATTTTCATGATTTTCGAAGGCAAATTGGAGTAGTGAGTTTGGTCAAGCCGATATAAGAAATGGAGCGAAAAATGAGTGATTTTGTGGCCTGGTTTTTTTGCTCTATTTTTAAAATAGAGTGAGAAAACAGTGTTTGAACAAAAAATTGCTTTCTCGCTAGTGATTTTTTTGTTCACATGCGGCAATTTACTGTTGTTTCAAATTTTTGGATAAGAGTTTTTTCTAAATGGTTTTCCCAATCATTTCATAGTTCATTCTAGGCCTAGTTTCTTGTTTGAACTAAGTTTCAATTTCTCGCTAGTGTTTTTTTAATTCAAATGCGGCATTTTAACATTGATTTTGTTTTTTTTTAATTTTTCATAAGATTTATTAGAAATTGTTTTCCCAATTTACTCGTAGTCCTTTCTAGGTTTAATTTTTTGTTTAGTCAATGAAAATTGCTTGAAATGTAAGTAAGGACTTGTCCTGCTATGTTTTTTTTTAATTTGTCGTCTCCATCCCTTTCTACATGACTTCGTGTAAATGGATTTTTTCAATTTTAGCGATTCCTACTGCTTTGCAGTTAAAATTGGTGTGCTTGACGTCATTTGTTCTGCTTTTAGGTCAATTACGTGACTTACCTCACTAAAAATGACTTCTGAACTCGCTAAATGAATTTTAATTTTTTTGAACATTTACTAGTTAAAGGTCAATAGTGTGCGTCTAAGTAGTACCAAAATTATATGTTCTAATTCTTGAGTATTAGAGTCTTGAATTTTTGCTTTTAATTATTAATTTTGAAAAAACTGCATTAGAGTTTTTTCCTTATAGAATGTATGTGTCGCATAAAATTGACAGTCCGAATCTAACCTAAAGGTGTCTTGGTTTTGTATAGGACTGATGATCAATCTGTCTATCTTATTTCTTTAGTTGTTTGAATTCATGGAAGGCCACAGGCGTCTATGGCGGCTATTTTCCGGCAATCTGCTGGCTATTATTTTATTCTCTTTAAATCTAACCGCGTCTGATTCTATAAGTAAAAGAATATCATTTGGAAGCAATTTTGAAATTTATTTTGATTCGAATTTTTGTTAAAAGACTGGGAATAGCTTTTAAGAACTCAATTTTAGCCCTGACAGCTTATTGTGTTGGTGGTAGGTATTAAGATTTTTCTGAAAACAACTAAAAAATGTAAGGAAAATTTGCCTGACAAAAAATAGCTGAAAAGTATTGAAAATTGGATAAATTTCAAATTAAACTATAAAAACGGCTAAACTCCTTGGTCACTGCTTTAGAAACTCGGCGCATAAAGGGTCCTTTTTGCAGGAAAAACCTCTCTAGTTTGCTGGTCAGTGCTTCCGAGAAAGTTGAACCAACATTTCAAAAAAAATTGTTGGGCGGGTTTTCAGGCGAAAAGAAGTAACTTTTTTGAACAACGAGCTTAGCTTATAGCGGAGAAGTCGGACCAAACACATCACCAACCTTTATATATCAATCTTCAAATCAAATGCCAATATGGATTTTGTGTACATCTTTTATACATATTTGCCAAAAAAAACACATTTTGAACAAAAAGAACTGAAAAAAAAGATAACAAGTTTTGCAAAAATGCAACTTCAGTTAATCCATTAACAGTTAAGGAGTATCCAAGATTCATTAAAATAAAAAAGGTACTATCATTTTGGAAAAAATTAACAATAATATAAAGACTATACCAAAATTAACCAAAGAAAAGTGAACAAAATTAGATCATATTTTCACAAAATATAAAACCCGACGCCTCCTCGAAAAGGGCGAAATTCTAAAACTCGTCACAATTAATCTACGCTTCACGGCTTGCTTATGATATCACTCATGTCTTTCAATGTCAAATATATCGACAGGCCAAAATTGGCTAAACAAAAAACCAGTTGAGCATATAGTTCCTCCTTCCCAACGCACTAAGTTGGGTCGGCACAATTACATCAAATGGCAGAATTAATTGTCCAACGATTTGCTACACTTGATCTAGTCATTGTGCGTAATTCAAAAAGTATTGACTCACGGCCTTGGCTTTGGATAGAGAGCGATGTAGCACTGTACCAGAACGCCGTAACTTTAATCAAATGACTTAAACTTATACTGCGTCAGTTCTTCAGTTCTCTACAGTTGCGTTTAACCTGTCAAGAAAATGAACAGCAATATACATCTGTTGGGGGAGTTATATCAAATGTTTTAGTTATATGACATAATGATCTTCCCTTAATGGCCATTAGTGTATAATCTTTCTTTGAAATAGGTCTCGGCGACTTATTACGATTCCCCAGACAGTCCCCAGACACTTGTTAGCTTGGACTCGTCTCCGGTTGAGGAGTGCACCCTTCCGTCTGATGTGCCCACTCTCAACCGGACCAACCAGGTTGACACAAACGCCATTGTGTTCACATGGACTGCTCCGATTGACAACTACCTCGGGTTAGTGTACAAGGAGATAATAGAAGTCAAATTAGGACAACGAAACCATCAAGTTTGTGAAGACTCAGAAAATGTTGACAGAGAGCTGATTTTCATTTATAGCTATAATTGTGATTCAACTTGTTTCAACTTCTTTACGGAAAATCCAAAATCCAAAACATTGTGGTACGTTCTGTCGGTTAATTGCCACATTTTGCTCTGATAATCATAATTGTGTCCCGAACAAAACAGTCCTATGATACACTAATCAAAATATTTTACCAAATCCTATAGACCTCCATCTGTTCGTATGATATATTCATGACTCCTAGTAATTCACCCAATCATAATTTACCTCCATCTGTAACCCAGGTCGAGATGTCGGCGCCGTTTCAACGCATCTTTTTTTAAGAAATGCGCTGAATGCGCTGAAATTTCGAGATGGTGCTGAAACTTGAAAATTTCAGCGCACCTTCAGAGCATTTCGTACATAATTTCAGTGCGGTTTCATCTCATTTCTTACATAACTTTCAACACCTTTTCAGCGCATTTCTTACAAAGTTTCAGCACATCTTCAGCGCATTTCTTACATGATTTCAGCGCATTTTCAGCACATTTCTTACAAAGGTTTCAGCACATTTTTCAGCGCATTTCATACATAATTTCAACGCTTGTCATATCAAACGTTTTATTATTATAAATTCAAATTAATCCGGAAGCATTTCAGTTCTCAATAGCGCAGTGGGTTAATTGATAAATGAGACACAATGATCGGGGTTCGAACCTCGGAGCGAAAGAAGAGAGCTGAACTTAAATTTCAGCGGATTTCAGCGCATTTCTTACAAAGTTTCAGCACTTTTCAGCGCATATCAGCGCATTATTATGTAAGGTTTTTGCGCTGAATTTTTTGAAAATTGAGCGCATTTCAGTGCATTTCTTACATAATTTTGGAAATTTTCTCGACCCGGGAAGCAGTTTTATTCAACTTGTTCACATCACCCACTTTCATAGCTTTTACTAAGTTTCACTCTTCTTATAACTTTCATTGAATTCAGTTGCTCTTCTAAACCTCTAGTTTTGAAGCCTAAGTAATCTATTAGTGGAGAACCCAGCAGCTTTCTAAGTTAGAATCCCTGAGTGGAATTGTGTCACATTTATATCTCTAGTTAACAAATCTAATAACTCTAGTCTTAGGTTTGACTACGGATTCTTGCCACGAATCAAACTTACAAATTCAGACAAGTGTTAGCAATACGATTGCTAACTTATCGAGTGAGGTATCAGAAGTCCCAAAGCTACTTGATTTGTAATTTATTAATCGATTTTAACTAACGGGCAATCTTATTAACATTAGTTTTTTAAAATCTGTAACATTCCCAATACAATGACAAAAAGTTGAGTGAAGCCAAACAAAAGCGATGTTACCCATCGGAACTATGCCTGATAAGTGCAACCAAAGCGACTCCTTCTACTATTGACCAAAATTGGCAGCCCTCTTTATTTGAGCCAAATGCCGAAAATTCACATTCAGTCCATGTAATGATAACTGAGTTATAACACCAATCATATAAAGCAGCAAAGAAATTTATTTTGTTGACGAGTAGGAAGAAGTAATTTCAGTCATCTATTGTAGGTACAACTATACAACGAATGGAGGTACCTCGTATACCTTCACTACAGACCAGACAGCCACTCTGAGCGGGCTGAGCTGGTGTGGTGGGTTCACTTTCAAACTGTATACCCTGGGTTACTGTGGCAACAATGGAAACGTACTATCCGAGAATGCACAAGTTGCGAGTGGATTTCTCGGTAAGTTTTTTAATATACATATAGTAACATCAATTAATAATAATTAGTAATCCGTCACTATTATCTGAACGGAAGTGTTATTGGATTTGTCTAACATAAAATCAATCTTGTCAGTTATAGACCACCAGTTCTTTTTGCACCCCCTGCTGCAATTTTTCTGTATCAATACACCGCAAAGTTTTATCAATATAGCAAGAGCATTTTTAGTTGCAAATAATACACAGCCACTAGCCCTAGGGTCAGCAACAAAAAGTATCCAAAATTTTGCCCCGCATTCGGGAGTAGAGCATACTGAAGTTACAATGGCTCAAAATCATTGGGTATTTTTCTTGGAGTTAAATTAGTGAATTTCCGAAAGTCATGCCACTGTATTCCGAACAAATTATGTGCGTGAGAAAATGGCAAAATCTTAACATAGTTTCAACGTCCCCCACAAAATTCTGTCATTGGCAGATATTGGTTTAAAGATATTTGGGTGAAGTCAAATTATAAATCATTGTTGTGTTTTCTGTCTCTAGCCCCTGAGAACCCAACAATCCTGGACAACTCCACTGCCCTGAGCAAGAACTCCATCATGGTCAGGTGGTATAATCCAAATACGGCGCGAAACTGCGACTCGGACACCTACTCCATGGTAAGAATCTGGATATCAGTTGCCAAAGTCGCCATTTTATCGCGGATATGAGGCACACACACATATGTATAAGGCCGGTTTTTTTAAATTTTGTTTCTAGACATTAATTTTGCTTGTTTTCATCGTTTTTGTGAAACCCTTTTTAGCTTAACTCAATTTAATTATTAGCCCTTGGTTGTCGTTTTCCTCCAGCTTATTTTTTGTTTTTTTTTGCATTTGTTAAAATGCTGTTCTTTTGCAAAGTAAAACTTCACAAACAGCAGAAAGTTTTTTATTTTCTCATATCTATGGCCAAATGTACACAAATCAAGGATGAGGCTTTGCTGGTCCCCAATATCCATCCCTTGGTTATCACTAATGATAACACGTCAATTGTTTCGGTTTAGTTGTATCGGAATGGAAGCCTGATTTACAACTCGAGTGACCTGAGTGTGTCGAGGGTGATAGACACTGGACTCACAGGGGCCACTGTCTACTCATACACGACACAGGCGGCCAGAGAGGGCGAGTTATCACCAATGTCTTCTCCGTACATACTCTGCACTGGTAAAGATTGCTCTTGCTGTTTAGACAGTCCTGTATAAGACGCTTCAACGTCCGCAGCTTTGATTGATAAATATAGCAATAGATAAAGAAAGGTTTATTATATTTAATTTATATTACTTCTTTAAGGGTTTTTGAATGATAGCATTTACGTGTTCTTCCAATCAATATTTGGAGAAAGCAAAAAGGCAGAAGAAAATCCAGACTAGAATAGAGTTCCTTCAGTAATTAATTGATGTTGGAACAATAAGCTCCTGTAGATCTCGTCAGCGACTGAACTCTCGCCCAAAGTTAATAATAATTAGGAGATGATAGAAAACTTTTTAATTTTAGAGCCTGACCCGATCAATGAAACCACTCTCACATGCCTGGCAACTGACACCCTCAAGTTCAACCTGACATGGAATGTACCAGTCGGCATCCAGGCATCTGGCTATAACCTCGACATCTCTGGCTCTATCTCACGGGATCTGCCAGGCATCACGGACAACTTCTACGAGTGTGTTATACAATTTTGGTCATGAATTTCCTCTAAGATCAATTGATTACCGGGCTAAGCTGATTAAAAGTGTCTAGAAAAGTTCTGTAGTTACTCTCTCAGACGTTAAATGCAGCGTTTCGACCACAGATTTTGTCGCGCTAATTCGTCCATATGGCCATTATTTCGAGTCATTGCATCGCTATGTTTAATCACTCTATTTCAAACAAAGACGCTTTAATTATGTTCCAAGAACACAATAATCCCCCTGAACTTAAACTACCTCTGCTTCATAGTCCTGGTGCATCGAATTTTATTAGCTTTCATAATAGTTTTCATCGGATCATAAGCTTTCAAAATATGTAATCATTTTTGTTGCTTTTTGTTGAGTTTCTAAGGAATTTGCCCCTTTAAAAAGTTTTGCTCTTTTGTTATTTCAACGGATGATGAGGAAGATATAGCATCAAATTAATAGTTTGATTAGAGAAAATCTATAAATATGTTTGAAATTTTTGCCGGACCAGATTAGCGCAATTTTACACCTAGATTTTTCAATCATAGTTGCTCGTTTTTGCACAGTCGGGTTCGTCGAATCAATTTCAAATCATGTGAACATAGCATCTGATATGGTTATTGGTTATTTTTTGCATGGATCGCACGGTTCATAATTTGACAAAGCGCGTTCATGTTTCGATTGGTTGTGATCATACAAACGATAAGACTTATACTCAAAAACCGCACCGACCAGAAATTTTGCGACTTCAATCAGAGGGGTATGACTATAATCTACGCACCACAACTCTGTTGCGTTGCTCTCTCGGCAATTTGCTGGCTTTGTATTTATTTTTTTACAAAAAAGCGTTCAAAAACATTGATAGCAATGTAAATGAACCAACTGAAGTGACCATTTTTACCGTCTCAGAATACTGCCACTCTTGTCCTCACTTTTTTAGCGGTTAAAGGCTGAAAACCTCATCACCGGTTCGTTTATCGTGTTAAAGGATAACAGTGAACAACCCTGGTGCAGAATACTTGCTGAATGTGACAGTGACTGTTCTGATTGACTGTCCCAGGACATCTGGGGGAGAGCAGAGTCAGTCATCTACCAACAACCCTGTCGTCGCCATATCCTGTTTCACTAGTAAGTATCTGAACATCTCATATTTTCTTTAAGAAATTTCTCAAACGACAAATGTATTTATCGAGTGGATTCAAAATTACCTGTATTCTAAGTGAAATCAACCCAGGATGAGGTGTGACGTAAGCAAGCTCTGATAGATTGAATTGCGTCTAAAGATTCTGAAAAGGCTCTGTTCAGTCTATCCAGACCTTACCACCAAACTCAGGACTCTAGACCACGCTATGGTCAGACTATCAAGACTCTTTGTGGGACTCTGATCAGACTTCCAGACCATAGGTAAACCTGTCAGACTCTGTGGAAGGCTCTCAATTTACCACCCGTCCGCATTTTCTTATGAACTTGATTGAAAAAAGAAATGGTTTTCAAGTGCTGTTAAATCACGTTGAATGTCGGAAATGTCACCCCTCTCCCAGTGGCATAGTTTATTTAAATCTATAAAAGTATTTTCCAACCCTTCCAGCGGTTTATAAAAATTCCGTTGACTAGAGTTAGCGCATATCAAAGTGTACAAAACCATATGTGCAAAACACGGGTTATTTTATTCTTGCTAATGAAAAAAGTTTTCCACCGTGAAGTTATCAGTTTCCTAAAAAAACTAAAGAAGCGGTCGCTGTTTTCAAGGAGCACGTTAAGAGTAAAATTCTGATCCAATTTTATTTCCTATAAAAATTGTTTAATCATGAATGGCTGCTTCAGTTCCACAAGAGATAACCTTCACTAGCATTGAAGGTACTGATACTTCTTTGAAGCTGAACTGGACTCAAGAGGGATCCTTCTCCTACTACCAGGTCTCTCGTACCCCTGTCAACTCTAACGGAGATCCGACGCAACCGACCACAGT
This sequence comes from Convolutriloba macropyga, assembly GCF_964194025.1. NCBI lineage: Eukaryota > Metazoa > Xenacoelomorpha > Acoela > Convolutidae > Convolutriloba > Convolutriloba macropyga. Next base: position 18,420,051 of record NC_134478.1, on the reverse strand, counting down.
CCAGAACATCACTGCTCATCCATATGTGGAGTTCACTGGTCTGGATCCAGATGCCCAGCACAACATTCAGGTAGAAATCTGTCCACATTTAACGCTCTCAGGAAATTAATAGAGACGATGCATTTTGCGAAATAATTGATACCATGAATATTTTTTATTGTATCGCTAATGTGACAAAGCAGTTTAAATCATAAATGCAAAAAACGAAGACCGCAAAATATGATTATTGATGAGAATTCCAATGAGAATTGATGTTACACGTTAAGTCCCAGCAGACAATTCTTTTGCCTGAACTTTCTTTTCCCAGACAGTTAATAATCACCCGTCTTGGTCTACTCAAACAACTATCATTCAGGCGCCTTTTTTTCTACGACCCGACGAGGAGTATTTTTCTATCGATAATTTTGTCGGATTGTATTCTGGCACGTAGAAACTTAGTCTTTAAGTCAAACTGCTGAACAAATTGACGAGCAACGAGAAGAGAGTGGTTTTCTGTTAATTCCTCAAGTCTGAGAGAGGGCGAGAAAAGTAGATGTGAAAAAATTTTTGCAAAAAAAGTGAGTATATATTTTTTTTCACACGAGCCATATTTAAAGCGTATTTTTTGAGCTCATTGTTGTTGGCTAAAATGGTTACACTAGGTTGCAACTGAATTTCTCAGAATTCATTCCAAAATGTTTGTCTTTTCTAGTTGTTGACAGGAGTTTTATGGTATACTTACGACTGGAAGAGTAGTTATGATAGAGCATCTCTTTTTGACCGGCAATTTGTTGGAGTGTAATTGAAACAGGAAGTGAAACGCGTAAATAGTGTTTAGATGGAATTGCTGAAGGACCGAGACAAGAGAGGGTGGTTTTCCGTTCATGTAGTCTCTTTGAAAGATAGCGAGAAAAATAGGAGCGGAATATATTCTTTCGAGCGGAAGTTTTTGATCACGTGTGGCCTTTTTCGAAGCAGTTTTTTAGTTTCAGCTCCAACTCTATCAAAACGGTTTCTTTCAGTTATCTAAACCAGTGATAGTGCGTTTGAAAGCTTCTTAAACCTTCGGAATGATATATTTGTATTAAATTTTGAAACAAATTTAGATAATCTTCAGATAATTTTTCCATATTGCATTTTTTATGCCTATGTAAAGCAATTTTTGTATTCTTCTTCATGGTTTGATAGCATTTGGGATTTATGTGGTTGAAATTAGTTGAAATTAATTGGTGCCCGGAGGTTGGTCGCAGAGCAAATCAGCGCTGAATCAGTCTAAAGACGCCAGTCTGATTTTTGAGTAAAATTTACTTCATGAAAAATAATATGTTCAGCTTAACTCCCGCCAACAAGGTTTGCTTTATATGCGATTCGAACTTCCGCGTGGGTACTCGTAACATTTAATTTGCGCAGCAAGTCGTAACCACTGAGCTAAATGGGCTTTGTTTTAGTTGCCTACAAACCAGCTTAAATATAAACAATGCGTATACTACTATAGTAATTACTAGTTATAAGCTACAGAAGTATGACATTACTCTGCTCAGACCTAATTTTGGGGTATGAGTAATTTTTAGACTATACAGGATAAGTTTAGCCTGGGCGAACTCTATGGCCTCAATATAATCATGATGAAGAAATACTGCACACAAAGAAACTTAAAATATTCTGGAGATACAATGTTTCAGAACTGAATTAAGTTTTTACTCTTGAAATATGCTGGTTCAGCGCTGAAAAGCTATGCGACTCAAGTCCGGGTGGCTTTTCAATTTGAGTGATATTCATTTCTTATTGTTTTTGTTAACGAAAATTGTGTAATTTTGAGCAATTTTTGACTGATTTTTTTCTGTTTTTCAAGGTGGGGCGCTTTATTTCTGTGTGTTATCTTTTTTTCCGTTTTTGAAATTTTTTGTTTACGTATTCTATTTTAGGATCTTACGGTTTTTTTAAGTTTCACTTTAAGGGAAAGTAATGTTTTTTTTTGCTAACACAGATTGTTATCTTGCTAGCTCATGTACATACGTTTTATTCGAAATGTTGGATTTTCTCCTGGTTTGTTTTTTAATTGAACCCTTTTCAATACCGTTAAAAATTATTTTTCTAGTTTATTTTTTCAAACAATGAGATTGCGCGCACTCAAAGATACCTTGAAGAATGCCGCTACAAAATTAAATTGTCTTGAAATTGTTATAGTGATTTCTTCTCTCTCTGTTAAACATCTGTTTTAGATCTCTTGTCTCACTTTGAGAAATGAGCGTTCGGCAAAGTCAGAGAAACGAGAGCCCGGCTTATGGAATTTGTTATCTACCTGAATTATTTTTGTTAAAAGTTTTTAAGAAAAAAATTTGTTTTGACGTTTGAGACACTGATTTTTCACTCATCAGGTTAATGCCACAGTTTTTTCTGGCTTAGTGGGTTTTGGAAAATTGTTTTAAAATTAACTACTGGGCAACGTTAACTGAGGAAAAATGAGTTAAAAATATTAAAAAAGAAAACATTCCTTCAATCCAAGTCGTTATAATGGCGAACTTAGATGTAAGCAGTTACTGAGATCTAAATCTATTGTTTCTATAATCAATTTGAAAAATTTTAGGTGTAACCCTGTCAAACATCTCCAGCATTCACAGAAAGGATTACACTGGAGTTTTTTGGTACCCTTCCGGCTGTTTTATTAGTTTCTGTTTCACCTATTTTAAGTGTATTTATTCATTTTTACTGCTTTCGTTTCGTCACGACTTTTTTTGTTTGCCTTCTGACGTGCATTCCTCACAGTTTTAACTGATTGAAATTCATGATTCATTCAACCGATTGAGTCAAAAAATTTCAATGTGAAAATGTGAAACCGAAGGAAAACGCGATGAATATGATAAAGCCCGGGCCCTAAGATTAAATTTATAAGAACTTAGTGCACTAAATTATCCTAGTACCCTAAAATATACCGCGGATTTGTATCAGTTCTTAATAGCCGTCGTCAACCTTTCAACGGCTCTATTAAAACGCTTTTTTACAATCCAAAGAATTTGAATTGTATTGGGGCGCTGTCTTTTTTTGAGATCTGTTCACACCTTTTCATGATTTTTCAAGTCAAATTGGATTTGTGATTTTGGTCACGCCGAAACAGCAAGTGGAGCGATAAAGCGAGTGGTTTGCGGCGTGAATTTTTTCACTCTAATTTTTGAAGTAGAGTGAGAAAACGGTATTTGAACAAAAGTTTGCTTTCTGGCTAGTGAATTTTTGTCTTCCTCTGGCAATTTCACTTCGATTTTAACTGTTTTTTTCGATTTTTTGGAACTGATGTTTTATTAAGTGTTTTTTTTTTGTTTGAACCTAATCTCTCATTTTCGCTAGTGTTTTGTTGACATGCGGCATTTTGACTCACTTTTTTCGTTTGATATTTTGATATTTTCACGTTTTCTTTCTGACTTACTTCACTCACTGTTTCAACTGAATGGATTTTAATTCTTTTCAAGTGATCAATTACACAATATGGTGAAAACTGTCAAGGTGTGAAAACGAATGATCAAAATTAAAAGAGACGGGATAAACCGAATCCCAGTCATTAAGTCATTGAGAATTAGGTTATCAAAGTTCATTAGAGTGTTTGCTAGCTGACATTGGTATAAAGCTTACTAGCTTTCAGTTGAGAAGCTGAATTAAGTATAGTTTTAGAAAACAACTGAAACTGCACGCCAACTTAGAACACTTTTTGACACTGAAAGAATAACAAAAACGTCGGTCAATTTATCTCTTCTTTTTTTTCTGTTTCAATCCCGATGTGCATCAAGCGCGTCAACGGTGGCTGTTTCCCGGCAATCTGCCGGCTATGTTATTATTGTGTTCTCCAACTTAAGTTTCAGTGGTCAAGTTCAACGAATCCAATGAAACTGTGGATCAACTTGGAACACTTTTTGGCACGTCTCGAAAAAAAGGCTCTCAACTTTATTATTTTTTACCTGAGTCATTCCTATTGTCAGTCAGGGGCGGTTTTTTTCCGGCAACTTGATGAATAGTTTTGAAATTAGTCGTCCTTTAATTTAAACGAAATTATACGAGTGAAAATACAGAAGAAATGAATTCACGCAATTAGAGAGAAAAAATTAGCTTAAAAAATAAGGCAAAAAAGTTCTGAATTTTCCATGTAATTACCAGGTAGATGTGTCAGAAATGTTTTGCACTCCTATTACTAATTGATGAGAGATAATTGTCGGCTTTTTTGACTTTGTGAGCAGCCTACACAGTACGACCTTAATGCGCATGTCTGCGTTTGCGTGATAATTTTTTTTGTTTGAGTATGTGTTTGTGTGTGCGTGAAAGTGTTAGTGTTTGTGTGTGTGTTGTATGTATACGTATGGATTTGTGTATAAGCTTGTGTCTGTTTTTGTGTGTGTATACCTGTGTGTGTGTGTGTGTGTGTGTGTGTGTGTGTGTGTGTGTGTGTGTGTGTGTGTGTGTGTGCGTGCGTGCGTGCGTGCGTGCGTGTGTGTGTGTGCGTGTGTGTGCGTGTGTGTGTGTGCGTGTGTGTGTGCGTGTGTGTGCGTGTGTGTGTGTGTGTATGTGTGTGTGTATGTGTGTGTGCGTGTGCGTGTGTGTTTGTGTGGGTGGGTGGGTGGGTGGCTGGGTGGGTGGGTGGCTGGGTGGGTAGTGGGTAACTCAATTTTAGTTTTCACGGACCGGCAGACATTGCAAAAAGCGAGCACACAAATTCACTCCAAAATGTCTTTAGCGATTAAATGATTCTTGGTGGTAAATTATGGCAGGGTCTGAGGCGAATTCAGCTGCAAAACGTGTTTTTCCAACCTTTTATCCCGAATTCTTACAAATTTACGCCTTAGTCAACGTTAGCTCAGGATATTGTACATTATAGCGACTCCACTTGGCACTTCTTCTTCTTTTACTATCGCTGCAAATCTCTACGCTGAGTGGAGCTATATTGCAGTCTTCGTGTTTTTTTACAATCCGAAGAATTTGGATTGTATTGGTTCTCTGTCTTCTAACAATCCAAGTATATGATTGTGTTGGTGCTCTGTCTTTTTATTCAAATGATGTTCCATGACTTTGATCTTCGAAAACGGGATAAACAGGTAAATCACTGTGGGCACTGAGTTTCGCTTGAGGCACATAGTAGCTCTAGTTGTTTAGAGTGGTGCACTTTTTGAGAAGGTCCTAATTCAAGTTTAAAAAGTCAGTTTTAGTAGATTTTGTGCCAAAAATAGTGCAAATTTTTTGGGTTTTTTTTCGAATCCTCTTATTGATCGGTGTCTTTAATTGACGTTTGTCAAGTTGATAAAGGCCTTTTGCAAGACAAAATTTTAGACCATATTATGAGCTATAAGTTGGTACTGCAAACATAAGAGGGTAAAATGATACTAATTTTTGCAAATTTTTACTGGATTTTAAATGATAATATTTGTCATTTTTTGAGTTTTTTCTATTCGGAGGAGGCAGAGTGCCTCTTCTAGGGTTTGTTAGTAGGTCAATGCACAGTTGCTAGGGGCAGTGGAAAAATTTTTAACATTTAATTTAAGAAGATTTTGCAATTTTTTGGAAAAAATATGATTTTGTATTCAAATTTTCCGAAAATTATTATAAAGTTACAATTCATCATTAATAGCCGCGTCAGCGGTTCCAGGCGGCTGTTGTTGCGCTACTAATTTTTTAACTTCGTCTAACAGATTTTTGTTTTGTCTTACCCTGCGTTCCACGCGTTTTTGGTTTTTTGACACATTCCCATTCAGGTTTTAACTTTTCTACTATTGTTTCAGGCCTCATTTTTTGTTCCATTGCGTCATGAAGTTTTTGGTCACACGTCACTTGCCTCATTCTCAAAAATGATTTTGTCACACTGGAATTTAATTTTTTTTACTTTAATTCAAAGAGATAAAGTGAATTTAGTGTGTGTCACTCTAAATGAAAGTTATGAAAGAGAAGCTAATAGAAGTAGTAATAAGCTATGCAGATTCTTTATCAAAATCTAACATTTCAGCCTTCAATGAAAAGATTTTTTGCTGTCTGCCTTTATTTACTATCTTTTTGAGACTGCAGATCTACGAAGCTATTGCGGATATTTTCTGGCAATCTGCCAGCTATGTTTTTTTATGGGTCAGTGAAACTGGCGACAATCAAAGGATTCTGAAAATAATAATATCTCGAATTTTAGAAACCTTTCCGTATAACTTACAATTGATACTTTCAAATATTTGAAAATGTTTGTCTTTTTCTGAATTTATCAATCTTTAGGTGCCAATAAAATTTTTTAATGTCTTGCATATGGGTTACAGTACAGATTTGAGATGGAAAAAAAGTTCTTGGAGAAATTAATTTTGCGAAATTTAAAACTTTTCAAAAGATATGCAGTTTTTCGGTTCTTTTAAAGTATTTGTCAAGTTTTTTCGATTTTTTTGTCTTCAGTGGCCAATAGACCGCTTTCAAGGCTTGTGCGTGGGTGAATGGGTATTTTTAACAATTTGACTTTTCAAAACGGGATATACCAGTAGCGCCCAGTTGGAATTGAATTTCATTAGTCGTTAAAGACTGGATTCAGTAGTCGTTAAAGTGCTCATACTGCCTATGACATAAATGCAAGGTAAAAATGTCTTTTTAAATGTTTTTCAGCCCAAAATGGTTCAATTTTTTCATATTTTTGTGTCATTTTTTTAGTTTTTTATTGGGTAGGTAGTTTTTCGATCTTCATGTAGGTCTATTCCAGGCAATAGGTATTCCTTATGTCTGTTTTTTTGCTATTTTATTTTGCAATGCAATCTTAAACGCCCAAACTGATTCTTGCTTTTGAAATTTTTCAATGTTATTGACGTCTTTTGTTTTTTTCAAACTTGAAGATAAGTTGATTTATTGGATGCTTTCTAGAGACAATGAGGTGTTTCTCAGAATATCATTATAGAGAATTTTTTCCTGCGTTTCGGTACAGTTTCTAATATTAATCAATTTTTTTGAAAGTCTGCCATATTTGACATATTTTGTCCATTGGGGCCAATTGAAAATTTAGCGCATTAAAATGGTTTCTAGATAGTTTCTACAAAGAAAAATTATTTTTCTACAAAGATTCAGTGTCTCAAAGATTTTTATTCTACAAAGGCCAAGGAATCTTTTTTAAGCTTGGGGCCTGTTTGGTAGATAGATTCTGGCGACAAAAAACGCTTCTGAAGATACTAAAATTTCAGTTTTTGGCGACTTCTCAACAAATTTTTCAATTTGTATCAAAAAGTTTTTTGGTTGTTGTTGTAGTTTGTTCGGTATGAAAACCAATGAAACTTCAATGAGCTTAACAATGGTTTACTTGATAGTTTTAGTGACAATTAAATGCCGTTTATAAAATTAATTAAATGAATTGTGGACACTCCTCAGTAAACTTTTCAGCTTTCTTCAAACTTTTGGAAAATTTTCTTTGCCTTCTTCACTTTTCCAATCTGGAGGAGCCATGGAAGTTCTAAAAGTTTTTTGGATATGTGGATGTGTATAATCTGCTGGCATAGTTCTTGGTTTTTCTGGATATTAGCTTCAAGAATTTTCAAGCAAAGTTTTGTAGTTTTTGCTATCTTTTTTTTGAAAATAAATTTGTGTCGTTCTCTCTTCTGTTTGCCTTTTATGAGCCACAAGAACTCTACTAGCATGCAAATTATATGTTATACAGATTTTAACAAGAAACTATATGGATTTTGGGGACTGGATCATGGTGGCTTGTATATAGGTGAACTCAACCATTATATTTTGTGGTTAAAATTTCGACGCCAGAAGCGTTGGCAGATGTTGGTATTAAACACCTTGGCTTTCAAGACGCTTTTCCCAATATTATTAGCACTTTGAATGCTATTGTTTCTGTATTTATCTGATTTTGGGAAACTATTTTATTTGTTTGGCTGGCATTGTTCAATTGGTCTGATAGTTTGGTACAGTAACTTTTAATGCTACTTAGGTAGCTAGGTACTGACACTTAAGTAAAATAATTTTTTGTGTTTCATTCAATTTTTGAAAGGTATCAAAGGACTTATTCTGCTATGGTTTTTTATTTCTTCGACTGACGCTAATTTTTTGTTGAGGATTTCACACAACGAAACTAAAAAAGTCATGTATTCAGAAATACTTCTTCCTTTCAGCTCTCACTCTCGTTAGCGAAAGGTTTTAGGATAATTCCGTTATTAAATTTTGGTGATATGCGACTTACCTCACTCAATAAAATGACTTTTTTTCTAAAAATTTGTTTTTTTTTGAATTAAAGGAACTCATTGGTGGAATAAAGTTACCTAATAAATTAGCTTCTGCGGAATAAACTTTAACAAAAATTATTAATTTATCACTGGACGTTTTTTACATAGCATTTTTTATATAATTGCGGCAATAAATTTCTTCAAATTACATCTGTATCTGTTTCTCTATTTTACGGTGGGCAAATGTATTTCGCAGCTATTACGGCAGTCTGCCGGCTCTGTTTTTATAGTTAATTGAGTTCACGATGTTGGGTTGCAAAGCCAAGGGTGAATGGAGCCACCTGATATCCTGCATAAATTTGCAAGAAAAATCGGAAGTGGGGATGCTTTGAAAGAAATGTTTTTATTGTAGATTTGCTGTACTTAGCGATAAAGGATCAATTAAGGCAGACCCGGGATGGGCTCTTTTTACAGCTTTAAAGTATCAAGAGCTAGGGCTACTTATTTCTGCGCGCGAAGTAGGCTTACCTATGTCTCTCAGACTAACCGGTTCAGTAAAACACTGAAGGTATACTTCAATTATAACGGTGATAGTTAAGCACAGCACCGGAGTCAGAAGCATACACATGGTGTATCTAACTAATAGACTGACTAGAGTCAGTGCAGTTCTCTCTATATAAAAAAAGAATAGTGTCTTCTCAGTCTCTTATTGGATGAAGGTGTACATCCAGTATTTTTTTGCCTTCTTCATTTTTCCAATCTGGAGGAGCCATGGAAGTTCTAAAAGTTTTTTGGATATGTGGATGCGTATAATCTACTGGCATAGTTCTTGGTTTTTCTGGATATTAGCTTCAAGAATTTTCATGCAAAGTTTTGTAGTTTTTGCTATCTTTTTTTTTCAAAATAAATTTTTGTCGTTCTCTCTTCTGTTTGCCTTTTGTGCCACAAGAACTCTACTAGCATGCAAATTATATGCTATACAGATTTTAACAAGAAACTATATGGATTTTGGAGACCGGATCATGGTGGCTTGTATAAAGGTGAATTCAACCATTAAAGTTTGTTGTTAAAATTTCGACGCCAGAAGCGTTGGCAGATGTTGGTATTCAACACCTTGGCTTTCAACACGTTTTTCTTAATATTATAAACACTTTGAATGCTATTGTTTCAATATTTATCTGGAATTGGGAAACTATTTTATCTGTTTGGCTGGCATTGTTCAATTGGTCTGATAGTTTGTTACAGTAAATTTTACTGCTAGTTAGGTAGCGGGGTACTGATAGTAGTAATTTTTAGCGTTTCATTCGATTTTTGCAGTGTATCAAAGGACTTATTCTGCTATGGTTTTTTGTTTCTTCGACTGACGCTAATTTTTTGTTAAGGATTTCACACAGCGAAACTGAAAAAGTCATGTATTCAGAAATACGTCTTCCTTTCAGCTCTCACTCTCATTAGCCAAAGGTTTTAGGGTATTTCCGTCATTACATTTTGGTCATATGCGACTTACCTCACTCAATAAAATGACTTTTTTCTAAAAATTTATTTTTTTTTACTTAAAGGAACTCATTGGTGGAATAAAGTTACCTATTAAATAGGCTTCTGCGGAATAAACTTTATCAAAATTTATTAATTTATCACTGGACGTTTTTTACATAGCTTTTTTTGTGATTGCGGCAATAAATTTTTCAACCTATATCTGTATCTGTTTCTCTATTTTACGGTGGGCAAAAGTATTTCGCAGCTATTCCGGCAGTCTTCCGGCTAGGTTTTTTTAGTTAATTGAGTTCACGATGTTGGGTTGCAAAGCCAAGGGTGAATGGAGACACCGGATATCCTGCATAAACTTGCAGGAAAAATCGGAAGTGGGGTTGCTTCGAAAGAATTGTTATTTTTTTGTAGATTTGCTGTACTTAGCGATAAAGGATCAATTAAGGCAGACACGGGATGGGCTCTTCACAGCTTTAAAGTATGGAGAGCTAGGGCTACTTATTTCTGCGCGCAAAATAGGCTTACCTATGTCTCTCAGAATAACCGGTTCAGTAAAACACTGAAGGTATACTTCAATTATAACGTTGATAGTTAAGAACAGCACCGGAGTCAGGAGTTTACTCATGGTGTATCTAACTGATAGACTGACTAGAGTCATCGCAGTTCTCTCTATATAAAAGAGAATAGTGTCTTCTCGGTCTCTGATTGGATAGAGGTGTACATCCAGTATTTCTACTGCTACGTTCATCAAGGGTTGAGAGTTTCAAATCCAAATTTGCGAACTGTAGCAGAAATACGTTGGATGTTTCATCCTCGTTGAAAGGTAGGGTGAGGAGTTGTGTCCTTTTTGAAGTGGAGTTGTGACTTTTGTCGTCGTGTGAAGTTCTTCTCAGTAAAGTGATGACTAGTGTCGTCAGTGAGAGGTTCGTCTTGATTGTGGAACCAGTGAAGGTGCCAGTTACAGGGTGTGCTTGGCCGGTAACTTCTGTCCTGTTGAGAGTATGCCCAGCTGCTCTCACTGTCCTGTAGTGAGGGTTTGTTGGAGGATCGCTTGTAGTTCGTATTCTCTGTCTGGTTTGTACGAGGAGATTTCTGTTTATCTCCACCTGGTACAAGGTTTGAAATCCATCTTATCTTCTGGTGGAAATCCATCATTTAGCTACTGTGACAGCTACTATCCTTATTAAATTTGTTTACTAAATTTGATGCTTTCTTTAGTAGCTCCCGACCATGAGGAAGGAGAAGAGAACTGATCCTAATCTTCAATTGTGTAGAAGAAGAAATATAGACAATAAATGCATGATGTATACAAAGAAAGAGATATAAAGAAAAATTAAGGTTATCAAAAGAGTTTATTCAGAACTGTGGGTCTTATATTGTAGGGTCTGTGAGCCCGATGAGAGGTTTAGGGTGTGGCCTACCTCCGGTACTCAAATTCAAAATCCGGAGCTCGATTGTCTGGATCGCCGAAGACTACTAAGAATTCCGGATCTAGCGTCAAACAAGCAGCGAGGGCACGGGCGTATAGGTCAACGTTGCGTGGGACTGCAACGCAAGGAGGTGATTGCAGATCTGTGTTTCTTTTTGGGAGGGTTCATGATTATTCAGTTTATTCGCCATCCAATCCCTGTACAGGAGGTTAAAAGTGTGGTCATGGGTAGACTTCGTGGCGCCTCCTTCTACACATTGTAGGTACTCGATTGGGACGAGGATGGGGCGGTTAGTCTTCGCGCACGGTGGAGAGATAATGATTTAATTTGTGATAGGATCAAAATTACGGAGGCTGCCTTTGCAATAATTTGGTTGATTCATGTAACTGTAATTCATGTTGTAAGGTGACGTTAATTTGGTGTTGGCGTACTTTAGGCGCGAATTTGTGTGCATTAGTAGATTAGTTCGGTGGAAGTGGTGTTGTACAAATAGATAGTTGTGCCTTGTGTGATGCATCTTCACTATATTAACGTTATAGGTGGTATTGTTAACATCCATCTGTGTGGGATATAAGAAGTCGAATTGTAATTAGGACGGGTAATACTTCTGATATATTCGGTAAGGGGCGGTGTCGCGAGTAAAAAAGGTATTTAGGTAGTCATTCGGGCGATTTGCGAGGGCAAGGAAATATTTCGACTGGTGCCAGAATCGTTCTGTGAAACGATGAATAATAGGGAAGTGGAGACATTCTAGTAGAAGATCTCTAACCCGCCCCTCTTGAACATACTCGTTCTCCAATTGTCCAAGAGAGCAGGGACTTCCTCTGGGTTTGAGTGTGTGTGTTGATGTGGAGTGGAGGTGTAATTAATACGTTCCGTTACATGAAATCCTTCGAGGGTATTAATACCAAGGGGATTAGTGTTTTCATGAAAACGGAAGTTGGGTCCTTGGGAACGGTGGGTAAACCTTTGTTTGGGTGCAGAGGGATTTCCTCTGCCACGAGAGTATGAGGGCTGTGGGGCTCGTGAAGGGCTTGCGGTGTGACGAGAAGGCGATTGTGAAGCCTGTATCAGAAAGGTGCGACCTGAATATATCTCGTGAGCAGTCGATCCTGGGCGTCTTTTAGGTGAGGGATCTGTACAAGGGTAGTTGTCCGTCGATGTTGGTCGATCGTAAAAAGTTGTGGAAAAGTCTGTTTTGGTCTAAGAGGATGTATGGTCGGGCCGTCTCTTGTTGACAGTACAGGTGGACGGTGTGTGTGTGTGTGTGGTTAAGGCATTACAGGTGGTGAGTATACCTGTGGTTGCGATCGTGGTAATGATCCACCAATCCTACCAGAGTATGCCCAGTTGGGGATCACTGTCTCTGGTGTGGAGCGGCCGCACTGTTCTGCTTTGACCAATTCATCAGCCCAGGAGGGTATACTCGTAGGCTGATTTGGTGGTTGTGATTTAGATACTGCTGTGTGTACAGTGGAGAAGAGTGGAAGTGGCTGTGGCACCTGAGTGTTTCCCTGTAGGAGCAGCTCTTGTGATGAGCTTGGTGGTCCTACCACAATTGAGGGTGATCTCGTTTCACTGTCTTTATACAGGTGGAGTTCACCTGAGCTCCAGTGAAGGCAGTGAGCTCACCCGCGCATAATTGGCCGTGTCCACAGACTGTGGCTGTAGGGAGGATTGCGCCATCGTGAAGAGGGCGTGTGTTTGCATTTTGCAAACTGATTCGGGCATTGAAGGTGGCAGTGCGAACGGGGTGAGGGGTGAGGGAAAAATGTCCTCGACCTCCAACATGATGAGGTCATAAGCACTGGGGCGACGGTGAGCTACCTTCCTGGTTTGTGGAGACTGTAGTGGAGTCACTAACAAAAAAGTGTTAAACACGAGTGCTTGGTAGTTTTAAGATGAGGTTTTCTGGGGTTTCCTGATAATCAGGATCATCGTCAAAAGAGTCTTTTGAATGTGGAATACCGCGTGAGCGTTTACATTGGTTAGGTTGAAAAGTATGCAGTTGTAGTGACTGAAAATCAGTTTTTCTGTGTGAATCAGTTGGTATTTCGTAGCATGGGTAAATGGAGGCCGGTAGTGTAGAAGTGTGGTGTTTGTTTGAATTATTGTGTACTGGAGAAGAGATTTTCTTATGGATATTTTCAACATTTTTGTGTAATAGATTCAACTCATTATGAGAGTGTGGAGTGCAACTGTCGACAGAAAGCTACTTTCCTTATTAAATTTATCAACTAAATTTAATGCCTTCTTTAGTAGGTCACGACCGGGAGGAAGGAGAAAAGAACTGATCCTAATCTTCAATTGTGTAGAAGAAGAAATATAGTCAATGAATGAATGATATAAATAAAGAAAGAGATATAAAGAAAAACTAAGGTTATCAAAAGAGTTTATTAAGAACTGTGGGTCCTATATTGTAGGGTCTGTGAGCCCGATGAGTGGTTTAGGGCTGTGGCCTACCTCTGGTACTCAAATTCAAAATCCGGAGCTCGATTGTCTGGATCGTGGAAGACTACTAAGAAATCCGGATCTAGCACCCAACAAGCAGCGAGGGCACGGGGGTATAGGTCAACGTTGCAGTGGGGCTGCAATGTGAGGAGGTGATTGCAGATCTGCGTTTTTGGTGGGAGGATTCACGAGTAGTCAGTTTATCCGCCATACAATCTCTGTAGAGGAGGTTGAAAGTGTTGCCATGGGTACACTTCGTGGTGCCTCCTTCTACACATTATAAGAACTCGATTGGGACGAAGATGGGGCGGTTAGTCTTCGCGTATAGTGGAGAGAAAATGAAGTAAGTTTTGATAGGATCAAAATTACGGAGGGTGTTCTCGCAATAATTTGGTTGAATTATGTAACTGTAATTCATGTTGTAAGGTGATGTTATTTTGGTGTTGGCGTATTGTAGACGCAAATTCATGTGGATGGGTGGATTAGTTTAGTGGAAATGGTATTGTACAAATAGATAGTTGTGCATTGTGTGAAGCATCTTCACTCTTTTAACTTTTTAGTTTGTATTATTAACATCCATCTGTGTGGGATGTAAGAAGCCGAATTGTAAATAGGAGGGCTCATACTTCTGATTTATTCGGTACGGGACAGTGTCGCGAGTAAAGTGGGTATTAAGGTAGTCATTCGGGCAATCTGCAAGAGCAAAAAAGTATTTCGACTGGTGCCAGAATCGTTCTGTGAAACGATGATTAATAGGGAAGTGGAGACGTTCTAATGGAAGATCTCTAACCCGCCCCTCTTAAATATACTCGTTCTCCAATTGTCCAAGAGAGCAGGAACTTGCTGTGGGTTTGATGTGTGTTGAAGGGGAGTGGACGTATAATTAATACGTTCCGGTACATGAATTCCTTGGAGGGTATTGATACCAAGTGGATTAGTGTATTCATGAAAACGGAGTTTGGGTCCTTGAGAATGGTGGGTAATCCCTTGTGTGGGTGCAGAGGGATTTCCTCTGCCACAAGAGTATGAGGGCTGTGGGCCCCGTGAGGGGCTTGCGGTGTGACGAGCAGGCGATTGTGAAGCCTGTATCGGAGAGGAGCGAAGTGAATACATCTCGTGAGCAGTCGCTCGTGAGAGTCTTCTAGGTGAGAGATCTGTACAGGGATAGTTGTCCGTCAATGTTGGTCGATCGTAAGAAGGTGGCTGCAGAAAAGTCTGTTGTGGTCTAAGAGGAGGTATGGTCGGGCCGTATCCTGTCGACAGTACAAGTGGACGGCGTGTGTGTGTAGTGTAGGCATTACGGGTGGTGAGTATACCTGTGGTTGCGATCGGGGTCGTGATCCACGAATCCTACCAGAGTATTCCCAGTTGGGGATGACGGTCTCTGGTGTGGAGCGGCCGGACTGTTCTGCTTTGACCAATTCATCAGCCCAGGAGGGTATACTCCAGTAGGCTGATTTGGTGGTTGCGATTTAGATACTGCTGTGTGTGCAGTGGAGAAGAGTGGAAGTGGCTGTGGCACCTGAGTGTTTCCTTGCAGGAGCAGCTCTTGTGCTGAGCTTGGTGATCCTACCACAATTGAGGGTGATCCCGTTTCACTGTCTTTATACAGGTGGAGTTCACCTGAGCTCGAAGAAGAGGTGGCGAGTGAAGGCAGTGAGCTCACCCGCGCATAATTGGCCGTGTCCACAGACTGTGGCTGTGGGGAGGATTGCGCCATCTTGAAGAGGGCTTGTGTTTGCATTTCGCAAACTGATTCGGGCATTGAAGGTGGCAGTACGAACGGGGTGAGGGGTGAGGGCAAAATGTCCTCAACCTCCAGCATGATGAGGTCGTAAGCACTGGGGCGACATTTGGGGGTATAGGTGAGCTAACTTCCTGGGTTGTGGAGACTGTAGTGGAGTCACTAAAACAAAAAAGTGTTAAACACGAGTGCTTGGTAGTTTTAAGATTAGGTTTTCTGGGGTTTCCTGATAATCAGGATCATCGTCAAAAGAGTCTTTTGAATGTGGAATACCATATGAGCGTTTACATTGGTTAGGTTGAAAAGCGTGCAGTTGTAGTGACTGAAAATCAGTTTTTCTGTGTGAATTGGTTGGTATTTCGTAGCATAGGTAATTGGAGGCGGGTAGTGTAGAAGTGTGGTGTTTGTTTGAATTATTGTGTACTGGAGAAGAGAATTTCTTATGGAAGTTTTCAACACTCTTGTGTAATAGATTCAGTTCCTTATGAGAGTGTGGAGTGCAACTGTCGACAGAAAGCTACTTTCCTTATTAAATTTATTGCTTTCTTTAGTAGGTCACGACCGGGAGGAAGAAGAAAAGAATTGATCCTAATCTTGAATTGTGTAGAAGAAGAAATATAGACAATAAATGAATGATGTATATAAAGAAAGAGATATAAAGAAAAATTAAGGTTATCAAAAGGGTTTATTAAGAATTGTGGGTCTTATATTGTACGATCTGTGAGCCCGATGAGTGGTTTAGGGCTTTGGCCTACCTCTGGTACTCAAATTCAAAATCCGGAGCTCGATTGTCTGGATCGCGGAAGACTGCTAAGAATTCCGGGTCTAGCGCCCAACAAGCAGCGAGGGCACGGGGGTATAGGTCAACGTTGCAGTGGGGCTGCAATGTGAGGAGGTGATTGCAGATCTGCGTTTTTGGTGGGAGGATTCACGAGTAGTCAGTTTATCCGCCATACAATCTCTGTAGAGGAGGTTGAAAGTGTTGCCATGGGTACACTTCGTGGTGCCTCCTTCTACACATTATAAGAACTCGATTGGGACGAAGATGGGGCGGTTAGTCTTCGCGTATAGTGGAGAGAAAATGAAGTAAGTTTTGATAGGATCAAAATTACGGAGGGTGTCTTCGCAATAATTTGGTTGAATTAAGTAACTGTAATTCATGTAGAAAGATGATGTTATTTTGGTGTTGGCGTATTGTAGACGCGAATTCACGTGGATGAGTGGATTAGTTTGGTGGAAGTGGTCTTGTACAAATAGATAGTTATGCCTTGTGTGAAGCATCTTCACTCTTTTATCTTTATAGGTGGTATTAATAACATCCATCTGTGAGGGATGTAAGAAGCCGAATTGTAAATAGGAGGGCTCATACTTCTGATATATTCGGTACGGGGCAGTGTCGCGAGTAAAGTGGGTATTAAGGTAGTCATTCGGGCAATCTGCAAGAGCAAAAAAGTATTTCGACTGGCGCCAGAATCGTTATGTGAAACGATGATTAATAGGGAAGTGGAGACTTTTTAACGGAAGATCTCTAATCTCTATCCTGCCCCTCTTGAACAAACTCGTTCTCCAATTGTCCAAGAGGGCAAAAACTTGTTGTGGGTTTGAGGGTATGTTGAGGTGGAGTGGAGGTATAATTAATACGTTCCGGTACGTGAATTCCTTGGAGGGTATTGATACCAAGGGGATTAGTGTATTCATGAAAACGGAAGTTGGGTCCCTGGGACCGGTGGGTAATCCCTTGTGTGGGTGCAAAGGGATTTCCTCTGCCGCCAGATTATGAGGGCTGTGGGCCTCGTGAGGGGCTTGCGGTGTGACGAGCAGGAGAATATGAAGCCTGTATCGGAGAGGAGCGAACTGAATACATCTCGTGAGCAGTCGCTCGTGGGAGTCTTCTAGGTGAGGGATCTGTACAAGGGTAGTTGTCCGTCGATGTTGGTCGATCGTAAGAAGGTGGCTGCGGAAAAGTCTGTTGTCGTCTAAGAGGCGGTATGATGTCCGTACCGTGCTGACGTGACAGGTGGACGCTGTGTGTGTTGTGTAGGCATCACGGGTGGTGGGTATAGCAGTGGTTGCCATCGTGGTCGTGTTCCATGAATCCTACCAGAGTGTGCCCAGTTGGGGATGACGGTCTCTGGTGTGGAGCGGCCGGACTGTTCTGCTTTGACCAATTCATCAGCCCAGGAGGGTATACTCCAGTAGGCTGATTTGGTGGTTGTGATTTAGATACTGCTGTGTGTGCAGTGGAGAAGAGTGGAAGTGGCTGTGGCACCTGAGTGTTTCCCTGTAGGAGCAGCTCTTGTGACGAGCTTGGTGGTCCTACCACAATTGAGGGTGAGCTCGTGTCACTGTCTATATACAGGTGGAGTTCACCTGAGCTCGCAGAAGAGGTGGCGGGTGAAGGCAGTGAGTTCATCCGCGCATAATTGGCCGTGTCCACAGACTGTGGCTGTGGGGTGGATTGGACCCTCTTGATGAGGGCTGGTGTCTGCATTTCGCAAACTGGTTCGGGCATTGGAGGTGGCAGTACCAACGGGGTGAGGGCAAAATATCCTCAACCTCCAGCATAATGAGGTCGTATGCCGTTGGGTTGACATTTGGGGGTATAGGTGAGCTACCTTCCTGGGTTGTGAAGACTGTAGTGGAGTCACTACAACAAAAAGTGTTAAATACGAGTGCTTGGTAGTTTTAAGATGATGTTTTCTGGGGTTTCCTGATAATCAGGATCATTGTCAGAAGAGTCTTTTGATTGTGGAATACCACGTGAGCGTTTACATTGGTTAGGTTGAAAAGTGTGCAGTTGTATTGACTGAAAATCAGACTTTCTGTTTGGAGCGGTTGTTATTTGGTAGCATTGGTAAATTGAGGCGGGTATTGTAGAAGTGTGGTGTTTGTTTGAATTATTATGCACTGGTGAAGAGAATTTCTTATAGAAGTTTTCAACACTTTTGTGTAAGAGTCAATTCATTATGAGAGTGTGGAGTGCAACTGTCGACAGAATGTCTACGTCGTTTTTTAGGTGAGGGTGGGTTAAGCTGTGTGGAATTCGATTGTAATTCATGGAATATTGTTGGTGAAAATACTCCAAAGAATCCATAGGTTATAATTTTAGCCAATGTAATATTAGGTCCTAAGAGTGATTAAGGTTGTATGTGTTAAATGCACAGCGAAATAGGCCAAAGGCGCGCTTTAAAAAATTAAAGACAGTCCATATTATGGCTATTTCTTTTATCACGTACCAAAGATATCTGAGGGTTCCTATGAGGGATTCTTTTATATATTTGCCATTGATTAGTTCACACCAGTCAAGACAACGGAGGGTGAATTCTTTGCCGTTAATAAAGAGTTTGTTGAAATAATTTTTATATTCACTTTGCAGTTATGAGAATTGTGCTTGTATACGTTCTTGTTTTGCAAGGTCTGCAAAATTAACTGCCTGTCCTACTTCAATTTTCTCGGCTGCGTCATCGACTAATTGATTTATTTTGATTTTGTCTATTGACTTAGTCCAATCGTGTTGACTGAAGATACCGAGTTGTTGCGCGGTAAAATCTGCGTGGGTGAAGCGGTTTTCTACTTCGTCCGGTGTGAAAGTTCTGACGAGATTTCGCGCCTTAATTGGATACGGTGTTAGATGATATGAAATTTGTTGATCAAAAATATCAGTTTTACATGGTGCTTTAATAGACCAAGGGAAGGTTTTACGTGTAACTTGGTCAACGAATTGGAGCTTATTTTGATAATATATAGGAATGCGTTCAAAACATAGGTTTTCTAGTACTTATAAGGATGATGAAATTACTTTACTTATTTTACACTGAAAGAGTGAAATTACGTCTGAGTTTCTTAGTGTAGCAAATGTGTGTCGCTGTCCTGTGATAACATATTCTACGAGTGGAAATTTTGGCGTTCGTAGAATAAATGTGGTTTGTTTAAGATCGCGGTCGAGATCACAAAGTTTTTTTTTAATGAAGACTCGTATGGTTCATTTCTAATAAGACTCGGCTAACCATATAGTCGAGCTTGGCATTGATCTGTACATTCGGCTTTGTAGCCCCACACCAATTTTCTTCTCTAAAAAGTACATACTTTTCAGATTTGCGATAAACGGGTGACTCATGTGGTATAACGTATGTATAACGACTCATGTCCATCTCGTATATCTGCTTGAGTGTATGGTGTTAGGGGGGGGGGGGGTTTGCGCCGTGGGGGATTGTTATGTGTACTTTAAATTCAGCTGATGCTCTACCGGTTACAAAGTTAAAGCCTTCGTTATGTTGAATAAAAATATCTTGGTATTGTGTAGCATAATACGGGTGATCTTCGTTGCATTTAAATAAGGTTTTTGTTAGAACCTCAAAACGAGAGAGTGCAGATTGGTCATAATGGTGTTTTTGAAAACGAGTAGAATGCATGTTTGCATTGTGGTGGTGACCTCTATTAGTTTCGTTATTTTCGAATATTTCGATAAAATAACGTTTTTGGAATTTGATCAATCGTGCATATAATCTTCCAACATCAAAAATACGACAGTGATTTTCGGGTTTCCAAATAACTTTGGCTTTAATAGCGTGGTTTGGAGGACAGTAGTCTCGTTCAAGATCTCATTTAATACGAATTCTCTCACAGTGAATGCTTTCTGATTTTACATCGAAGTTGAGTGTGATGTTTGTTAATTCAAGTGACCCTCCTAGTGTGTGGATGACATGATGTTCGTGTTCTGGAGTTTTGCCTGGACAATTAGCCCAAGGGTTCTCAGTGGCGTTTGGGATTCATTCATGGTCCCTTAGATTTTAGACCATGCTTCCGTGTTGAAATGCAAAGGGTCTGTAACGATCAAAATGAAAACTGCCTTGTTTCGCTTATATATTCGCTTGTCAGTGTGGGTCATCGAGCACATCAAATTGTATTATTTGTGGGTGGTAGTGATATTTACTTATGAGACCAACGAGTGCAAGTTCTCTACGAGCTTCAATTTCTGTGGGAAAGAAATGTCTTTCCATATTGTTAACATACCAATTATCGTGATCAAACCACAAAATCGTGATTTTTGTGATATGCTTTGGGGAACAATCTTAAAGCCTGACTACCAGGTCTTGTACCCCTGTTCTAGGCGTGGAGATGTTGTGTTGATATACTTTAATTGCTTGTTTTATTATAAGTGGGTGTGAAAGGAATAAATTAAACAGTAGAAAATTTAGTTTTGTAATGGACATGTGTTAAAGTCTAGAGTGGGGATTGTAGAAGACAAGTTAACGTGCTCTGTCAATTTTATAGTGAATTTCTTGACAAATAAAGGGCGATGGAGTTGTTTTTACTCTGAAAATATGTGGTGCTGCAGCCTGTGGGTGAAAACTAACTTATCTTGTTCTACGACAATTTCAACGGAAAAGGTGATTTTAGACTGTTTTAATAGGTCATGTGCTCTTTGTTTTTGTATTGGTGTAATTTTATACGATTAAGAGGTTCTTTGTTTAGCCCAACTATGAAGTTGTTCGCCGTTATTATGATCTCCGAAGAGGGCAGGGAGAGGAACAATAAATTTTGGATCAAGCTTTTGTAGTAAAGTTGGATACGTTCGAGTAGTATCCGGTTGTTTTCCGATACAGTGGTGGGAATGTTGATTGGGATCAGACGTTGTTGAATAAAAACTTAGAGTGATTATAGGTGGGTACCTTGAAAACTGACTGGTAGTGAACTTTGGAAAGGAGTTGAATTGACTGTATTAAAAGCGTGGTTCCAGTGTGCTTGTGAGAGTAGGCGATCAACATTAAAAGTTCGTCCGGTTGCGGAATAAGTGAATTAACCGCAATTTTTGATAGAGTAGGTGAAGAGAATTTGGAACTGAGTGAGTCAGAGATAGAAGTGTCTGAAATTAAATTGATGTCTTTTGGTATATCGGTATTATTTGAAACAGTGTGAATTGGCTGTGGCAATTCGGAGCTATTGGTTTCATTTTTGTTCGCAAAATTTATAGGTTGAGTGGAGAATTGTGGAGTGTTTGAATAATTAAGTAATTCGGGTTGTGGTGCTCGTGGTGTAGCTGGTATAATTGTTGGTGTTTGAAGTGTTGTATCAGGTTGAAAACCAGAATATGGTGGCAAAGTCTGTGTTTTCAATTGGTGGGGTGTTGTTTTTTTTGCCTTTGGTGTATTTGCGTTTGATGGAAGGTTACGGGATTACTGATTGTGGGATAAAGTGTGAGGAGTGTCCAGTAGGACGTGGTCTATCTGCAGATTTGGCAGTAGTAATGACCGAGTATGGGTGTTCCTCTGTTCCTTATGCTTGTGATTTTTAATAAAAGAATTTAAATGATGACTTTTTGGGGTGGATTGTTTAGTCGCTTCACTGTATGAACAACAAAGTGGCTCTGAGACAGAGGGAGCACTTAGGTTAGTGTTGGGTTGTTGATGAGAGGACGCAATTGTGACGATAATCTCTGGCCCAGAATGGGGCAATTATCACAATAATAAATTTTATAGTTAGTAGAGATGAGGATAACAATTAATAAAAGATTTAAAGTAGGTACACCAACTCTGATTGCTGCAAAGGGTGACTCTGAAAGGATGAAATTAGGGAGATAAATGAGACCTAAAAAATCGCCAGAAAAAACTGTTAATAGTTCAGCGATTGTATAGTCTTTTTGTTCGAAAGAAAAGATAGTATGTGGGTATATAATTTCACTTTGTGAATTGTTGTTGTTGCTTTGCGAGTTGCTGGTATTGTTCATCCGACCTATGAAACTCTTTAATAAATTTTATATCGTATGAGGCTGGGATAGCGTCAAAATTAACCGTAAATACAATGTCTGTATAAAGAATTTCAGAGATTTTTGGTGTGGCTAGTGGCGGAAAGATTGGAAGATAAAAGAGATGTTATATATGTTTGTTATTAAAGTCTCTAATATAGAAAACCCATTCACAACAAATGTGTGAGTATAAAATATAATCTAAGTTGTAAAAAATATCTTGAAAACGGACGTGTTTAGGTTTGAAACTCTGAATATAACGAAAGATTTCCGCGTATGGTGTTCTTTTAATTAAAACTTCCAGTCTGTGCTGTGAAGTAATGTGCATACCTGTTTAGATTTGGGCGACAAAGTGGCTTTCAGTACTGTTAGACTGAAAGTGGAGAATTGGAGTAGAGTTGGTGTGGCTGTTTTTTGCTGAAAAGCTGCTTGGAGCAAGGTCTGGTTTGCTTGTTAGTGATTATGGGAAAGAATTGTACTGTGAGACAGTTCTCTTAAGATTAAAGAGAAGAAGTGAAAGTTATTGAGAAGCGGAGAAAAGAAAAATTCTTCAAGTGGTGAATTGAATAAAGGACTTAGAAGAAATTTTTCTAAGTGTGTATAGAGTGTAGAAGAGAGAGAGAGAGAGAGAGAGAGAGAGAGAGAGAGAGAGATAGAGGGAGAGAGAGAGAGAGTGAGATGAAGTATTGAAAAAAGATTTTAGAAAGTTTGAAGAAAGAGAGAAACAACTAGGATGAAAGAGCAGTGAACTAAGAAGTGATTTTGGACGATATGATCTGTGCTGGCCATGACTTTTTAATCGGGAAAAAAAGTTATGGAATCATATTTTGGCAAATAAATGAGATTAGGGAATTTTTCCCGGACCGAGCTGTGGGTCGGTCGTAACTTGATCTTTAGTTAATTTCCTTTCTATTATTTTTGTGGGATTGGCCTGTATTTCCCTTTCATTCATTTCCTGACGGAGGGGTTCTGCTAGGGTAGCATGTGAAGAGGTTTTCCGTGTTCTTTGATTACTATACTAAATAGTTCGATTAATTTCCCCCATGAAAGTAATTATATTACGGGGGAGAGGGGTGAAAGAACTATCCGAATTATCCCTGTCGTGCTAGGGAACGAAGGAAATGTATTTTTATTGTGTTTATATTTACTAGGTAATAAGTGTGTTATGCTAAATTGTGTTCGGCTAATTTAAGCGAGGAGAGTGATTTTGTGTGTAAATTAATAAAGTGTGAATGTATTTAAAAATTCGTTGTTGGTGAAACCAAATTTTTTGATTGTGGTATAGCATTCTGTAGTCTTTTATCGGTTGGCGTCTAAGACGATTGTCTCTTGTAGTGTTGTTTTCCGAAGTGTTTTCCGAAGTGTTATTTTAGACAGGTTACAGGGTGTCGAGGGGAAAGGTAATCTGTGGATGGTATGTCTAGGTCGTCTAGAGTAAACGAGACAGACTTCGACTTGGTGATCGTCGGCTTTTTCGGATGGAGTTTTAAAAAGGAGTTATCCGAGAAACGTTTCTCCATTTGTTCTTGAACGAAAAGTTCTTTCGAATAATATGGTACAATGTTACTTCTGTGACGGGTGATTTGTTTAACAGAAAAATTTTCTAGTTTATAAGTAACCAACGTGGGGGTTTGTATCAATTATTTTGTATGGTCCTTTTTTTGAGGTTGGATCTTTTTTTGATATTCGAGTTTGTGTGGCTTTATTTACAATTAAAACATAAGTATTAATTTTTAGTGGCTGTGCCTTTCCAAAACGGCGATTTATATTTCAAATTGTGGGGTTTTCAATTGGTGGGGTGTTGTTTTTTTGCCTTTGGTGTATTTGCGTATGATGGAGGGTTACGGGATTACTGATTGTGGGATAAAGTGTGAGGAGTGTCCAGTAGGACGTGGTCTATCTGCAGATTTGGCAGTAGTAATGACCGAGTATGGGTGTTCCTCTGTTTCTTAGGCTTGTGATTTTTAATTAAAGAGTTTAAATGATGACTTTTTGGGGTGGATTGTTTGGTCGCTTCACTGTATGAACAACATGGTGGCTCTGAGACAGAGGGAGCACTTGGGTTAGTGTTGGGTTGTTGATGAGAGGACGCAATTGTGACGATAATCTCTGGCCCAGAATGGGGCAATTATCACAATAATAAATTTTATAGTTAGTAGAGATGAGGATAACAATTAATAAAAGATTTAAAGTAGGTACACCAACTCTGATTGCTGCAAAGGGTGACTCTGGTGGGATGAAATTAGGGAGATAGATGAGACCTAAAAAATCTCCAGAAAAATCTGTTAATAGTTCAGCGATTGTATAGTCTTTTTGTTCGAAAGAAAAGATAGTATGTGGGTATATAATTTCACTTTGTGAATTGTTGTTGTTGCTTTGCGAGTGGCTGGTATTGTTCATCCGACCTAAGAAACTCTTTAATAAATTTTATATCGTATGAGGCTGGGATAGCGTCAAAATTAACCGTGTATACAATGTCTGTATAAAGAATTTCAGAGATTTTTGGTGTGGCTAGTGGCGGAACGATTGGAAGATAAAAGAGATGTTATATATGTTCGTTATTAAAGTCTCTAATATAGAAAACCCATTCACAACAAATGTGTGAGTATAAAATATAATCTAAGTTGTAAAAAATATTTTGAAAACGGACGTGTTTAGGTTTGAAACTCTGAATATAAAGAAAGATTTCCGCGTATGGTGTTCTTTTAATTAAAACTTCCAGTCTGTGCTGTGAAGTAATGTGCATACCTGTTTAGATTTGGGCGACAAAGTGGCTTTCAGTACTGTTAGAATGAAAGTGGAGAATTGGAGTAGAGTTGGTGTGGCTGTTTTTTGCTGAAAAGCTGCTTGGAGCAAGGTCTGGTTTGCTTGTTAGTGATTATGGGAAAGAATTGTACTGTGACACAGTTCTCTTAAGATTAAAGAGAAGAAGTGAAAGTTATTGAGAAGCGGAGAAAAGAAAAATTCTTCAAGTGGTGAATTGAATAAAGGACTTAGAAGAAATTTTTCTAAGTGTGTATAGAGTGTAGAAGAGAGAGAGAGAGAGAGAGAGAGAGAGAGATAGAGAGAGAGAGAGAGAGAGAGAGAGAGTGAGATGAAGTATTGAAAAAAGATTTTAGAAAGTTTGAAGAAAGAGAGAAACAACTAGGATGAAAGAGCGGTGAACTAAGAAGTGATTTTGGACGATATGATCTGTGCTGGCCATGACTTTTTAATCGGGAAAAAAAGTTATGGAATCATATTTTGGCAAATAAATGAGATTAGGGAATTTTTCCCGCACCGAGCTGTGGGTCGGTCGTAACTTGATCTTTAGTTAATTTCCTTTCTATTATTTTTGTGGGATTGGCCTGTATTTCCCTTTCATTCATTTCCTGGCGGAGGGGTTCTGCTAGGGTAGCATGTGAAGAGGTATTCCGTGTTCTTTGATTACTATACTAAATAGTTCGATTAATTTCCCCCATGAAAGTAATTATATTACGGGGGAGAGGGGTGAAAGAACTATCCGAATTATCCCTGTCGTGCTAGGGAACGAAGGAAATGTATTTTTATTGTGTTTATATTTACTAGGTAATAAGTGTGTTATGCTAAATTGTGTTCGGCTAATTTAAGCGAGGAGAGTGATTTTGTGTGTAAATTATTAAAGTGTGAATGTATTTAAAAATTCGTTGTTTGTGAAACCAAATTTTTTGATTGTGGTATAGCATTCTGTAGTCTTTTATCGGTTGGCGTCTAAGACGATTGTCTCTTGTAGTGTTGTTTTCCGAAGTGTTTTCGGGTATTTTAAAACAGGTTACAGGGTGTCGAGGGGAAAGGTATTCTGTGGATGGTATGTCTAGGTCGTCTAGAGTAAACGAGACAGACCTAGACTTGGTTATCGTCGGCTTTTTCGGATGGAGTTTTAAAAAGGAGTGATCCGAGAAACGTTTCTCCATTTGTTCTTGAACGAAAAGTTCTTTCGAATAATATGGTACAATGTTACTTCTGTGACGGGTGATTTGTTTAACAGAAAAATTTTCTAGTTTATAAGTAACCAACGTGGGGGTTTGTATCAATTATTTTGTATGGTCCTTTTTTTGAGGTTGGATCTTTTTTTGATATTCGAGTTTGTGTGGCTTTATTTACAATTAAAACATAAGTATTAATTTTTAGTGGCTGTGCCTTTCCAAAACGGCGATTTATAAACGTTAGTAAATGTTTATTTGGGTTTAAATAGTTGTGAACTTCATTTTGAACTTCCGAGTTTGTCTATTCACGATTACGAAACCAATGTGCAAAGACTCCTTTCTTTAATTTTTTTAATTTGTGAGTGATGACCGAGATGGTCAGTATGTGTATGTCTGGGTAAAGAATTACAAGTTGAATCCAGTGAAGGTCTACAATTCTCAAAGCTTTTTGTATTGGAAGAGAGATTAAACATTATGGGTCTTTTTGGTTTTTGGCCAAAGACAAGTTCATATGGTGAAAGATTCCTATTGGTTCTGACTTGTGAATTGAATGCAAAAGGAAATACTTTTACTTTTTGTGACCATGTGTCATATTGTGAGTCTAGAACTGTGCGAAGAAATGTAATTATTTGGCGATTACTGTTTTGGACAAGCCCATTAGACCATGGTGCATATGCTGTTCGTGGTTTGAATTGTACATGATATGTGCGACAAAAGTGTGCAAATTCTCCGTTAATATATTCATTTCCATTATCGGTTACTAAGATGTCTGGTGTTCCAAATTTGACAATCCAGTGTTCAAATAAAACTGTGAGTGCATTAGTGGCATCATATTTGGGGGAAGGGTGAAGTACAACATAGTGTGTGAATGGGCCTACAAATACATAGACGTAAGAATTCTCATCAGGAGACGGGGAGATTGGGCCTTTTGTGTTCATTGAAATACGGTGATTGAAGTCTGGTGAAACTTCTGGATATGGTTGTTAAAGGGCCATGAAGAGGTTCGGCATGGGTTTGCTCGTTTTGCAGTTTAAGCAATCTTGTGTAAGTATTGCAATCCGTGTTTGAATATTTGGAATATAGTAATTTTCTGTAATTGTAGCGTGTTTTTTCACGGCCAGGGTGACCGGAGAGATCGTGAGAATGTGCAGCATGGAATATTACTAAGAGAAGAGAGAGTGGTAGACAGATTTTTGGTAAGGTGGTTTCTTGTATAAAATACAAGAGATTATTTGTTTTAGTTACGCTTGGAAGCGTCGATAATAGTGTAGCAATCCCTTATTTGCACGGATAGTCAATGAAGGGGTGGAAGGGTAATTCTTATAACGTTCGAAAGGAAGAGTTGTAGAGTTACTGGGTCTTGTTGTTGTGCTTCATACAGGAGTGTATCATTTAGCTCCGTCTGTTCATAATAGCATGAATTACAAAGGGTGGGAGTTTTTGGTACAAAATCATCCATTATTGGGAGTGAAAATTTTATTGTGTTTATTAATTTTACGTAGTTTGCGTCTTGATTCAAGTGGGTAAAGGGTTCTGTTTTGTTTGTATTTTATGTAACATCCGTGTGTTGTATGATAGGGTAAAGTTCTGGAAGTAAGTGATTGTTTTTTAAGTATTGTATTTTGTGTTGATGTATATGTTCCAGAGGTTGTGATTTGGTTTGAAATTCCTGATGCGAAACAGGAAGACATAGATCATTCTCTATTTGTACCTTGAAATAGTTATCTTTAATCTGCAGATAAATTGTGAAGTGTGGTGATCCTACATTAGTGTCTGTAGATACTGTATTAATATATTCTTTTGATACAGCATAGTTGCACTGTACAGGTTGTGTGTTTTTATTGTGTGTCATGAAAAATTTAATAAATTCTGGAAACTCAAATTTCTAAGACGATGTTCGTCTTGCGTTGTGGTCGTGAGTGAACGACTTAATAAATCCGGAAGTGAACTGTTTTTCCCTTCTGTCCAAACTACGTGTAAGTTTGGAAACTTCATTAAAATTAGCCGAAATTTATAGGCTCTGTGGTTTTGTTTATTCGTTCGTGTGAATAGGAAGAGAATTGGTTTGTGATCAGTGCCGGTATAATTGCATGTTTAGATCCTTGAATAATGAACTCATATTCTGAAAGTTCATAAATTATTGCTGAACATTCACGAAGAATGGTTGAAAGTTCTGTGGTAAAAAATAGGCGAGAGTTTTCTGACGCTAGCTCCATTTTCCCAAATTGATTTTTTGAAGTGCAACTCCAATGCCATAGTTGGAGGCATCGCAGAGGATAGAGAAGGTTTTTTCTGAGGTAGGATTTGCGAGTCGCAGTGTTAGGTTTGTAAATTCTTTTTTGACTCTATCGAACGTTTGTTGTAGTTCGGGTGTCCATTTGAAATCTGTTGTATCCCGGAGTTGGAGATAAAAAAAATCTGAGATTGACTTGTAAATTATAAATATGTTTTGAAATAAAGGTCAGGAATCCGACATAATTTTGAGTTTCTTTTTTATTTTTGTGTGGTTGTAGTTTTAAAAATCCGTCTGTTTTGGATTTAAGTGGGTGTATGTGATTATTTTGTATTTGGTGTCCCAAAAATTTAATTGAGTCTAAGAAAAAAAGGATTTGTCTGGAGTGGCTTAAAATTTTCATTTTTGAGAATATTAAGATACTGTTCAAGTGTTTGTAATATTGTGTCTGTTGTTGTGTCTTGAATGAAAACATCATCAAGGTATCTTATAATATTATTTTTGCGAATAAGTGGTTTAAAAATGCTGCTCATAAAGGACGAAAAGGCTGCTGGGCTGATTAAAAATACCGTAGAATAAGCGTTTAAAACAATATTGTTGTCCAGCGATTACAAAATTTGTGAGTCTTTGTGATGGTTTATCGAGTGGCATTTGTTTGTATGCGCTGTTCATATCAGTTATAGAGAAAATTGTCCTTTAATACGAGTAAGTATAATTTGAATCGACTCTTTGGGCCAACTACTTTTTGTTTCGTCAATCATTGTGTTTAATTAAGCATCTAAACCGACTTTGACTGATTCTGCTTTTTTAAGGATAATTACAGGGTTGATAAATGTGTTGCCAGTTTTGAGGGAATCTGTATTTACGGGTGCTATAATATCGAAATGTGTTAAGATGTCGAGTAGATGTTGTACTCTGTCTTGTAATTGTAGTGGAATGCGAGCGGCTCTGTGCTTTTTAAAGATCGCCGTTGCTTTTAGGGGAAGATTTATTCTACTTTAATTTTTCCAACATCGAATTTAGACGTTGCGTAACATTGTTTGAAGCTTGTAAGAAGTTGTGCTAATTCTTAAAACTGTCTCTGTAATAATTTCGTTTGTTTTGTGAGAAATTTTTGATCTAATTTGGTGAATTTTGAGACGTCAAATGGTATGTGAAATTTTTCTGTTGTGACTCATCCTTGCGTTCTTGATGTTTAGTGAGATTTAAACAATAAAGTTTTTTATGTGTTTCTGATGTACTTCTTGCAGGGTAATTTGAAATGTAAGCAACCATGAATTCTGTGAGTTCATTGATGCGATACGGTGTTTGAAAATCATTAAGGGAGACCTCTTGATGTGCATATCCACTTATTTCTTCACAAGTATGAGACGGTAATTCAAGGGATTTTGGATTAATATTCAAATAAATGATTGGTAGGGATAATCGAGATTGTTTTTATCCATTATAGTGAAGAACATGTTTTTCCGCAGTTGTATAAATGAAAAGTCAGATGCGTAGAGGATAGTACCGTTTGCATATTTATTCTTACATCCACATGCGGTTAAGGAATAAGTCAGAATTCTGTGTTCAGAAGGTTTAAAGTATATTGAGTGATCTTCAATTACTGGGAATAATTATGAGTAGTACGGGGGTGGTTTAGTTGCGGAGTCATAAAAATTTAGTGGTTTTGTATCATTATTATTTTTGATCTCGATTGTGTGTGAGATGAATATTTTTTTAAATCAACGTAATTCTCTAGGAAGGGTGTACCTAGAATAATAAATTTTGTGTTTGACACATAGAAAAACGATTGTAAAAGAATTGTTCCGGGGAGTTCTACACTGTGTTACATCTGTATATAATATAAGTTTTATTGTTTCGTTTGATTGTATTTTAGAAATAATTGCTGCTGAGAGAACAAATTTTGATGCTTTTTGTTGTAATTTGTGATATTCTTTAATTTCGTTCCAAGTGTTGTTATTTAATACTTTAAGTGTTGCGCAGGAATCTAATAGAAAATCTATTTCAAGATGCGGAGGAGAAATTTTTTGTGTGGTCAAGTGTTTGTTGTGTATACATTGTTAGTGGGAGTACCCAAATTTTACTTTTAGTTGAGGTAGAATGAATGTGTTCTTCTGTGAGAGTATTACATTCCACCTGGCAATTAAAATTTTCGTCTTGAGTGTCTTGGTTTGATTCTAAGAGTAAATCATTTAATTAATGTTTGAGGAGTGTTTCCTCAAAGACAATTTGTGTGTTTTCATTTTCAATATTAGACGTGGTGTTGTCTGTTTGTTCTTGATCTAAAAGTGAATTAATATAGTTTCTAACGTTACTAAGTTGATTTCGTGAGAATGGTTTTTGTGAACAATTTCCATCTCTTTTATGATGAGGTAATTCTGATCCAGAATTATAGTTAGAGTTATTTTGTGAATTTGATATTCTTGGTTATGGTGAACCACTTCTATTCGGTAGTTTAAAAATGTTATTTCCGTTCCTTAGTAAGGCTTTGAGTTAGATTGTGGGAATTTGTTTGGTTTTTTATGTCTTGAATTTTTACGGTGTTCTCGACTATTGCTTCCAGAACGGAGTGAGAACGATAATGGTGTTCCTGTCATATTATTTGACGTGACTTGTCTGTGTGGAAGGTTTTGGTTACCTTTCACTGCTCGATTAAAAGTTTGTTTTTGAAGGTTGGATTTGTCGAGTGCTTTCGTGTATCATTTATCAGGGCATGTAGAAATACTATGTCCTGAGCGTGAACATTTCTTGCAAAATTTTAGGAATAGTGGTTTTCTTTTAAAATTTGGATCATTAGAGTACTTGTGTTGCACTACATTGATCCCATGAGCGATATCCTGTTTCATCATATGCATATCATTTACTGGGTGATCAATTTCTAAGGAAAGGTTATTAATTGAGGAAGAAAAATTGTAATTTGTTTTAAGTTTATGTCTGTCTAAGTGTGTTCTTGTGATTTTCTCCTGGTGTATTTATTCTACTAGTTGTGAGAATGGGAGTTGTGGTTCCAATGCAGTTGATTTTTGACTTGCAAACTTTTTTCTAGCTAACTGTGGATCGAGTGATTTGACAAGTGCGTCTTTCATCTGTGCATTACGCCTATCTGGAGCATTGTCAACATATGCTTTTGGAGTCATTTGTTCTGTTCGAAGTGCTAATGTTTTAATTTCATCACCAGAGGCACTTGTTATGCTCTCTAAGAATAATTTTTCTTGTGGTTGCGATTGTTGATTATCGAATGTTTCCTGGAATACGCGGCAAAACGCTTGCCAATTCTTTTTTATATCGATTGGAGGGTGTGAATACCAATAGTTGTGAATACCAATAGGTGTGATCCAAGCTTCGTCATATGGTGAGTCAGTGTGCTCTGGTCCTGTTGTCGTTGCCATGTTTGCTGTGAAGGCGCTTCAAAAATCTTCTGTTGTATAAGTAGGATCAGTACCATCAAACGGTCTAAAAGCCTGTTGTATGGGTACCGAACCTCCTAGGTAAGGGTACATCATTTGTGTTTTACGGCGAATCACAGGCGATGGCATTTGTGTAGACGCTGCTTGTAAATAATAAGGGGTCGGTGCATTTGTAGTTTGTTGTGTACTTTGTGAGTTTAATTGCCTAACAATGTTAACGAATTGTTATGGAGTTATCTGAATATTTTGGATAGTAGTTAGTGTAGGTTGCGTTGAATTATTTAGAGTAATTGGTTCAGTGTTAAAATGTACTCAATTTTGTCTGTGTAGAGATGGTAGGGGTGTTTTCACATTTGGTAATGTAGGTAAAGTTGTGTTTAGTGGATCTGAATTTTCTGTTAATTCAGTCGAAACCACAGGTTGTCTGTGTTGGTGATTCTGATAAATATGTGTGTTATTAGTAGTATACATCATTATTATTGTTATTCTGATGATTGTTTTGATCCTTATTGTCAAGGTCAATTAATGTATTTACAGAAAGTTATGAAAAAAGTGTTCCATCATTCAATAATGTTGAGTTGAAATCTGTTTCTGTAGTCTCGTTTAGACGGGTGTCTTTGTTGAGAATGAATTATAGTATCAATATTTTCTATTGGTGAAGCTTCCAGAGAAATGTTTGTATTTTCTGGAAAATTTGTACAAGTAAATGGTTGAGTTTCCGCGTTATAGTTTTTATTTTTCATATTATGGTGATTAATGGTGAGTTTTTGAATAGTTTTTGATGGTGTTTCTGGAAGATTTACAAAATTTTGTGGAAACCAGTTTGGGTGATAAATATGATGGAGTGTCTCAGGTAGTTTAGGTAATATTTGTATGAATGTGTCTGCTAATAGCTTTGTGGCTGGGAAGATGTGTCTTACCAAACTTTTCCAAAATCTGTGTATAAAACAGGATAAAAGTGTAAGACAACCGAGAATCTCTTCATCGTCTAGGTCTGCAACTTTTAGAGAATTTATGTATTTTTTAAGAAGGTGAGTGAAGCCTTCTATCTCCTTCCGAGTGACTTTTTGTACCTTCTCTTTCCATGATTGTGATGCATTAGCAATACGGGTGGATGCAAGGCGTTTGAGAAATTCAAAAAAAGATTTTCGAAATACCACTTCTCTATCCAAGGGTTGTATTTCTGACCATTATCCGTTAAGGAATTCAAATAGTGTATCAGATAGTGGATTAAATAAAGAGTCAAATATTAGAGACGTATATGTGTTTGTTAGAGGATCACAAATGAAACGAACTGAGACCTTTGTGAGTTGAGCTCCATAATTTTCGACTAAAAATCAAAGAAAGGCGGTTCATGAAACCTGTGAGGCGTTTTCTGGTAAAGAGAGAGGAGGCTGTTGCTCTATTGCAAAAGAGTGATATTTTAGCTGTTTTGCTGTGTTTAGGAGTATATTTAAATCGTCTTGGTGTCGATAGTATTTAACTTCGAAGGGTAGATTTTCACGTGTTAGACGTTTGTTGTCTGGTGTAAGAACGGCTAGTTGTAATTCGTCCAAATGTGTTGGAACGTTAGAGGAGGGTTGATCAACACGATGATCCATTTTGTGCATATCTGTGTTTAAATATTAGTAGTTTTGTTTTTATTGGGGCTGTGTTCCCTTTTTTCTAAGTTTTAACTAGATAAAAACTAAAAAGTGATGTAATCTATTTTTAAGTTTCTTTCTGAAAAGAGAAAAGGGTGTTTTGTGTGAATTCTTTTACGGTTAGAGTTTGTTAACTCACTGATGCACCAGTTGAGGCAGACCCGGGATGGGCTCCTTTTACAGCCTTAAAGTATAAAGAGCTAGGGCTACTTATTTCTGCTCGCAAAGTAGGTTTACCTATGTCTCACAGACTAACGGACTCAGTAAAACACTGAAGGTATACTTCAATTGTAACGGTGATAGTTAAGTACAGCACCGGAGTCAGGAGTATACACATGGCGTATCTAACTAATAGACTGACTAGAGTCATTGCAGTTCTCTCTATATAAAAGAGAATAGTGTCTTCTCAGTCTTTGATTGGATGGAGGTGTACATCCAGTATTTCTACTGCTACACAATATTAACAGAAATTCATACATAATTTGGCGACAAAAATAGCAGTTTGGTATAAAATTGTGTTGTTTGCAGATCATCAATTTCTACCAGGGATACGCTTCGAATCCTACCACATACATACACAATCCTTTCGAGGGTTAGTACCCACAAAACTCAACTGAGCACTATTTTAATTGTTCTCTTTGAATTCGGGACACATCATTAAAATTCGTTTAAAGTGTATGTACATCCAATAGATTAAGGTTTTATTGATTTACTTATTATTCTTTTGGCAATTTTGATGAGCATTTAAATTATACATTCTTCAAGAATAAACGAACAGAAATAAACAAAAATACCTTTAACCCGGGGTGCTTTAATTCACGATAATTCACGAAACAACAATAACTCACGGAGAAATTTTTTTGTGGTTAAATTTTAAGGTTGGTTAATTTTTTTTGTTGGTGGAGAACAAACAGTTATTTTATAAAGTACTTTCGCCAACTAGTTTCAGCACTATCCTACAAATATATCTACTTTTCAGCTGGTGAAGTGAGTTTTTCGTTTCTACAGAAGCGTCTAAACTGCTTGGACAGAGCCAGACAGTGGGAGGAATTATAATTGGGGCGATTGTGTTGGGTGGGCTGGCAATCGTAGGTGTATCTGGATATGTCATTTTCAAGATGGTGAAGTCACCAAGCAACACACCTAAGGGAAAGTAAGATGAATTCTTTAGAAATCTATATTTATTTGCGTCCCCGTTAAGAATTTGCTTTGGAGAAGTGGTTTAGAATTAACGTACCAACCCAGGTTCTACGGCAAGGGAACCAGCTTTGATCACACCGTGCTGGGTTGTGCATGGGATGCAAACCGCGACTTTTCACAAGTCATAGGTTTTCTGACTTTCGGATATAGTCTTTGATTTCTCGATTTATAGTAGTATCAATACAAAAAGACTATGCAAAGAATTTCGCGACTGCCTTTATAGACTACCTGCTTGAACATCAGCTAATTTATACCTTACATTACATATTCTATACATCTTTAAGATGCAGCTACAAACTTCCAGTAGCTTGGGTAGGGCATATCAGCCAGAACAAACGATACAAATCTTGTTTCATGTAAATTCATAACTAACAAGGGGCTCGGTAATGTGTGTGTGTGTGTGCACATAATGTTCTGACCCCGCTCAACCACGTTTTTTCTTAATTGTCCGCCAAATAAGGAATAGAAAACTTAGGTATAGAATAGAATAAAAAAATCATTTATTGTTCAAAAATAATTGGTTTTATCCATTTGAAAACTCGATTTAGCTCTAACCCCTAAACAAATGAAACAATAACTTATTAGAGGTCCGATAACAACTGTCATTAAGGAGCGTAAGAGACCAGACAAACAACAAAATGAAATAAAGACAAAAAGCATTACTCATGAGCAAAAACTCAACAACTATCCATTTTTTGAAAAAAACTCGATGAAAAGGTCAAAATAGCTAAAGATAAAAAGTTAGCTAAAGCAAATGACTTGCATTTTAGCAGAAAAGATAGGGAGCTGTCTTTACTGATAATCATTATTAATTACGCAGAAAACAAAAAGGGCAAAATTAGAACGTGTACACTATTAAATTGTAAACGAAGAAAGCAATTAGTCATCAACTGATATCATTAAGTGGCTTCATTTCTGCCATCATACAAAACCATTGAGACTTCTCATTATGCGGAATCAATCTCATACGACTACATAAAGAACAAATACTGACAAAAACCGAAAAGTCGATCAATTTTGCTAGAAAACGATATCCAAGCCTATAAGATCAAAATCTGTTAACTAAAGATTTTTTTGCCAATATCTAACTGAACCTTATTTTAACAAAAATAATGTGATATGCGACTTGTCACTAAAGTTGCAATAATATGATGATCGCACAAGACTGCAAAAATGAATCTCGAAAACTGGAAAGTGTCAGAAAATAAAAAAAAATTCAGGAAACCTCGTTTTGTCAACGCCAAAGCAATTTAATTTAAAAAACGGCCTTTAAGATTGCATTATAACACAATTGAAAAGTCAAACGATGTCTTATTTAATGAGACTACGCTGAAAGTTTGCAGAATTAAGATTAAAGGTTCCAAATCTCAAAAAACCACACTTTTTTTAAAACATTTTTTTAAAAAAAATCGTGAAAAATTACAACCTATTAGCTAGAAATTGCTAAATTTTTTAAACTTGTATTCAACTTATTTGACTTATTCAGAAGGCTACACTTTAACGCTGAATACACACAGAAATAAACATTTCACGAACACTTTTATGCAAACGGTGTTGTAAACAAAAAACCACATGCTTTTAGCTGAAAATATTAAGTATCTTCGTTGGCCTCCCTTTGGTTTTTTATTAATCATTTTGGTCGGCAACTATTATAATATAAGAAAAAAAAATTAAAAGTATTTCGAAAAAATATACACAGCGCCCCGTTACTGTCCGATTAAATTTTGATCAATTAAACTCACCAACTAGAATAAAATTAGTTTTTCTCCTGCTGATACTCCATTTAAACAGAATTGCGCTAAACGTTTTTGAAACAGCTAAGTTGACGAAAAAGTCCTTGTTACAAAAAAAGATGAATTTTGGATCTTTATCGAGTTATATTACCAAAAAGGGCAATATGCATCAACTGAAAGCGTTAGATAGTTTCTTCAATATTTTTCTTCGTCCCAGATAGTGAATTAGATATTTGATTAAATAGACTCATTCATAAAACTAAAAACATCAAATAATGGAAGATTTCAACATTTCATTAAAAACTTTCGAAAACAATTTTTTGGAGCAATAAGAACCACAAGATTTACTCATAAAACATCATATTGTTTCATTTGATTTGAATGGAGCATAGATTAACTTCGTGTTAATTGAAATTTTAACGAAAAGGACTTTCATGTCATTGGGATGAAAAAAGTGCAAAAATTATCTCAAAAAGACAAACCCAAAAGTAAAATGCGAAACCTTTTTCATTGCAAAACATAACGAAATCAAAACCGACGGTGCTATTGGTTTGCGGCTGTTAATAACCGCAAGTGTTCTCAAATATTTTGCAACAATTTGTCAACAATTGAAAAACTTAATATATGAAAAACAAACCTCGCTTTTTTATATCGCTTTGATTTAGCGAAACACCGCAAAAAGGTTGTTTCCAGAACACTTTCTTGGGAATCGGAGCTACAATTTGCCCGTATCTGAGAAAAGAAAGATTGTTGTATCATCAGTTTTTAAGTCTGCACTGCCGGTCAAATTGGACAAAGTAGACCAAATAGGCATATGTGATGCTATTTTGCATGAAGAAAAGGAAAAAATGATGATTATTCAATAATCTAGCTGAAAAATTTGTCAAAACATTTCTTTCAAACAATTTAACAGCTTTCTTATATCGTAAAACCCTTGAGGCTAATTTTTTTATCATGTTTTAGCAAAAATTTGTCAGAATTTCTGCAAAAATTACAAAAATGTAAGCGAAAGAACAGAAGTTTGGTTAGAATTCACTAATCTTTAAACCTCCGTAACTCTTTGGAAAGACCAAAATTCATAACACGCTTTTTAATTTAAAATTCTGTTCTTTACCTGCTTTCTATTAGTATCAATCACAATCCTGTACGAAGAATATATCGATCGGCGAAAATTGAGTGAACAAAAAAAGCCGGTGGATTATATATTTCCTCCTCCAACTAAAGTGGGTCGACTCAATTAGAAATTATATGGCACAAAGAATATTCTCCTTTGGTCAACGAGTTTTAATTTTTCTCTATACTCTAAAATATTAATCCAACTTTATCGCGATACATATAGTGAGTGTGGAATTCAAAAACATCAGTTTTTTGCATTGGCTTCATACCTAAAATTGAATTTGAGAATTATTGAGGTAGTTCAATCTATTTTTTGTTAATGAAAAGTCTTGGAATTGTAGGTCAGGTCCTGCTATTACAATTCAAAATCAAAATAAAGTGGTGATTTGAATCTCGCTGGAGTAGTAAAGGAATCAAAAATCAAAGCTTTGAAGCATGATTTTGCTCAAAGTATGGTTAATGTGGACTGAGATCTTGGAGTTTAAACAAACTTTTGGTTTTCGAAAGCAAATTTTTCTCCCACGTGCGACAACCTCCGTTTTCACAGTGTTTCTTCCCTTGAGTGCTTTAAACAAGATAGCTATTGTAATTAATCATATTCAAAAATCGGTGTAAACCATCATTACTATTAGATTTTGTCGGTGGATGGTGCTGGGAAAAGGGCGATAGGGCGTTTAGCCTACAAGTAAAAAATGAGAAATTTAGCCGACAGTTCTTTCATTATTGGTCAAAAAACCTCATTGGTCGATAAATTAGTGGTTCAGTGGATCATAATCTTTGGTTTGCGCGCGGGTGGCCCTCCAATCCGCCTCTCCGTGACCGAGCACCCCCGGCGGATAGATCTTCTTGACGGTAGTTGATTAAAAAATATGCCGTATATTTGCCCGCTTTAAGAAACACGTTATCAAATTGGCCATTCAGAGCTTGAGAGTCAATCTACTAGCGCACTTTACCCTAATTGTCGGCTAAATTTCTCCTTTTTTGGTTCTCATTTTTTTCTGGTGTAAATCCTGCCATGCTTAAGCTTTTAAACTGTCATGCTTGAGAATAATAAGATAATAAATAGATCTTCGAGTTTTCTGCTGTTTAAGGGATGGTGTTCCGCAGGCGTGGTGAGGAACAATGAACTGAGAAGACCGAAGCATTCTGTACATAGTTAGAAAATCCTACCACGGATCACTGAGCACTTGCTCCTCAAGAGATACTACACCAAGAACTGATTTTAACCTTGATTAACTCACTACCCCAGTGGAGAGGTCGACTTTATGAAAAAACTTCTAAAGCCGACCTAGGGTGTATTTCCCTACCTTAAATACACGGTCGACCTCCTAGTAAGGGTCGACCTAAAGTCTTTTCTTAAGTCGGCCAACGGTCTTTCCATACCCTAAAGGTGACTATGACCAATATCGGTCAACGTAAACTCGACCATGACCAATATCGGTCGCCCTAAAGTCTGATCATAACCATTATCGGTCGACCACTGATTTTTCATACCCGATATCGGTCCACCACGGTCTTTTCATAAGTCGACCTCTCAACTGGATTAGTGGCTCAATAGAGTCACATGTGGCTAAATTGATATTCTCGCATTCGTGGATTATTCTTTTGTGATGATATTAAAGTTTCATTAGTGATACTACTAGCAATTCTCCATATCGTTGGACATAACCAGCCTGAAAATGAATGCTTGTACACTGATTTAAAGCTGTATAATTTGTAAAAATTGTGAATAATCTATCTTTGCTCTCAATTGATTTTTTTAAAAGAGAAATACCTAGTCTACACATGATATTGGCAATATATTGTGCCCACCTCCATTGTCTTATAGAACACAAAGCACTGATTGGTGGAAATTAGTTTCTGTTCAGTTTCGTGCCGGGTGTGAACATTAATTACATAATGGTCAAAGAGTCAAAAACAGAAAGTCCCGAGGAGAGAGTTCAGAACCACAAGAAGCAAATGACAACAAAATTGTTGAAAATCATTTTTAAAAAAAAGTCTTTTGAGTTTTCAACACCACACTTACATAATTTTACCAGGACCAAAAGCAAGTAAGAGCATAAAAACCTCCGTTGTCGTGTATGAATTGGCACATTTAAGAGAAGTGTCGTCTTCTGAATTTATAATTTGCCGCACAGTGACAGGACTCTGTCGCTCAGAAGGTTGATCAAATAAAAAACAAAGGTTTTGAAATGGTAAAGCAAGCAGGTAAAGAATTGTTACTCTGCTAGCTCCAAATTTGTAACCGGGTGAAATTAGATTTTCGAATATTTAATTCTGAATCCGGCCCGTAACGTCAAATTAAGTCGTTTGGATAACGGAGGTAAAAAAAACTACTTGCATTTCATCAGAAAGAACAATTTACAGACAATTTATCATAATAATTAGTTCTAAAATTAGTACTTATAACATAATATTCATGGTTCGCATATATTTTTTTTCCACAGTATTCCAACTGGTCACGGACTTAAATTTTTTAACAAGTTTAGTCTCAATGGACTAAGATTTGGCCAGCTTTTCTTCTAAGTCTCAACTTTTCAAGGTGTCTCACATTCTTTGTGTCTTGTTGTATCTTTCTAGATGGTGCTCTCGATGTTTCGATCGTAATTCCACTACTATTCAAACTCACCCAACTTCTGGTATCTGTAATGAATAAACCGATATCTTTGAATTAAAAATTACAACTTGTCTCTCAAATTTGACACATCACTTAGTAGAGGGATCTGCTGAATATGCGAACAAAACGTTCCAATTCAACTCTTCCAAATTATTATTCATGTTTCATCTTTTCTTAAGTAAAAGGCCTTTGGACTCCTACTTTGCTTTATCACAATTCATGCGTTTTTTGAACTAGTGTTTGACTAGCAAACCTTAACGCGCCATTTCTGCTGTTAAAATCAACCTCACTGTGATAAATCTACACAATCTTTGTTATAGGAATGGCGGCAACTTTTTATCTCAAAATAACCCGGAAACAGAGAATGCGTTTTCGCCATTTTGAATCAAACGCTAGAGAGACCAAAACTTCTAGATTGCTGAATTTTAATCTCTAGAGTTATCAACTCAGTAAACCTGTAGTTCGAAAGTTCAATTCATCTGTAAAAGATAAAGCAAAAGGTATCCAACAGTAAGCAACGTATGAGTATCAAACGTACAATCATACAACGTAAGCATTAACGATCAATGCAACAAGTGAAACTTAGGCGGCAAGGTTTTTTCGATGCTCTTTTACTGGTTTTTTGTCTGATGTTATTGACGTAAAATCAGTTCGTATTCAATCGGCAATTGTCTAGAAAACCGAAAAATATTAAGCCGAAAACCACCTCAATTGGTACATATAGTGGTTATATTTACTTAAAATTAGGTTAAATGAACTTTTTCGGAACTTTCTACGTATATTAGAACGATTTATACGCATTTAAATTCAAATATAAATACTCAATTCTGATTGGCTAAAATTCGTTCTTTATTTACTTCGTAACATCCTCCGGCCCGGAAGAAGATGTTGGGAAAACTGGTACTAGTTTTACAAGCGGGCTGACAAGTGAACCGGTCGATGTACGTATAACGGCGGAGCGCGCAACGCTATCGGAGCCGTAACGGAGTTCCACAATCCGAGCGGTTGGGTAGTAACCCCTAGGGTTGGTTTCTTCAACTATACAAACCAAGTCACCGGTCTTAAGGTGTTGCTCGGCAGGCGTCTGCCACTTAGAGCGTCGGTTCAGCGTCGGTACGTACTCTCTGATCCAACGGGACCAGATCGCATTTGCGTACGACTGCACACGGGCGTAACGTTTACGATGGTCAAGCTCATTATTGCCGACAACAGACGGAATACCGGTAGAGTTTTCTCCTAAAAGAAAGTGGTTGGGCGTTAAAGCGTTCAAATCGCACGGATCAGCGCTTACCGGTGTTAAAGGACGCGAATTGAGAGCGTTCTCCACAAGACAAAAGGTAGTATACAGTACCTCATCCGTGAGGCGACGCGTGCCAAGAATAGTATACAACACGCGCTTGAAGCTGCGTACCGACCTCTCCCAGA
Source organism: Convolutriloba macropyga (assembly GCF_964194025.1). Classification (NCBI taxonomy): domain Eukaryota; kingdom Metazoa; phylum Xenacoelomorpha; order Acoela; family Convolutidae; genus Convolutriloba; species Convolutriloba macropyga. The sequence continues at coordinate 18,378,737 of NC_134478.1, read as the reverse complement.
TACCACCTTGATGTGGTGCGCTGGGTGGATTGAATCTCTTTATGCCTTTATGAGCGAGCTCAGCTGCAATGTTGACAACGTTCCACTTTTCAATACCTTCTCGGAGTTCTTTCTCCGCTCCAATAAAATTAGTGCCATTGTCTGACCAAATCATGGCAGGTGTACCCCTACGTGACACAAACCGCTCAACTCTCATAACACAAGAACTGGTGTCCATGGATGTAACTATCTCGACATGGACAGCGCGAGTAGTGAGACAGGTGAAGAGGAAGCCCCACCTTTTCTCAGTAGTACGCCGGACGATAACATAGAATGGCCCAAAGTAGTCAACGCCAGTGTTCGTGAAGGGAGGAGACTGGTAAGCAAGTCTCTCCTTAGGTAAGTCAGACATGATTGGTTGCATAGTTACAGCTTGGAATTCGCGGCATCTCAGGCAGTGCGCTTTGATGGAACGCAAGGATGATCTTAGTTTCAGTACTGTATAGTGTTCCTGCACAATTGATCTTAGGTATTCAACGCCTTGACGATAATGCTTTACGTGCGTGTGTTCAAGAAACAGTTTTACAAACGGATGACGTGCATCTAAGATGATTGGGTACTTTACGTTAAACCCAACTTCAATTAACCGCTTGATGCGGCCTGAGGAACGGATTAACCCATTGGACTAATAAACGGTGAATGTGGAGCAATTCGGCTACTCCGTTTAACGAATTTATTGTCAAGAAGATCTTTTTTTTCGGCTTCAAAAGACTCTCCTTGCACCAAATACTGTAGATGACGCTCGGCTTCGTCAAGCTCAGTAGGGTCGGTAATGCTACCATCGGGGTTACGGTAGCCGGCATGTTTCGGCAAAAGCCGGAGAACGTATGCGGCAATGCGCAAGTACTTTTGGTAAGAACTAAACTTATCAAATGGGAATAACGACGGAACCGGAGTTGTCTGTTTTTAAACAGACGTAGCGAGAGAAACAGTGTCTTCTATAATGACTGCTTGGTTGACGCCAAGTCTGATGTTATTAATGACGTCTTTGTTCAGCACGAAAGGGAACCTTGAGTTAGTTAAGAAATGTGGACCATTGACCCAACTGCTTAGTTGCAAAACCTCAGCGTACATTCCACGCGTGCCAGCGTCAGATGGATTATCCTTAGTTGCGACGTGGTTCCATTGGTCAACGCTGGTATACTCCAAAATTTCACAAACGCGGTTTGCAACAAAGATTGGTTGCTTTTCATTAGAGTTTATCCACTGAAGAACGGTCGTGCTGTCTGTCCACATGAATACTTGGTTAACAGTTACAGTAAGTGCCTGAATAATTTCGTTCTTCAGCCGAGCGGCAAGTAGAGCTGCTTGCAATTCCAGCTTTGGGACAGTCATTATCTTCATTGGCGCCACGCGCGCTTTCCCCAAAACAAACGCAAGCTCTGTTTTTATCTTGCCCGTAGGTGTTGTTACTCGGGCTCTAATGCAACGGCACTAAAAATGTCCTGAGAACTGTCCCCGAATATATGCAACTCTATATTATTAAAGGGTCCGCTAAAGTAACTTCGAGGAATTTTGATGTTTTCAAGCTTTGGTAAGTCCGCACTCCAAACCAAAAATCCTTGAACAATGTCCTGTGGGAGCTCGTCATCCCATTGTTGTCCTGTGACACGCCAGATGTCTTTAAGAGCAGTCGCGCACCGACGGTAAACGGTGCGACAAGACCAATGGGGTCAAAGACTTTCGAGACAAGACTTAGGACCAAGCGTTGCGTGAGGGACTTGGTGATAGCGCAGCTTGTACCCCGACTCACAACTAAAGTCTCATTAGTGTGCTCCCACTTTAACCCTAGCACATGCGATGAATTCTCCTGACATGAAACAAAAACTTTCGGCTCAGAAAATTGAGGGGAACCATCAATTCGGTCAGCCAGATTTGGTACATTGCTTACGAACTTTATAAGCTTGAACCCACCGAGATGGAGAAGATGTACCAATTCCTTCGATCTATTGATGGCTTTCTCGGGAGACTCCACTGAGTCAAGCTAATCGTCCTGGTAGAAGTTTTCAAGGACGGCTTTTGCAGCTTCGGGGTAAAACTTGGCATTGTCTCTCGCAGTGCGTTGTAATGCATAGTTGGCGCATGTTGGCGAGTCTTTAGCCCCGAATATATGGCGCGTATATTGATACACTACAACGTTAGTTGTGGGGTCCTCCCGCCACAGAAAGCGAAGTGATGGTTGATCTGATGGTAATACACCAACCTGTAAAAAACATTCCCTCGATGTCGGCAAAGACGGCATATGGATGTTGTCGGAAGCGAAGAAGTGCTTAAATAAGGTTTTGGAGCAGATCAGGGCCAGTGAGCAAAGATTTATTCATTGAGCCGCCATGAAATTTTGCTGCTCCATTGAGCACCCTACGCACCTTACCTGGTTTGTTCGGGTTTAAAACCGGATGGTGGGGTAGGTACCACTCTTTATCAAACCAGCTCTCAACCTTGTGAGCGTCCGGAACCTCAATTACATACCCCTTATTTAGGTCTTCCTTGATGGTACTAGTATACTTCTCTCTGAGGTCTCCATCCTTGGCCAAACGTTTTTCGAGCGATTTTAGTTGCACAAGGGAGGAGAAGTAATTATTTGGGAGCTGGATGTTGTCTGCTGCCCACAGCATTCCGACATCGTATCTCAGGCCATTGTGTATGATGGTACTCTCAAAAATTTCGTGAGCCCTTGCGTCTGCTGCAGATCTTGAGTCGACCTGCTTGTTTGCTCCGAATGATTCAATGTCGTACCATGACTTTACTTGACTTGCTAACTCATTGTCCTGTTCGATATTCACTTTAAAGCACGTTGAGGTTAAACACGAACTTGATGGTAACGGACCGCTTAAGACCCAACCTATGGGTAAGCGTACGGCAACGGGTGAACGCTTCTCATCGGCAGAGAAGTATTCTAACGGGCGGATGGCGTGATAGACATCTTGTCCGAGTATCATCTCAATGTCTCTATAGGAATATGTCACGGGATCAAGGACTGCTAAATGTGGGTAAGTCTCTCGTAGGGCCTGTACGTTAATTACATCTGATCCGACGTTCAAATTCTCCTTAAAGAAAGCGTTGATGGTAAATGGTTCGAAATCTTGATGTTCTCTTGGTTTAACAGTAACTTCAACAATCCTAGTGTCAACTACTTCTTCGGTATTAATACCCTTGACAGTTAGCTTTAGTGCTTTACCGTGCAAACCGAGTCTATCTGCGAGACCGCCGGCCACCCAAGAGTTATTGCAGGCGGTATCACACAATAGTAAAGCCTTGGTATCTAAACCGGACGAATTGACCAACTGCAATTCCGTAACCTGAAGGAGCCCCTTAACATCAGTAACAGATGACATTGTTGTGTTCTTATTAGACGGCTGTTGACTAGTAGTTGCTGTACTTTGACCTGTGTTGCCAGAAGACTGGATATTATTGGGATTTGTTGACTGTTTTGTTGGGAAAACCCTATCTGCTCCATGCAATAGTGAGTTATGCGAACTATTACACCCCTCTGCTCGGCACTTTCTGGGCTGAGGGCGCTGGCGGAACGTGTGCTTGTCCCTTAAGCACGAAAAGCAAAGTTTGTTATCCACCACTAACTTAGCTCTCTGGGTTGGAGTCTTTTCCTTGAAAACTCGACACTCCCATAGCCGTTGGTTACCTTTGCATACAATGCACCGAGAGTAAGTGTTTGTGGAAGAAGGTGGCAATTGCTTTTTTGTTTCCCTTTGTTGTGAATTTGATGCAAACACTTTTGAGGCTGTTTTGGTCTTGGTTACTGAAGTGCTGTTATCTTCAGGTTTTGCCTTGGTTGCGCTTTGTTTCATAAGATCATGGGCCTCTGCCTTTTCTTTAAGCCAATCGTTAAAGTCAAGGAGGGTAGGCTTAACCCAGTGCTTTTAACCGTAAAGAGCGACCATGACTCTTTCATGTTTGGTGGTAACTTCTGTACCGCTTGGTTAAGTAGGGAAGCGCTCTTCAAGTCAGCATCATATGATAGTGACTTGAAAACCCCAACGAGGCTGGATATGGCTGCAGAATAGTTAATGATGTTATCACTATTGTGCATTTTAAGAGGCGGAAAGTTGCTTAGTTTATCCAAGTGTGCACTTACGACTGCCTGTGGCTGCCCGAATTTACGTTCCAAAGTCCTTAGTGCATCCTTGTACATTAAACCACAGTAAGCAAACTCGGCGTTTGCAATCTTTGCTTTACCGGTGACGAGTGTTTTAAGGTATGTCAATTTAACGTCATCAGTGAGCGACTGCGAGTCAATCGCGCTTTTGACTTGACCATACCACTCATGCCACTTTAATGGGTCGCCATTAAACTCTGCAAGTTTCCACTCGGGCAAAAGGTCGTTTCTCTTGCTTGTTATTGCATCAGCCAGTAACCTAATCAATGACGCATTGTCTGGTATCGGAGGAGCAGGTGCAGACACCTGCGGACCACTCCAACTCAACGGAGTGGGCCCAATATAGGGGTATGTTGGCTGAAAAACCGGAGTGGCTAAACCAAATACAACATTACTAGTAGTCGCGATCGGGTTTTCCTGCTGTGCACCTAATGGTGATTGCATATCAATCAAAGGGGGCGAATTTTGATATATTCGTAGTGGAACATAATTGCTTGAGGGTGCGATATGAGTGCGTACATTTGGAGGCAGACTATTCACGGTGGTTGTGTCATGGTTGACTATTGACGGTGTGTGCTGTGGAAACCGCCAATGACTCAAATTTGGCACAAAGTTCTGGCCAAGAGGGATATTGGGCATAGTTAGGAAAGGAGGAGCAACAGAACGTATGACTTTGTTTACTCGGTTATTATTATTTTGAAAAGTGTTGTAGACGGGAGGTTGATTGATCATTGGGGCGTGTAGAATGGGAGCAGTGACGTTACGTGCAAATACTGGGTCCGGAATAGGAAGGTCAATGGGATGAGCGGGTTCGGAGTTGTGCTGTTGAGTGTTTGGACTTGGTGGGGCGCTTGAGTGCAAGGGAACGTTTATTACAGGCGCTGGATGATTTGTTGTCGGAAAAGGAGGAAGAGTGGCGTTTGGTGCTCGGGGGACAAAATTAATTTGTTGTCGGAAGCATATTTGCTGGGCCGAATTATTCTTGGGTAGACTTGATGTTTCAGGTCCCCTGGATTGTGAAATTTGAAAATGTGCGTTCGGAGATAACTCGGATGCATTATTTTGATTTAATTGCGGTGCAAACGGCTGTGGTGGAACGGGCTGTTGAATAGGGGGTGAAGAAGCCCCTGGGGCGTGTACAGAAGGCGGTTGACTATCCGCGGTTCCTTGGTTAGTTATGCTTGGAAGCGCCATGCCTTGCTGGCCGGTTTGATCTATTTGCGCTCTTAAATGCGCCTGGTACAACGCCTGTGTGTTAGCAGCAGCCAAAAAATTTCAGGTGGAGTATAATAGGGGTCGAGTTGCTGCAAGGTCTCAATGCTTAAAAAGTAATTGCCTCGACAATTTTTTGGAATGGAATGCCTTGAAATGTCAGTGTTGTGATCTTCCACTGCTTCGTCGTTATTGTGGCTAGGGCAGTCTGGAGGGTCTTTCGTAACCTCTGGTTCACTATTATTCTCGTTGTTAAAATTTAAGGCAAGTGAGGTGTTGATCGAATCCTGGACAGCCTTTTCACTTCTCATTCAGCTCTTAGCACTTGCGGTGGTTTCAGATTGGCTACCTTTAGAAACGGCGTCCAACAATTCAAATTCTTGCAGAGTTGCCTCAGCCAACCGTTTCCTGTTGTTTTACTCCAGTTCATCCAATTCCATTTGTTTTTTCTGTTTAGCAAGACGAATGGCTGCCTCATTCTATTTTTCAATTTCTTCGCGCTTCATTTTAGCAATTACGTAATCATGTTTACGCTGACTAGATGTTTTTGACGAGGTCATCAATGAGGGAAGTCTGGAACGAATGGAAGCCCTCGGTTCCTGAAACTCACTCACTTTATCATCAGCAGAGTTGATGTAGTTTCGTGCTGAAGTGAGGATCTTGTCGTTCTTGGTTGTCATTGCCTCTAAGTAGGACTCTAGTGAAGGAACAAGTGCACTTGGATCCTCCGTTTTTCCAGAAAATGCAATCAGGTCCTCATTTTGGTCTACAACGGTCATAAATGCTTCATTGCACTTTGTTACTAGGCGTTCAACTTTCACTCGCCTACTTTGACTATTTATACAATGAAGGATATCTTCATGTATAGCATGCAATTCAGCCTCACGCTTTGACCTGGCAGCGTACAACTTTTTGACTTTTTGATCAAGATTATTAGACATCATGATGTTATTATTTCCAAAGACCAGCAATCCTACCACTGCACACGGTTATATTTTATATACACACTCCAAACAAACCTAATACACGCAAAACGAACCCAACGCAAAAGACACCAAACACAGCACACTGTAGACAGTCTGTAAAACAAACCGCCCAAAGAGCAGAAAAGGTCGTCGAGCACACGGTGCCCGACAAAAACAGAAGTGGAGCGCTGAACGCTATGCGCTCAACGCGGAGGGAGACAAAAGACACACGGGAAATCGAGCGAGCAACGCGCGACGAAACGGAGACGTTACGGACGGGAAGTCGAGCGGCCAACGCGCGACGCAACGGAAACGGGACAGACGAGAAGTCGAGCGAGCAGTGCGCGACGGAACGGAAACGGGACGTGCGGGAAAGCGAGCGAAAAACGCGTAACACAACGAAACAGGACGGTGGGAAGGAACGCTCGGGAAATGAGGTTGGAAAGAACTATGTTAGCGGACCACAGCAAAAAGTCAAGCAAACAACCTAGCCGTAACTCCAGAACAAACTTAAGTCACACCCTAGGAAGAAGGAGAGAAGCTACTGCAAGACAATCTAACATAATTCATAATGGTTTTATAACGACAAATTTAACAACAAACTAATTTACGGCAATGCAGTAGTACACTAAAAGGATGTAAAGGTCAAGAAATTTACTAGCCGTAACTCCAGAATAAACTTAAGTCACATCCTAGCAAACCCAAACCACAACAAACAATCAGCATACTAACGGTAATAAACAAACTACAGCAAAAATGAATAAACTACAATAGTGTATTTGTAGACTAAGACAGTTGGAAAAGTCGAGAAACACTCCAGCCGTAACTCGAGAATAAACTTAAGTCACACCCCAGAAAGCAACAAGACCAAACCAACTACCAATCATACAGGTACACACAAACATACAGCAGCAAAATCAAAATACTGCAACGGGAGGGCTAGTAAATCCGTAAAGTTGAATAGTCACAGGACAATCCGGCCGTAACTCGAGAATAAACTTAAGTCACATCCTAGAAAGCCATAAGACCTAAACAACAATTCAGCATACTAGAATACTCAACATACTACAAGAAAAACAACATACTTCATCACATATGACATACTACATCGAAATCCGGAAAACTAGCAGAAGAAAACGAAAAGCGAAAACTTGGGAGAGCGACGTTCTTGAAAAAAAACGGAACACGGAGAATTGAAAAGATAAAGGACGAAAAAGACGCGGACGAAACGGCACAAAAACCCAGCGACAAAAAAAATAGAGGACGTCGATAATTTTTTTTGTAGGCCGGAGGTTGTGAAAATTTTCACAACCTTTTCTTTGTATTGAGTTTCACTCAATTTACGAACCTTCTTGTTGAGAAAATGATTTTTTGACACTTTTGTCAAAATTTTTTTTGCTTTGTCCAATTTTTTCAAGTTTTGGTCAATTTTTTGCAAATTCTTGATTACGGAACGGTAATCCAGTAAATTTGACGGTTTTATGCTCGAAAACACGGTTTATCAATATTCGGTATTGATTTTCAAAAATATTTCGAATTGCCTTAAAATTGACCAAAAATTTTCAAAATTGAACAATTTAGCATTATTTTTTCTCAATTTTCTCTATATTGGAGATTATTCTTTGATATACGAACCGACAATATCAATTTTTCAAATTTTTGGTAAATCTACCAAAAATTTTCAAAATCGATGTTTTTTGCTCCTAAAAATTTTGTTTGTGGGGCGTTAATGGTGACCTTTTACTAATATTTTTCAAGATATGGTTTAATTTTACTACCCCCTGCGATATCCAAAAAAAATCACGGGTTGGGTTTCTTGCCGTCTAAAATTTTATATTCATTATAGAATTACAGCAGAAAATAGTAATATTTGTTTTGGATTTGTCTTACAGATTTGGAGTCTTGTCTGAGAAGTTTTTTTTTGAAACCTCGCTTGCATCTTCCTGACCGTCAACTGAGGTGTCGATCCCATCCAGTTGCTGATGACCATTTGATTCGGGTTTCTGTGTTTCTGCTGAGGATATTAAAAGTGACCCGGCCGGAGGTAGGCTGCTAACAATTTGACTGTAGTCATTAATTTGCCACAGCTCGCTTTTTAGTAGGTCACATAGTTTGGCAATGTTCTGAGGAAACTTCTTGTAAATGAGATCTTCTGCTTTTTTTGAAATGTCTTTCTTCAGTGTTTCTACCGGTGCTGCTGCTGCTGGATCTTTTCCCCAAATGAATTGCGACATGTTCACGTTGTTTCAGAACTTGTCAACATATCCAACACCAGAGGCATCAAGCGGTCGAAGTGGCGTCGTTTCGGCAGTTGTTGATTGGCGTCAACAATGATGATTCCATTGGTTCTGACCCATGTCGCGGTACCATAAAAACTCAGTAAACCTGTAGTTCGAAAGTTCAATTCATCTGTAAAAGATAAAGCAAAAGGTATTCAACGGTAAGCAACGTATGAGTATCAAACGTACAATCATACAACGTAAGCATTAACGATCAATGCAACAAGTGAAACTTAGGCGGCAAGGTTTTTTCGATGCTCTTTTACTGGTTTTTTGTCTGATGTTATTGACGTAAAATCAGTTCGTATTCAATCGGCAATTGTCTAGAAAACCGAAAAATATTAAGCCGAAAACCACCTCAATCGGTACATATAGTGGTTATATTTACTTAAAATTAGGTTAAATGAACTTTTTCGGAACTTTCTACGTATATTAGAACGATTTACACGCATTTAAATTCGAATATAAATACTCAATTCTGATTGGCTAAAATTCGTTCTTTATTTACTGCGTAACAAGAGTTGAATCATGGGCAACAGTGAATATCGGTAGTCAAATTCGTTATCACAACTGATTTCTTCCTAGATGCATCCATAGGTACAACAACCTACGAACTACATGATCTCAACTCAAATTTAAGCGAGCAGTAACTGTGCACTGTTCTCGGGTACTCCGCGTCGGGCACAATGTTTCCTAAAATCATATCTTTTGAACAAGGGTTCAAAATCACTCAGAAAAAAAACAGTCGTTCGCTATAGTTTTGGACTCATGTCATGCCAAAAAATGGTCTCCTGGATAACAGACGTTGCACTTTGTGTGCATTTTGAAAGTTCTAACAAAATTCCTGGCTGAAAAAAACCGAAAAATCATAGAAATAGGACCACATTGAGTATGTTTTTTCCTTAACTGTCAATATGAACCAATCTATTGAGACAACATTTAGCAATGATCAGACCGTCCAGACGGAACACTGGCCATGACTCGAATTTGGTCGCATTAGAGCGAAATACCACAAAACAAACCGACAGAAAGCCTTTGTTTCGATTGTGCGATTTTCTTTACTATGAATCAAAAGTGTGATGATTCGTATCTATGTGACCATGATCAGACCGTGTGATGAATACGAAAAATGGCCATGATCAGATACTCTGAAGAAAGTTAACATTATTTGAGCTTATATTTGTGAGCTTATATGCGAAACAAACTGCGCAATTTAAGACAAGCATGATCTTAAGGAACAGACAGTTGATGAATGTGAAATTTTGACTCAAAAATCCAGACTCTGAAAATCTGCGCGACTATGATTAGACAATTTTCCAATACCTGTTGCAACCGTTTTGTCTCATTATAATTCATTTCTTCATGTCAGAAATTCAACAAGAGCTACTGAGAAAAATAACTCAGAAAATTTCAATGTTAATTACCAATGACGACTGATGAACCTAAGAAAGGAGAAAAACAGTTTTTAATTTCGTTGTAGTTTTGTATAAATCCTCAAAACTCCATAAGTGATAAAAAAAACTGAAAACGTTAGAAAATCTCTCCACCAATTTTGTATCCGTAATCGAAACTCTCATTCAGCCCCTCCCAAGCCTAACCCTCCTCCAATTGCTCTACCGTCCCCCACTCTACACAACACGACCCCCCCATATGATATTGTACCTAAGCCCCAAAAACCCGGGCTTTAAACTAAATGTTTTCAATCTTTTATTCAAACACTTTCCCATATTGTAGAACAAAATTTTCCTAATGAAATTTGTTGGGATATTGGAAGTTTCAAAGTGTTCCCCAAAACTGAACCCAATATGTATCCAAAGTTATTTTTTAGATATTTCTCTGGAAAATTTGAAGGGAGAAAAGTTGAGCTTGAAAGAAAAACATTGATCCTACTAAAGTTTTTATAATAAAAATCTCTATAAAACAAACTAGATAAAAAAATTTGATTTTAAAATGGGCAACCGAATTTGGTTGTTTACGTATGCATTTAATTGGAAGAGCTTAAAATTTGTCAACAGTCCTATTGAGAGAAAGTGTGTTTAGGGAACTACTTGCTGTTAACATTAAAAAACATGTTTTTGTAATTAATAGCAGCAATGCAATAGCTAGAATTATGGCCTTCTCTTGTTTTTTTTATAATTCAAAGAATCTGAATCGTATTGAGGTGCTATCTTTTTGTTGTTAAGATCTGTTCACACATTTTTATCATTTTTGAAACCAAATTGATGTGATGATTTTGGTCACGCCGAAACTGTAAGTGGAGCCGGTCTGAGCAGGTGATTTCGTGGCGTAAAATTTTTCCCGCCCTACTTTAAAGTAGAGTGATAAAAAAGTTTTTGAACAAAATTTGTTTTATTCAATCGCCTGATTAAATTTTTGGTCTCTTGTGACTAAACTCACTCTCAAAAATGACTTCCTCAATGTGAAATAGTCTTTTATTTTCTTTAATCCAAAGACATAATATCAAGTGAGTGCGTGTCACTCAATTTGATTGTTATTTTAGAGCAGCTAATAGAAGCAGCAACGTCTCAGCATTCATTGAAAAAAGAAGTGGCGGCTATTTTTTGGCAATCTGCCAGCTATGTTTAACCTTTAGTTCAAATATTTTCAGATGTTGTTGTATACTTCTTTTGACAAAAAATTTTTCGGGCCCATTTTGTAGAACGATGGTTATAATGCAAGATTCTTGTATGTCAATTTCTGTTAAGCTGTACTCTCCTTAGTTGATACAGTTGCTCACTTCTTCATTTTGCGCCGAAAGTGTTCTAGATATAATTGCGCTAGATAATTTGAAAAAAAAAATTTATAATATGACTGGTTATCTTGCAAGATTTTGTAAGATAATCATTCGAAGTTGCGATTGGGTTTTCTGGCTTTTTCCTGATTTTCCTCCCTGTTTACCGTATAGATTCCTAGCCTCCTTTCCTTTTTCTTCTGCCGTTAACATCAGGTATGTAGCCAGGTAGAAAATTTGGCCGTTTGGCTGAAGTTCCTCAAAACTCATCCAGCTCTCTAATTTCCCCTCGAGAAATAGAATTGCAACCGTATACAATTATCCCTGCCAACTTCTTTGTTGCTGTTTTTTTTCTGACCGTCGAACGCGCACGCGCTGAATATATGTGGATGATGGTGGTCCATCGTTACCAAGAAGAGCTGCTGACTTTTGGAATGAGGCACTGCTTGACTTTATGTCACGTTCAGACCAAATGCGGATGACGGTGTCTGGCTGATATGCTGACTAACGTCAGCTGGGGATGAAGTTGAAAACAAACTTTCAACAGGGGCAAATCTTGAAACTGCAGCTTGTGTTGACATTTTCCTGGTCACAAAGATAATCTGGAGATTTGGTGCGATATTATACCGTGTGTACGTTAGTCCAGTGAAAAGTATCATGATTATGGGCTTGAGCTTTGTTGTCGGGCTTAGCTGTAAGGGTGTAAGGCGGGGGTTCTTACTGCAAAACAAAACTGTCGTCCAATCGAACACTAGACCAGCCCAATTTTTCTTTAGATCTTTTTATCACGGGCTGTAGTCTTTTGGCCTTCAACCTTAAACCAACTTTTTCTGTTTCTGAAACATCGTTGTTGTTGACTTTATGTGAATTGCTATTGGCTCTTAATTATGGTGCCAGCACTTCTAGTAAAAGTAAGAGTTGAGTAGTTTTTTTTCTGATTTTGTTCCAAGTTTTGTTCTACGGACTGATTAATTTTTTAAAAAGTTTTATACTCGTCTGGATACTTTATTGCTATTTCAACTGTACTTTTCCGATCTTTTTTATTCGATTGGGGAAGCTGAGTTGATGAAGAGCCCTCTTCGAAATCAAATGTGATCATTTTTGGTTTTATTGTCCATTTAATCGAGTGTTCTACTCTTTTTTAGCCGACTCTTAATGAACCTATCAAACAATGTAGGATACATTTCTAAAAGTGGGTTTTAGGTGGTGTCAGTCAGGTTTCAGGTAAATTTGGAATAGGTATCGTGTAGGCTTTGAACACGTATTAGACAAGTTTAAGGTAGGATTCAGGTATGTTTGAGCTGAGTTTCAGGTGGTTTCAGGGAGATATCTGGTGGGTTTATGGCAGGTCTCAGGTAATTTCTAGGTAATTATCTAGTGTAGGTACCCGGGTCGAGGCCGAATGGTTATCTTGTAAGAACTTGCAAGTTTCTGGCAGAAACTTACAAAGCGATGAATCGCCTTGCAAGTTTTTCTTCCAAAAACTTGCAAGTTCTTACAAGTTAACCCTTCGACTTGCAAGGCTCTTACAAGTTAACCATTCGCACACACACAAACCCACACACACACACACCACGCACGCACACAGACGCGCGCACACACACATACACGCTCTCTCTCTCTCACACACACACGCACATACACACATACACACACACGCACACACACACACACACACACATACACACACACACACACATACACACATACGCCCGAAACCGTAAATAAAATGTTGCAAGACATGAATGTAAACGGATGTTTGGAAAAAATAGAATCCGGAGAAGTGTGAATTAAATTATAAAAAGGGTATAAAAAAGAAGGGCCACTAAATTATTTTGAGAAAATACTGACATATGAATTTGAAAATTCAATCAAAGTCAATATTTTGGGAACATTTTTGAGATCACGATGAAGCTAACTGAGATCTACAGTTTTTTAATGGAATTGCAAAAGGAACTCTCTTGAATTGATAAAATTCAAAAAGTAACCATTTTGTCTACTTAGGTCGAATTTTATTATGTTATCCAAACTGAGCAACTAAATCCCACGCGCTTTCTACGGTAAATGACTGAATTTTATATTGAATTAACCAATAAGAGTTGGGCTCGACCGGAACGAACTTGCAAGAAACTTACAAGTTAGCCATTCGCCTTGCAAGTTCTTACAAGTTAACCATTCTACTTACAAGTTCTTACAAGTTAACCATTCGACTTGTAAGTTCTTACAAGTTAACCCTCTTTTGCCAGAAACTTGCAAAATCTTACAAGTTAACCATCTTTTACAAGAAACTTGCAAGTTCTTACAAGTTAACCATTCGGTCTCGACCCGGGTATTCAAGTACGTTTTCACAAAACTTTTGGTTTCTTGGGTGGGCAAAGTAGGATCGGCAGGTTCCTACATAAGTAGATTATATCAAAATTGAAATTCAATTTTTGCTCAACAAACTACCATCCCATCTGCTAACCTGTCGAGAGCCACCACCAATAACAATGCATTTTCCTCAGAAGTAACTTTAGTGACTTCAATCCCACTTCAAACATTACTGGCCGTCAGTTCTCCTCATCCCGTTTTAATCACCAATCAGCCCAGAATCTCCATTTAACCCACGTTTACAAGTATGCAACTATCCCTTACACTTCCAACAGTTGGCATGTTGTCAAAGATCCCTATATCAGGATCCCTATAACAGTTGATTGCTCTTGAATGTATGCTGAAGAAAAAAAAATGATTATTTTGCAGTCATTTCTGATTGGAGAAGCAAATGCTGTAGTCAACGGAAATGGCTGCAATAACAGTCCGTACGCACCTGCATTAGCACATCTTAAAGAACTTTCTCCTAATCCAAACCCAATTTTCAATGCCTTCCTCGAATAATTGGAATTGGCACAAATAAGAACCCCAATCTGACAATCTCAGATAATTACAAGCAGATTTCTGCTTTGCTCCTCACCCTTGTACACACATTCCAACAAACTGTACTCCAGATTGACTTCCAAGTTATTCAAAGACTTACAGAGATTTGTTTGCCTCTTATGCGTCCGCCGGTTACTCACGCAATCCATCCAGACAACTCCAACTGTTTGGGAAGCAATCAATTTAGCCAATTTGGTTCAATCCGTATTCCAACTGTGAAAACAAGATCAACGGACCATGTCATCAATCAGCTTTCAAGTGAGTTCCTCGAAAGGTATCGTTTGTTCAAACAAGGATAGCTGTGACTGTTTATAAATTTGTTCTCCATTTCAGCCTCTCTCTCTCTCTCTCTCTCTCTCCACAGAGGAGACAAGGACAACACGACAAAAATTTTTAGTTTTGTTAAAAAAACAACTGCTTTTTTAAATTGCTTTCAGTAATCACCATGAACAGCAGTGGACATCAAAAAAAGTTACTCTGCAGAATGCCGAGTTTGTTTTATGTTGGACATTTTGGTCAATACATGTTTTCTCCGACTGTGCTGGGGCATCGGGATTTATATCTTTGCAAGGTGATTCCAATTTCAAAATTTGAATAGAACTTTTAGAATCGTTAGCCGTGCATTGTCTTCAGAACAATTCCCACAAAAGTGAGCAGGGCGAGATCTAATTACGTTTGCTTTTCTCAATTCGCATTGTAGGATGCGGTGTCGGATTTTCGCGGAAAAAATCAATCCCGAGGGGAATACATTTATTAGCGCTAATTCGCGTATATATAGAGGGTGCTAACTTCTGTTATATACAGATGAGTGTTTAGCCCCCAAAAATACTTCAAAATGTATTGTGGCAGAATCTTTGGCGTCAAATAGCTATATTTATTTACGTATTTAACGTTACTTAATTTAATAGCTTTATTTAACATTACTTAGTGAAAATGCCTTCCGAATTAGTAATATCATTGGAGACAAATCGTTTAAAAAGTTAAATGAAGAAACTGAAATGGATAAGCCATCTGATTGAATTTATAATTAATCATCGCGAAGCTAGATATTCAGAGTGAAATGAACATGTTGAAGTATCGGCAAATCATCAGTTGAACCAGCTGAAATTTGTATATAAACATGAACGTATTTATACAACAGTTACAACGAAAGATTTCTAGTGAAATTGTACTGACATGAACATATTGACAAAATTTATATTAGGCGTATAACTTACACCAGGCAAGCACTTTATGGTTCTTCAAAGTCTGTTTTAAATATGTACTACTTTGTAGACCTCATAAAAGTTCGTTTCATTTGTACTGGAAGAATTTGCTGTTCCTCATGGCTTGAAGTCGTTCTCAGTAGTATCGAGCAGGTTCACGAGGATGATAACGAGAGTCAATAACAAACTCACAAAAACAAAACACACAATCTGAAATTCTTTAATTTTTGAAGACTCTGCAGTGTTCTGAGCGATCAAAATAACTAATTCTGACAGCATCCCCCTCCCCTACCCCCAAATGCGGGCCCCGCCCGTAATCTCATTCCCCGTGACCTCCGACCACTATTCTCATTCCGCCGCCTGCAGCCCCGACCCGTAATCTCATTCCACCCGACCCCTGACCCAGATTCCCATACCTCCGCCTGCCACCCCGACCCGTAATAGCATTCCACCGAACCCCAACACGGATTCTCATTCCGCCGACTGCTGCCCCCGACCCGCTGATGTGCACTTTGTCTAGACGTTCACTCTGTCTAGAGGTGCACTCTGTCTAGATATGGCTGCCGGATAAAATTTCTAGCCAGAATTCAAGCTGTGGGATATCGTCCTGAACAGTCGTAATTGAGTTTTTCTACTCCATTTGCAATGAATCATTCATGTTTACAATGCACTTTAACTTAGACAGCTCAACTCCGGGAGGAAAGTAGACCTACCAATGTGCTGTACTGAAGTTGGTGTTATCAGAGTCAATTTTGGATTCTATGGTCTCGTACAAACTGCGCGAGAAAAAGCGCAAAGCGCCCGCATCTTTTAGCGTTGAATGTGCTGAAAGCGGTGAATTTTTGTAAGAATTGCGTTGAATTTTGCGGTGAAAAATTTTTTATCACCGCATTCAACGGAATTCTTACAAAAAAGAAACTGCCGTACTTGTGTTCGAACCTCTACCTCATGCGTGTCACCAACTTCGTAATCCACTGCACCAAATGTCACTTACTTTAATGATATTTCCTGTGAATATAAGATAAGCGTTGAAAGTAGGGCGGTGAATTTTTGTAAGACTTGCGATTTTAGCGGCGAAAAATTTTTTTTCACCGCATTCTACTGGTAGCGGTGAAAGATTTTTTTTCACCACATTCTGCTGGTAGCGGTGAAATTTTTTTTCACCGCATCCTGTTTGTAGCGGTGAAAAATTTTCTTTCACAGCTTAAGCGCTGAAAAAAAAATTTCACCGCTTAAATTTTTTTTTCACCGCATTCATCGAATTGAACGCAAATCTTACACTTTTACTCAAATTCACCGCAAATCTTACATCTTTTAGCATTTTTTAGTGGTGACACCTCGACCCGGGGTCCATAAAATGGCTTTGATGCATAACTAATTATTAGTTAATTACATAGAAAAAATTTCCAAGCAATTGGTTTGTCAAAAACATCTCTCGAATAAGTTTGTTATCAATAACTTTTTCCTATACTGCAAACAACTGCTGTGACTCCAAAAAATTTCATCAGTTTAAATTTAAACAGAATTGTGAAAGAACTACCAAAACAACAGTAAGTACAATTTTCCAGAATAACGAAAATTATTTGTGTCATCCAGAAACTTGAAAAACTTTTTCAAGCTAGTCAATTTTCAGACTACAGTTATGAATTGTTTCTAAAAACCAATGGATCAAAATTCTGAGAGAAGCAGTGGAACTTGAATATGTAAGTAAAATTTGTAATAAAGTGCAGGAACATCTAGCTTAAGTAGGAATTTATTTACTTTTGATCAACGCCAACTTAGTTCGAATACCTAGCATATGATTGTTGATTCCAAAGAAACTCTTAGAGTCGAAAAACAATATAATTACTACATGTATGTTGCGGTCTGATATTTAAATCTCATTTTCTCAAAAACTACATGTCCGATTTAGTTCATTCTTTTTTCATATGCTATATTGTAGACTAATGCTAGTCACTGCCAAGTTTGCTGAATTTTGAATCATTATTGGGGGAGCTATTTACATTTGAAAAATTTCGCCATGTATTAAGATTGCTTATAGAATTTAAAATGTAGCCCTACTTCAGCCTTTTGAGATAGAATCCTCGTTTTCACTCACAATATGTATCTTACCAATGTCTATTGACTCAAAAAATTTGTTGTTGATATCTTGCTTATTCTCTGAGTTATTGTCAAAAAACCGTATATTTTAGCCCCAATTTGGACATAGCTGAAAAAGTGAAAATCTGTTGTTTAGTTCATATTACCTTAATTGTACTTGTTTATTGATTGTGTACTCACATCTCAGCTAGTATAGTGCTATTTGATCTGTTTCAATCATATTTGGTCATTTTACATACACTTTCTTCATATTTTTGCCAGTATTAAATTTATTCAAGTATTTTTATTTCCTGTACGAAAAGGTTGTATTTGATTAAGAAAACGGAAATGCAGTTAACTTAAACGAAGATTCTGTTGATTCTTACCAAAAAAGCTCTGAAGTTTGTGTACCTTTTATAAATATGATTTAATTTTGTTTTCATTGATATTTAGTGAGCATATATCTATTTAAATATTACACACGCTTTGTTTAACTTTATGTTTTATGTCTTTATAACTCGAATTTGACAATTAGACAAGAAATTAACCGTCTCATAATACAGTCTTTTCTATTCTTTCTAATTTGAGAGAGAAATTTATAACGCGAACAGGGCGGCCTTAAAATTTAGTTGAATTATATATTGATAACCTAAGATGGGCCCAAACATTTGGTCCTCCGACCGGGACAACCTCGAAAATCTTTAGACGAAAGCAACAGAGTACTTCTGGAGCCCGCAGTTGTGGTGTATCCCATCAGTCAACTGATTTCGAAACGGTGGAAGATGTGGAATATCATTATCAAATTGGCGAAAGAATACAGAAAAAACTTAATGATCTTCAAATGAGAAGAGGAGAACTCAGAAGACAATTTGGCTCAAAACTAAGTAGAGCAGCGAGCATCGAAACCAATCTTGATAAATATCTTGACCTCGACGAGAAACTAGTTGAAAAGATGAAGAAACATTACAGAACACGGGTCTCATCGAAGCACAAAGCAGATCTGCAAGAGAAACAAAGAAACTTGTCTTTGGACAGAAAAGAACTTTTGGCATTGTGGGACCAGAAGAAGAAGTCAATGGAGACGGCAAAGTCAGTGAGCTTTGGCAAAAAAAACCAACGCCTTCACTCGTTTAATCCGTAAATGGAGCCGAGGAGGAAACAAGACAAAATATTGAGCCAACTCAGAACACCGGCGCAACTGAGACACGAACAGATCAGCCAAAATCGATAGATGTCATGACCAATGTATCAACGGAAGAAGAATTGAAACAAAAGGAAGAAGCGCGAGCTGAATGAAAACGCCAAGTGCAACTGAGGCTTGAAAATCAGAAGCAGAAGTTGAGAATTGAACAGGAATGACGAGCTCGAGAGACTGACGAGCAATTGAGACAACTCGAGGAGCAGAAGACACTCGAAATGTTGAAATTCGAAATAAACACCGACGAGGAAGACGAACTTCAACCTGGAAATTTGGAAAAGCCAATTGAACCAGACGGTGGAGACTTCTTGGGCAATATCGGTAGCAGTGAAAATGAAGACTATTTGGGCGAAATCAGGAAACTTATTCAAGCACAGGGTGACAATCAACGAATTGCAAACGATGTTGCAGCTTCATCTCAGCGGAAATACAGTAACAGCTGGCTGGGGTCACTGATGTCACAAGGCAACTCTCGGAAAGACGGTGTATTTGGCAGTGCTCCAGTCAGACAACTTCCGGGACCGGTGAGCTCAAACCAAGGGCAGTATAGTAAGTTTAAAATTTCTGAAACTTCGCAATCAAGTCCGAAACACGGCTTTAATCAGTATGATATGTGCCCAGTAAGTTCTGCAGTCAATCGCACGTTACCAAAACTTAAGTTACGAGAATATAATGGCGATCCCCTTGATTGGCCAGAATGGAGTGGCATGTTTCTGTCGAGAGTCGATCGTAGTACCATATCAAACGACAAAAAAATGAAGCATTTAAAAACGCTTTTAACTGGGCCGGCAAAAATAGCGCTGGCTGGTATGGGTTCTTCGGGCGTTATGTACAACACAGCTTGGAAAACACTTGAGCGCAAATTCGGTCAGCCGCACTTGATAATAGGATCGCAATCAAAATTCAAAATCATCCACAATTACGGCCGTACGATAGTTCGAGTTTTGTTGTTTTTGTTGACACAGTCGGAAACTTTGTAAATGTTCTGCAACATTTCGGTTACAGCAACGATTTTTTTTCGTCAAGTAATCTAGTCATGATAGTTAATATACTACCGGCAGACATAAACGCAGATGGTTTGCGCACATTAAAACAGCGTCGCATAGGTCGAAGCTGCCCAATTTGATTGAATTGAACGAATGGCTACAAGAAGAATCTTTAGTTCAAGATCAAATGAAAAATGCAGCAACAAAGTGGTTTCCAGAGAGTTCGTACAGAGGAAAACAAAATAGCGTCAGATCAAGTAGAGATCAACCAAAAAACTCTGCTTTTACTAACGATAGAGAATTAACATTTCAGAAATGCCCTATCGATGACGGAGAACATCTGCTTTGGGAGTGTGATAAATTCCAAAAAGTCTCTATTACGGAAAAATCAGAAGCGGTGAAACAAGCTAA
Organism: Convolutriloba macropyga; assembly: GCF_964194025.1. NCBI lineage: Eukaryota > Metazoa > Xenacoelomorpha > Acoela > Convolutidae > Convolutriloba > Convolutriloba macropyga. The sequence goes on along the minus strand of NC_134478.1, from coordinate 18,358,605 downwards.
ACTCTGTTTCGAATGCTTGACGGGAAAGCATCGCGCCAGAGATTGCAAATCGAAGCTCAAATGCCGAATAGACGGCTGTGAAAGAAATCACAATCGCTTGTTACACAACAGACAAACTGTGACACACGAGTTAATACAGTCACCAGATCAAACAAGTGAAACCAACCTGACAAATGAGACAGCTTGGTCAGTCAAAGGACTCCTCCAAGTTGCACTGTTGCGCATCTACGCTGAAGACGGAAGTTTTGTCGAAACTAAAGCTGTTTGCGACACCGCTTCATCTCAGACTTGGATAGACGAAGATTTGATACAATCTCTACGCCTTGAAGGAAGAAATACTTCGATGTCGGTGACTGGGATTCATGGAACGAACTCAATCGACTGTTTGAAAGTACCGGTCAAGATTGGGCCAGCCGATGAAGTTGGCTACACGATAAAAGTCATAGCCAGTAGTTATAAAGATCTTGTAGTTGGTACATCGGTATACAATGTAATAGAGCTAATTAAACGTTATCTTCATTTATTGTGCATAAGAATGAAGAAAATTGACTTGAATGAGGTAAAAGTGATTCTTGGTCAAGATGCTTACTCCTTAATAAGACCTTTAGAGTACAAATATTGTGGAAATGATTATCCATGGGCAGTGAAAGTTCCATTAGTCTGGACGCTAAGTGGTCCACTGCCAAATAGTGAAAGGACTAAGCAGCGATAGCCAAGAGAATCAAGAGCTGACAGAAATTGTGAGAAAGTGGTGGGTAATCGAATCCTACGGCAAAACATTTCAAGTAAACAGCAGAACACTTGAAGACAAAAAAGTCTCCTGAAATTCTAGAGAAGACAACGTTAAAGCTACAAGAATGTTTCCAAGTTCAAATGCTTTCTACGGGAAAAGAACAAAAACTTGATCGTAATATTTCTTTAGCCCTCGGACAACTACGATCGCTCAAACGAAGATTAGCGAAAAACGAGTCTTTAAAATTGAAGTATTGTAATTCAAAAAAAAGGATTTAGCAAAAAGCTACATCTCCTTGCTTCCAAAAGCTGAACTTGAACGTCAGGATGTTTGGTATCTACCTCATCATCCAGTTGTAAACCCCAGAAAACCAGAGAAAGTAAGAACAGTAAAAAGGTTTCGAGGATACTGCCTGAACGATGTTTTGATGAAAGCTCCCGATCTTTTGCAGAATCTAATTGGAATCTTGTTCAGTTTTCGAGAAAACTGTGTTGCACTAACAGCAGATATTGACGAAATGTTTTTGCAAATTCAAGTGCCTGAACAACAAAGACGTTACCTCAGGTTTCTGTGGACAGATGAAGACGGTAAACTGATGCCGTACCAGTACAACCGGCACATTTTTGGAGCTAAGTCATCTCCAACATGTGCAAATTATGCCCTGCAGCAGTGTGCAAAACTGTTTGAAATGGAACATCTTATTGCATCGCAATTAGTGATGGATAACTTCTATGTGGACGTCACACAACTGAACAAGCATCTGAAATAATCCAAGAACTTAAATCATTGCTAGCAGAAGGAGGCTTCAACCTCACAAAATGGTTCTCTAATTTCGAAGAAATATTTGAAAACAGTGAAATTACACCAATAGAAAGCGAAGACAACCCTAAGGTCTTGGGACTTGAATGGACGGCAGCCGATGATCTGTTAACTGTTCGGAAGGACCAAGAGTTCTCACAGAAAACGAATTGGATGCAAAGACAAGTTTTATCACCAGTGTCGCAAGTGGTCGATCCTCTGGGATTCATGGCACCATTTGTCATTCGAGGAAGGATGTTTGAAACGAATTTGGCAGACACAGGGTCAAAAATGGGACTCGCCGATAGCCGAAGATATAAACACAGAGTTTAACAAGTGGGTGCAAGAATGGAGGAACTCAGAACAATTATCTGTTCCAAGATGGTACAATCAGGAATCTTGTGACAGAGTTGAGCTACACGTCTTTGGAGACGCGTCGGAAGATGCCTTTTGTGCAGTAAGTTACGTTGTAATCACTAAACCGAACAGCGATAGACTAATAAGATTCATTGTTGGAAAAAACAAGGGTGGCTCCAATGAAGCACCATACTATACCAAAATTAGAGTTAATGGCAGCAGTTACAGAAAACAGAATTAAAGATCTAATTTTGAAAGAACATAGAACTTCGTTTGCGTCAATCTGTTTGTGGAGCGATTCAACTACTGTTTTACAATGGTTCATTATAGTGACAAAAAACAGCCTACTTTTGTTGCTAACCGGGTAGCAGAAACCCTTAACTTAAATTATATCTCGAGTTTCAGCATAAGCACAATCATCACCAAGGTGTTGAACATATTAGAGCTGAAATTCAAAGAAAGCTTTGGGTAACTGGTCTAAGAAACGCATTGAGATCAGTTAAACACCAATATCTAGACTGTTAATTGAAGAGATGCAAAACATCGACGCCAATGATGTCAGACTTACCAGTAGTGAGAATAGAAGATAATGTAACGCCGTTTACAAACACCGGAGTAGACTACTTTGGACTGTTTTCAATTAAACTCTTCCGAAGAACAGTGAAGAGATGAATTTGTTTATCCACGTGTCTTAGCTCCAGAGCACTGCACATGGAGATTTTTCAATTGCTGGACACACAGTCTTGCTTAGACGCGGTTCAACGGTTCATAGCGAGAAGAGGAAAACCGAAAACGATAATTTCTGACAACAGAACTAACTTTGTAGGCGCAGCGAGCGAATTGAAGGCGGCCTTCAAAGAACTAAACCATTGTGAAATGCAGCGCAATTTAGCACAAAACGGAATACAATGGACTTTCAGCCCCCCTGCAGCTCCACATATCGTTGGCGCTTGGGAGTTATCAGTTAAATCGAGCAAAAGAGCGATTTTCAATATTTTGGCAAACAAGCATTGAAAGAGGAAAATATCTCGACATTAATTTGCATAGCGGAACAACTGCTCAATAATCAACCTCTAACAGCAGTTAGTAGCGATGTTGAAGATTTGGATACGATAACACCGAATCATTTCCTTGTTGGGGGAGCAAACATGTCATGGCCCATTTCTCTATTTAGAGAAAACAATGCTTCATATCGAAAAATGTTCCGACAAATCAGCGAGCAATTGAAAGCCCTATGGAAGCGGTGGATGAGCGAGTATCTACCATCACACCAACTCAGAGCAAAGTGGAGAACTGAAACAGGCGTGGACATCAAAGTGGGAGACTTAGTCTGGATGGTTGATGAGAAAGATAGCTACTTCAACTACCCTTTAGCCAGAATTCAGAAGCTTCATGAAGGAGACGATAAAATAGCCAGAATGGCAACAATCAAAACTGCTAAAGGAACTTATTTACGGCCATTCGTTAAACTTATTACATTAGATATTGACCGCATTTGAAAGTATTAGGCTATATTGTAGACTAATGCTAGTCACTGCCAAGTTTGCTGAAATTTAAATCTTTAATGTGGGAGCTTTTTACATTTGAAAAATTTCCCCATGTATTAAGATTGCTTATAGAATTTAAAATGTAGCCCTACTTCAGCCTTTTGAGATAGAATCCTCGTTTTCACTCACAATATGTATCTTACCAATGTCTATTGACTCAAAAAATTTGTTGTTGATATCTTGCTTATTCTCTGAGTTATTGTCAAAAAACCGTATATTTTAGCCCCAATTTGGACATAGCTGAAAAAGTGAAAATCTGTTGTTTAGTTCATATTACCTTAATTGTACTTGTTTATTGATTGTGTACTCACATCTCAGCTAGTATAGTGCTATTTGATCTGTTTCAATCATATTTGGTCATTTTACATACACTTTCTTCATATTTTTGCCAGTATTAAATTTATTCAAGTATTTTTATTTCCTGTACGAAAAGGTTGTATTTGATTAAGAAAACGGAAATGCAGTTAACTTAAACGAAGATTCTGTTGATTCTTACCAAAAAAGCTCTGAAGTTTGTGTACCTTTTATAAATATGATTTAATTTTGTTTTCATTGATATTTAGTGAGCATATATCTATTTAAATATTACACACGCTTTGTTTAACTTTATGTTTTATGTCTTTATAACTCGAATTTGACAATTAGACAAGAAATTAACCGTCTCATAATACAGTCTTTTCTATTCTTTCTAATTTGAGAGAGAAATTTTTAACGCGAACAGGGCGGCATTAAAACTTAGTTGAATATTAAATTGTTAACCTAAGATAGGCCCAAACAATGAAAAAATCGTTCGTAAAAAATTTTGAGAATGTTTTGCGGATTTGAAATTGATTTGAGCACACTATGTCAGAAAGTATCCCACTGTAAAATTCGATAAACTCTCTTTAAGTCAGCATTTTTCAAGCTATGAGGCTGTTAATGGCTGGAGTAAAGATAAGAAAAGGCGTAATTTTTTTCAGCAATGAGGTTAGTGTGTTATGATTTACTTCATTTGATTCTAAAATTCGTTTTTCGTTGATTCTAAAATATTTATAATTGTACAGTTCGTTTTTCGAAAAAAATATGAGAAACATCAAAAAATTTGAACGGTAAAACACGTTGACTATGTTTCAAGCAATAACCAATTTTCAGTGCATATTTAAATTGTTTGGGTGCAGCATGAACATTTTAGGTCGAGCTAAAGTCGAGCTTCGTGTTTGTGTCGAGGTAAAGTCCAGCATCAAAAAATTTGGCGGAGCCAAAGTCTAGCTGAACAATTAGGTCCAGCTAAAGCCTTTTCATGGGCCATTTGAGTCCAACATGGTCTTTTTATACCACTTTTTGTTCTAGCATGGTGGTTTCATAAGTCGAGGTCTAAACCAGGGCCCGAAGCAGCCTTTGATAATTTTATTTTTAGTCGTTTCAGTAGTTTCTCCAAATATTCGGGCAAAAATAGACAAAGCTCAGCTGATGCTTAGTGATTGAGTGCCAATTTATCTAACTTTGGTGAATAAACAAAATAATGTTCCAAGAATTTCAAGAAATCAATCAGTTAAACTCTCAAAGTACTTATCTCAATTTCAAAGAAATTAAAGCTCAAAATTGGACGAAAACGTTGCAAACTGATCGAAGTTCCATTGGTGGTTTTTACGGGCTGGGAACACAGATATTCACTTCAGTTTTTCAAATTTTAATACACCAAAGTTTGGATTGTTTTGGAGCGCTGTCTTACGAACCGAAAAGAAAATTTGGCAGCTTCTTTTCTTCGATTGATTCATTTTTGAAATGTACTTCAAACATGATGTAGAGATCAAAGTTTCACGTAAAAGCTAATTGTTTAAGACAAACAGCGGGACGAATTGGAGAGAGTTGAGTGATTCTCTGATCATACCGCATTTCAAAGAGGCAGCCGGAAAAGTTGGTGCGACATTTTTTTCGCCAAGCGTGTGAAAGTTTGTATATAACATGCAACTTTTTCGAAGCAGTTGTTTTTCAATTTTTTACATCATTTGTCCGGTAAACTGATTTTTCAAAACATTATTAACAGATGAATGTTCGTTTGGGAGAATTTATGATTATTTTTGTATTAGAATTTTATATGCGTTCTAGAGCCATTTTGGACCTATTCCGTTTCGCCCCATTGTTTTAACGCAACCCAGTTACAAATTGTATAATGTCATAGCACGTTACGCTGTTAAAAAAATGTGCGCCTGGGAGCCGTAACAGATATTAGCTTGCTAAGCTGGGCGGGGGCAAAACAAAATAGAGCAGCAAGTTTTGTAAATCCGCCAGTTTTAAGACTTTTTAGTTGTTTTTTAACCTTTTTTCACTTATAAGTGCTGATGTTGTTTGATTTAGTTTTTTATGCTGGTTTTGGCGCCCTTTTGATCTCGTTAATATCACGTTGTATTTGAAAAAAATGTGCTACAATTTACACGTTTGTGCTTGATTTTCTTGATTTCAAATGTGTTTCTGCTTAAATCTACTGTTTTGTTCGAGCTTTTAGAAAAATTTTTCTTTTTTATTCTTTCGGTAAACTTTTGAAGGGTTTTCCTACTAATTGAAAACAGAGTTTTGTAGCGCAGATTTTTATTTAAAAAAAAACAATTCTGCTGTTTTTTCTTAGGTTTTTCTTCTTTCTCAAGTTTTAACTGTTTTGCAGTACGTTTGTTTGTTGTGAGGGTGCTCATTGGAAATTCAAAGTCAGGAACGGTTTCGCATAGTGTGTTTAGAAGAGCTTTCGATATTTTTCTGCAATTTTTGGAAATTATTGTTAAAGCATTAAACAAGTGCTTTAGATTTTGTTCTTCTTCTTAGGATCGGTTTTTTGTAGGTTATGGTTTTCCATCACTTGATATTCATTCGCAAATGAATTTGTGACTATTTAATCCCACCAAACAATCTATTATAGACAATTCTTTTCAATCGCAAGCTATAAAAAGCTTCTAGAGTTTTTTCCCTAATTTCCTTTTCCCTGGAATATTGTGTTTCTAAAGAAATGATGTAGGAAGATTTAGCAACTGGTTGGTTAGGATGTAAATATTTACTTCAAGTCATTTCAGGAAACTTACGGCTATGTTTTCTTAAGACCTGTTCACATTTTTTTGATTATTTCCGGTAAGTTAGATGTCCGGTAGTGACGCTTCATGCGTTTAAATACCGACGAAAAGCGATCAAAACAACGCAAAAAACTTAAGGGTTTTGATCGGTTTTGGCGAAGTAAAACCGATCAAAACTGACGATTTCTTATGTTTGACTCCGACGAAATTCTCAACACCGGAGTTGTTTCCAGATTGTTAAATCTGGTTGAAAAGTTTATAATCAACCAATTTAAACAAATGTTGGCTGAAAAAAATTAATATGACTATTGGAGAGAAAGAAGTTGGAGGGCTGTTAATTAAGCAGAATCTATCAAAAGACAAAGCAAGCTTTTTTATAACACAGCACCATCCAATCTGAACAACATTGTTTTTAATTACCGGTAATGATTTAAGAGAGTACTTTTGTTTGATACAACAAAACAAAATGACCACCATTGCCAGATAGTCGTTCAACTTTCTATGTGTACGGGTGTTCATTTGATAATAACTAAAATTAGACTGTGTGTACTATCGAGAAAGTCTCAAAGTACATTATGTGCTGAGCTGTGCACAAATTAACTCTTTGTCATTTGAAAAAGAAACCAGCTTTACATAGTTTTGATCAAACTCGAGATAATAAAATGTCCCATTCTTAAGTTGGACTTTTAATTCTTGAAAAAATCTACCAAAACAAATGATTGAAGTGAAATTTATGATCTTTAATTGGCACTTTTTCGCCTTTTTTGTTATCGTTATCGGCAGTTCCAACTTGGTGTCCTCCCAAGGTAATGTTTCTTCATATTATCATCAAGTTAGAAACTGAAAAAAAAGCAACATGAAATGAAAAGATCAAAGATTGTTTTATGGCCCGCGAACTGATTGTAAAAGCGACTATAATACGTTTGATATAAAAATTTGTTTTTTTTTAACGCGGTAAACTTAACGTAGACAAAAATATTAGCAGTCGAACTTTCTCCCGAAAAACTTTTGACAATTACTTAAAACTACGAGCGGTTAAAGTTCCGTCAATTTTCAGTCGATTTTTTAAAATTCATATAAATTAGGACACAGAATCAGGAATGATGCTCAAATTATTCTTCAAAAACAGACAGTTTACCTTTTAACATTGCAATTGAAACGATTATTTTTTGTCACAGGGCGATTTTGGTATATAACTCAACGGAAGCAGTTAAATGAACAAACCTTCCGTTTTTGAACTGAAATTTTGTTTTCAGATTGTTGAAACTAAAATGAGTGGTCAAATTTAAATTCAGCGTAAACAAAGTTTCCGTATTTGATCCGACCTCACTTGTGGGGGAGGAACTATATACTCGAATGTGTTTTTTTCGTTCAGACAATTTTGGTCGATCGATATATTCATCGTAGAGAAATGTGAGTGGTATCATTGAAAAGCTAGTCCAGCGTAGAACTCGGAACTAAAAACATTTTTTCGAAGTTTGTTTTTTTTTCGAGGAGTTATCGAGGATTGAAATTTTGTGTGAACACGTGATGTTTGGCATAATTTCGTTCACTTTTAGTGTAATTTTTCTTCGAATTAAGATCTTTTTTTAAATAAAATATTAATTGAAAGTTATATTTCAGGCAACCAAATGAAAAATTTTGAGTTCCCTAATAGACGAAAGGCGATAAAAAGAATTGTTCTTGTCTCACAAGGAAGTTTACTATAAAAATATATATAATTCTAATTCAGAGCTCTTTTTTTAGAAAACTTTTCTTATTTTATTTGTTTTCTTGGGTCACCTAAAGTCTAGTCACTTTTCATATCTAAGTTCCTAAATCATAATCCTTTTGAGGTTTAACTAATTGTTTGGAGTTCTAAGCCATTGTCTCGATTAATAAAAGTGCAATAGGTTTCTTAAAAAGCATTAAGTGAACCTATCTAGAGCTTTCAGTGGACAGCTTTTGGCTGTTAAGACTTTAAAAACGATTTTTCGAGAAATTCTTTAACATTAACCGATCATAAATTTATTTTCGTGAATTGTAAGTCAGTCTCCGTAGACAGGGCCCCCTTTTATTCTACTGCTACAAAAATTAATCTGATTTACTGTTTTATCTTCTAACTATTTGTTTTATGACTTCAATGCCAAAAGTTTTCAAAAGAATTTAAAAATTTTTTGGATATTTCCTTATTGTTGTATTTCCTTATATTTCCTGTTTGTTGTTGTCTCCATAGTCATAAGATTCATTGCAACGTCTTATTAATTACCTATGCATGACAAAGATCCTTGTCTTTAAATCTAGACATACAATCCAAATCAGCTTATTTTGTGATTTCTGTTGAAAGCTGTTGAATTTAAGGCTGTTAAGACTTTAGAAAATTTTTTTCAAAAGCCGTTTTCTGAAAAATAACTACCTTAAACATATTTTTGTGAAATGCAATTCAATCTCAGTAATTATTGGACCCTTTTTTCTAATTCAACCAAAATTAATCGATTTGACGGTCTTTTTCTAACTTTTAGTGTAATGATTTCGATGCAGGAGTTTTCGTAATTTTTTTTCAGTTTTTGGATGTTTTCTTGTAATTTTGTTTCCTTTTGGAATCTTGACACACTATGCTACTATTGACGGTTGCATTAACTTAGAGATGAAATTCAACGAATCATAGATGGATCATAGATAAATTTTATAGGGAAAACTCAAAATGGCTTCGACACTTTCTTCTTTCACTTTTCTACTTAATTTTAAGAATTTGCCTGTATTTCTTGTTGTTTTCATTACCCATTACTTATTGTAAAGTCTTATTCATTAATTATGATTAGCAAACATCTTGTTGTCCCATGGAGGCATAACTTAGAGTATTTGTTAGCTTCCAGTGAAAACTATTGAATTTAATGGCGTTGATACTATGGGTTTTCTCAAACATCTCGTAGTTTTAACATATTTGTTCACGTTTGTTGATCTTTTGGAATCAAATTGTTAAAAATAAAAATCTCATTGCCATGAAAAATTAGTTGAAAGTAGAAAAATTTCGAATGAAAAAATCATTTTTTAATGGCTTCGACACTTTCTCGGTCATTTTTTTTTAAATTGCTTTTTTTTGCTTTTTTGTTCATTCTTTAGGTAGCCGTGAAAGTCTGGCCATTAGCTTGCATTTGAGGACTGAACTTGTAACTTAATCTCATCCTTGAGAGGTCCCATTTAATTTCTTTTATTTTAAAAATTAGCTTCTTTACTCATATTGTGACGTAGCTGATGTTTTGTCTATCGGCCTATAAACGTTTTTTTATTAAAATTATGTTAGTGGTGTGTTTTTGTTTTTTATTCTCCTCCTTCAGCACAATCACGTAATAACAGATCGCTATGATTTCCAAATAAGGCCCAAATGAACCTATGAATTCATTCAGTACAGTTTTAGCCGAATAAGTATAAATACAAATTGAAAAAAGCATAATAATCAGATAATAGCTAATGATTTTAATGGCATCAGTAATTTGTGTTATCTCACTGTTTGTAATTTGTTGTTCGTAAATTTTTGAGTGTTTTTGCATCTTTAGTTCCATATGTAATCTAACCAGAGACAGGTGCTGTTGGTTTCATTATGACTTTTTAGTAAATTTATCTAGAATTATTTCGTTAAAAGCCAACAATTTTTAAAACTTTTGAAATTATTTGGTTTGAAAAATGTTGATTGATTTCTGATTTTCGTTTCATTATTTCTTTTGTTTTTCGGCTTGTTACCTAGTCTTATTTATCTCATCTGATGTGTAGTTAGGGAAAATAAATGTGTGTAGGAAGGATTTTGTCTGATTGTAATTTGACGTTGTTACTAGTTGCCTTTAAATCAAGATATTGAGTTTTTGCCGCGAAATTTTGTTTTTGTTGCTTATTGTTGCTGTTGTTTTTTTGTTGTTTTTTTAACGACAAATCTTGTTGTAATGAAGCATGGCATTATATTTTTCAATTACATCTTGGTTGTGTAACGTTTTTCTAGAACTCAAACATCTATTTTTGATTATCTCTTTGTCAAAAATGTAAGTCAACAGACAGTTCAGTCAACAATGTAGATGAGCGCGGGTCGGATATCATGTGCGAACGCACCTTAACGAGCCTCCTTGTTTTGCTTAAAATTCAAATGTTTGTTCATTGAAGTACACGCTGAATTATGTAAATAAACGTTCAAATCATAAACTTCACGGATAAAATATGATCGTGCCGCATCCAACATCATTTTAGGTAACAAATTGAATAATCAATTCTAAAACCTATTGAAAACATTGAACATGGATTTTCCGCGTGTCTATACTGAGAGCTATTTAAGCATAACTGGCTGACGTTTTTCTGGATTTTTCCGGTAAGGTCAAGAGAACAATTTTTCTGGAATTAAAGTACTAATGAACATGCATCGATCCATTGCAAAATCAAAAGATACAAACATAGGATTTTTTTAATATAAAAGTGACCATCAAAAGCAGGCAGATTTTAGAGTGATTTTGCTATTTGAGCGTTTAATTTTGTTAGCAAGTGGAGCAACCCATCTTTACAGCTCGTTGTACAATTTATAAATAGTATTTATTCTTTCTTCATTTACGAGTTATGTTTGGTCCTCGTCTGTTTAAGGTGTGAGTCTGGCCAAAGTGGAACAGAACTCTTCCTATCTTCTCATTTCGGCTCAAGTGTCATCTAATTACAGTCTAACAGTTCAACGGGTGGAATGTATCAAACTGGACGATAACAGTAACTGCTCCCAGTTGCTTACTGAATACTCCCTATCGAATAATGACCAAGCAGCTCGAATTGGTTTCGATGGACTTCAACCTGAAGGCTACTACCAATTTACAGTGACAGCGAATCATATTGCCTCGCCTGGTGTGACTGCTTCTGGTACTCTTTCTGCATGTATCGGTTAGCATATAGTCTCCTGAAAAAACTCAAGTTGAAACTCTGTTTTTTTTTGCTACAGAAGAAAGATAGTCAGAGTCGTGTTGACTGCATGATGCGTTGTCTACAGTAATAAAGAAGTCAGCCACGGAAATCAGTGGAATAATTTGATATGTGATTTAACTTTGTAGCTTTTAAGTTCCGTTTAAATTATTATATATTAATTGATTCTTCTCTACTCACCCAATGAGAGGGGAGTTGAAAAAATTGCTTGATTAAACGAAAAAGGAAGAAAGTAATTGATGATAATATAGAACAGGAGGGGGACGGTAAACTCAATTAGTAGACCGCTGATTTAAATTAAAACCATGTCATAGCAATCAACTAATTATCTAATTTATTAATTTATTTAAGTTCTGAACAATATATTACGCTTAGATCCCCCGGATGACATCAACTGGTACTCTCTCAGCACTTTCGACCAGACAAACATGCGACTTCCACCTTGGGCAGGGAACTACAGCATACACTTGATTCCCACAGTGTGTTCTACAAATTTAACCTTCACGCCATATCCCAATTTTCCCAACATCATATACCAAGTTGAACGTGGTTGTGAATACAATGTGTGGTACGCAAAACTCTGCCTACCATCCAATCTACTGTCCAACTTTGTTCACTATCCTAACTCTTTCTGTAGAGGCAAGTTCTATTCGGTTAACAGTTTCAAATGACTGCTAATCATTAAACTGGTCACATTAACTGGACACATAAGTACCTGAAAAAAAAAGAAATTAGTTCATAATAAAAAGAAAAAACGGAACAATGTTGCAAAACCGGTAGTTTGACTTGTTTTCAACTCTTTAACTGGTTCTAACTGATTTTGCACTGGGTTTTTCCTGTTAATTACCGGTTTTTGTCTGCAAAGCCCTCGATTTTGCAAATTTCTCGGGTTTTCACAGTTATCATGTTTGTGCATCACGCAAAAATTCAAATGTTTTTTTTTGAAAATTTTTTAAATTTATGACTTTTGTATGAACAGATGAACAAATCAAAACCACCTGTGCATGACATTTTCTTGAAAAAAAATTGTTGTCTGAGCTTATTCTGCGAAGTCTTCGAGCAAAGTACCCTTAGAGCACTATGTAACAGTACTGATATAGCCTTTTACTATTAATATATCATGATTCAGTACTGGTTTACTATGAGACTAGGGTCCGGGCGTGCAGCATTAACGCAACATTACATTCCACTTGACAATATTCAAGCAGTGTGATTTTGATTGTAGGTGAAGATCACAGCATACAGCATATAATTCTTCTGACCTCAGTTAAGGGGTGGCGGGGGGGGGGGGGGAGGACTCAACTGTTTTTTGTTCTGTCAATTTTGACTGATCGATATATTTATTGTAGACAGTTGTGATTGGAATCACTGGAAAGAATAACAACAATAATCGAATATTTTAATCGGAGGGCTTTGTGAAATTTACCTTTTTCAATAAATATTGAGGTTCAGATGTGTTTGTGAACACTTGACTGTTCCCTAATACCTTGTTCAGTTTAAGCGTCACATTGTTGATCTTTTCCCCAATTATGTTGATATTTGTGTGTTCTTATACAGATAAAAACATTTTTGCCGCTACGCTGTAGCAAGGCTTTCATTGGCCCCATTATGGTTTTTCATACAACAAAGTAATTAGCTTGTTTTTGAGCGCTGTCTCTTGTTTCAGATCTTCTCACAGTTTTTCTCGAGTTTTTGATGACAAAGAAAAAATTTTTGGTAGTGATATTCAGTCACCCCAGAACAAGCAAAGGAGCAAAAAGGTAATGGGCTTGAACAGGTAAAAACCGTTGTTTTACATGAGGCCTCTGAATTTTTTTTGGTGTTCTTTTCTTGATTTGGCTTCCTAATTTTGGTTAAGTCTTTTCATTTGTGCTTTTGAGTCTTTGATTTTGTCTGATTCATAATCCGAGTTATCATTTTTGCATTTGCTTTTTTTGCATTATCGGTTTTTGTTGTGGTTTTTACGTAGTCTGATTACTAGAAGGGTCCACTGACGTTCCAATGGTCTCATGAGTCTATTGTGAATCTATATAATGGCTTCCTTTAAAAACCGAACGTTATTAAGATTTATTTTTTTCTGTCTTTGACTAATGTATAACAAGTTTCCTTCTATCTTGGTTTTGGACAGATTAATCTGGTTTTGAAGACCGAAAAAAACAAAAATTTAGACATATGATCAATGATTTTTGATTTCTCCTGAAAGTTTCTGTCGTTTTGCTCATTGTGTGTTTATGAGGTGAAGAAAAGTGCTTTTCAGTTTGCAGCTGTGTTGTTTCTCAAATTTTTGAAAAACATTGTTTTACATTGTGAGTTGGAGACAAACAAAATTTATCAGATTTGTACTAGTTTTCAGATACATTTAAAACTTTTTTGCTCCCTCTGCTTGTCCGTTTTGATTCAAGAAAGGCTACACTCACATGAAAAGTTTACTAAAGTTGTTCTCTTGATCGTGATGTTGATGGAAAGCCTGTTATCAAACGACTACAAATAGTTTTTTTCAATTTTATTGCTGTTCATCGGACTTATTTCCAAATCTGCAAACAATATTTTCAAGAATATGAAAAAATTCCAAAAACTTTGGTTCAATTCTTCTTACTGCAATAGATGAGTTCCTTTGTTAATTTTTTATATTGCTTGGTCTCTTCCGCAATTGTCACTGAGATCATCTGATTCCGCTCCAGGACGTCCAGGAGAGACTTGTATCTGATATTGAGTGCACCTGATATAATGTGCTTGAGGTTTTTTAAATATGTTTCATATTGCGGATTGATGTCACTTATTTGACGATTTTGAGTTTTTTTTCAACCCAAATACAACAAGATGACACAAGAAGTGCAAACTAAAACTTCAGCCGCAAAGAGATTCAAACCAAGCCACGCCTTGTTCAAGGTATGTCAGGAAGCTTTTCCTTCCACCGATAGTGACAAGAATTTTTAGTACCTTAGCGATGTGATAGTCGGAGTAGGGCTCGACACTAACCAGGACGTGGTCAAGGCAGCTATCAATCAGATCCCAGGGATGTTGATATTAGTGCGCATCCGATGCCGAGCGACTCAAGCCCCCAAACCAGCTAGTAAGAGCCTCCTCGAGATGCAAAAAAACAGAAACGCTTCTTATCAGCGGCTGCCTGATGATCGGGCTCACCATTACCGATTAGAGTCAAGACAAGCCCGGCCCTCTTCTCCTCCATTTCCAGGACGTAATGTGATGATTCAGTGTTAGCTGTGCAAACAACTGAGTGCACCCAAGAGGTTAGATGCCACTGAAGTGGAGGTCATACTGAGCTAGCTGACTGCACATTCCCCATAGATACTTACAATTGCGCCAACTGCCAAGGAGGGCAAGCTGCCAGCCTCAAGGACTGAACCAGGTACAAAGATAAGTTAACTCTGAGCCGACCTTCACAGTGATAGACCTCCCAGAAGTCCTCACAACAGTCATGCAAATTCTAGCTGATGCCGTGGTCAGAGCCAAGTCTAACCAAAAAACTAATTTTGAACTCAACAAGTTCCACAAGCATTGCAAAGAGAGACAACACATCCACCTCATCGACTACCTCCGCAAGATCCTCAAATTGCTGCCAGACCACAGCAATCAAGACAGCCCACACTTCGACAGAGCATCTGCAGAACGAAACTAAAACCACTGCCACCAACGACAAAAACTACTGAGACAGAAACCACCGCTGCAACCGAGCGACTTAAGAGATCAGCGAACCCGCTGTTCAAAGAGTTGCTGCTCAGAGTGCTATCCTGCCTGGTGAAACCTCCATTCTCATACATATTGGTGATTTTGAGTGTTTTTGAATTGCTTTGTTCAAATAAATGAATTCTGCACTCACCTATTAGCTCAAAATTTAGAGTTCAAAATCCAATTGAAAGACTAAAAACCAGATTAAGGAAGACTGTCATCTTGTAGAATTATACTTTTCAATAATTCAGTTGAAAATTGATGGGAATGAGAAGTAAGAATCTTGCTTTTTGTCGCTTGGCTTTTTCTCAATTTATGAAGTTGATTTTTCTTGGCGCTTTCTTTAAGAGCCAATTTGATTCTCACTGCCAAATATTTCGTTCAGTTCATTTTTTGTCTACTGTAGTAGAATCAATAAGCTAAGTTATTCAACATTTACCTTAGTCATATAGGCGCATGTTATTATTCGAGAAGTTTTTGTTTATAATATTAGAAGTCTGAGTTTTATCTTTCGGAAAACTTCATGTCCCCGCTGCGTTTAGTAGACAATCAATTACAAGAGTCAAACTGCATTGTGAATAAGTTAAATAATTTATAAATGTTTTTAGCAGCCCATCATTTTAAACTTATCGTTAGTTTTCAGTACCAGTATCTGGCGCAGATAATAATCTTGTAAGATAATGCAATTTTTTGCAATTTTTTGTGTATTTTATAGCCAAGAAATATCCAAGGATTCCAAAAAATTCATAGAAAAGCATATACATAGAACTCAATACGACGCATATACATAGAACTCAATAATATGACGCGAAGGCTATAAACGGCCATTTTTGTCACAAAAAGCTGTTTTTTCCAAAATGACACCACATAAGCGGAAGGAAATTGATTGAATTTTAAAGAAATATAAGAAACATCAATGCTATATTCATTTAGTAGAGTTATTTTCAAAGACAATCTGTTCTATCAAACGCAGAGAGCTCAGAAAAAGTGCAAATAACATAAATTTTGTTGCGCCTACTAATATACTAAATCGATTGCGCTATTTATAGACTTAAAAATGTTATATTTCAAAAATGTATCGTGACCGGTCCTAGACCTGGACCTGCCTAGGACTTAAGCTAGATTTGCCGAACCTTTTTTTGCTGTTTTGCCTTTAACCTGTTCAGTTCAAGATGTTTGCCTCGATGTTTAAACGATAACGTTGTTGTGGTTTATCTTGAGTTGAAATAACGAATTTTGAAAAAGTGTTTCCGTCACAATTATAATCTGTGCCGCGACCCGGGAACGTTTGCCTCGATGATTAAACTATGAAGATGTTGTGGTTTATTTTGAATTGATTAGACCTAATACGTCTTAAATCGCGCGAAGCAAAAATAAAAATTTGAAAAAATTTACCAAATTTTTGAAAAAGTTCTAATATTTTATAGGAAGCAGCTTATAAATTGAGGATCAAATTAATTTGTATAAAGTGAGTTTGATTTGAAAAAAATGGGTCGATTTGATACCAAAAAATGCAAGCCTATATTTGTGTAAATCTGGAGACACCAAAAGTATTTCTAAATTCTTAAGCGATCCTCAGGTTGTGATATGGTTTTTTAACTGAACACACACAATTTATTTCTCGCTGACTGGATTGAATATATAGTTGTTTTTTTTTACCTAAGTTTATTTCAATCTATCTCTTGTAATTAGCGCAAAAAGACGTGGGCATTTTCTGCTCAAATGATCTATAATGCCCAACTAAGGATCAATGAGAGGAAAATTCAACTGAAATGTAATGGCAAGAGTTTGCAAGAATATAATCGTCTTGCAGCATTCTGCACGATTAACATATGGTCCCAGCCAGGGAAATAACACGATTTGGGAAGTCTAATTTTTTTTCGAAATACGTCACGTCTGCGGTTCTGCAGTTATATATGTAATAACCCAATTTCAACTGGGAGAAAAAGCAAATGTGATCGGCGACAATGATGTTTTTCACCAATCGAAAATTTACTGTTTTGATAAAAAAATACTCAAAAATTTTTTTGTAAAGAGCAATTAAATTTAAAAAATAAGAAGTTTATTAAGTTCTTGAAAGACGTTTTGCGCCTGAGTGAATGTTGGAAACAATCGTTAGCGCGCTAATGTACAAACAGGAAAGCATATATTTGAAAAACCAAATATGTGTTCCAAAGTGTAATGCTTTAAATGAACAGCTACTAGCGAAAAGAGACTGTTTTACACTAATTAATAGCGGAAAGGCGCCTAAATGATAGGACTTTAACAAACTGCTATTATTCAATTCCAAACTCTTCTTGTGGTTGAGATGTAACAACGTGGCATCAGCTTGAGGTATATTAAAATGCACGTTAGAAACTGATGGTTATCAAGCTTTTGCGTGACATGGCAATGTGTATCAAGTTTGGTTTCACTGGGAGGGCACCGGATGTCAGAAACAAGTTTTATGAGCGGAGAAGTTTGGCATCTATAACATGATCGATAGGTCAATAGTATTATGATAGCATCTTCACTAATTAAAATTGAAATTGAGTTTCACTGTGTCACAATTTTTTAACACTGTTTTCTGATGCTCCAGTGAAGCAAACCTCTATGTTATTGTTCACTATACTAACCATCACATCGTAACACCTCTTTAAGGAAGTTTGTCTGCATTGTTTCTGCAATTATATCAGTTTGTCTTCTGTTTCATCTACAAGACCTCAACTTTTTTGTTCGTTCTCTTATGGTTTCTCTGCAGATATTTTTCATGCAGAGTCTTACAGTTTAGTTGTAGCACCACCCTACTTTAATCCAAGCTAACATTTCAAATGACAGAAATATTCAAGAATCTAGAAATATCCAGATAATGACTGTAGTTAGGGTTTTTGTTGTTAGGCGCTTGAGTATTATAATTATTAAACTGAGTTATCCAGTGTTTACCAAATTAGTATAAGCGGCTATTCATATTTGAGAATACATCATTTGAATACAGCATTACATTGCATGAAATAACCTTTATTAATTTAAGAAGTTTCCTGTATCTGCTGCACTTGACAGGCGATTAATCACAGAAAAGGGTTCATAAGACCAAATCTGTAATTGCTGGTAGTCTCTCGCTGTGAACTAATAATGACAGCACAGGTGTTCTTCCTCTACTCTTCGAGGTGTTGTGATGTGTTGTCGGTGCACCGCATATAGCTGAAAAAACACGTAAAGGGTGGAAAGCTACCTTTTTTATTGTCCCAAGAACCCTTGAATCAAATAATTATTTTTTTGTGACAGATTAGCGTTTCATTTGACGCAAATTCGAGTGATTATCACTGCATTTGCAGACCCCTAATTACAAATCAATGAGCGATGTCAAATTTGAAAGCCTTCGAGATGCCATGTCTTGCCAGTATCCAGTCTGAGCCCATGCCTGTCGCAATACTGTGGTATTTTGTTGGCCCATAACATAATTTTAGTACGCGTGGAGTTGTTCTCAGACATCAGTTTTTTCCACGACAATTGTTCTGAAGTTACGTCTGGTATATTGGCAATTCTTATATTCAAACTTAAGATTCACAGTTTTTGGATAATAACGGCTAGCAATTTTTCAATAAAGCTAATGCCTAAGATACTTTTTTCCGTCATGGATGAGCTTGATTTGCTGATAGAACGAAATATCGGAGTTTGCACTTGACCCTCCTTGTGGTGAACACAACTTCTGCTTATGTGAATTCGTTAAAATTAATTACTCTCAGCTGCCATTCTTTCTCTTCTATCCAGAAATTGCCAAATATGATCTCTATTATGTGATCTGTTTTTGTAGTTATGTGCTTTGGAGCGAAGTAAATGTTATTGACCCTGGTTTGAATGTGACAATTATCCGGCTGGGTGATCATCGTTCAAATCTAATGTAATAACTTCGTCTGGAGAAATGTCTGGTCAACTGCTGTACTTAAGATTGAAAACCAAGACCATCAAGCACTAGCTCATCTGACTATTTCTGAAATTATCGTCGAAATTCCTTTGTTCAGGCGAAAGAGGTAATTGAGGTGTCCGAGTTGGGTTTAGAGTCAACATTTTTTTGAAAAATCTGTTTTAATCGGACTAAAATTGAAAAAATGCTTTTAGTCGGACTTCTATTGAATTTGCGTCTCTGCAGACACATAACGTGAATGCCTTCATGTACGAGAATCCAGTTAGTTCAACAATGCATCTTATGTGACAGTTGCAACCTCCTGTGAAAATCATTAGGGCTCTAAAAAGGTGCTTAGCACAATTCTAACCTTATGACTTTCGAGCGTTCTAGCTTTTTACAATTCAAACAATTTGAATTGTATTGGCGCGCTGTCTTTTTTACAACTCGAAGAGGAGTATTGGTGAAGTCCTTTTTTTAATCAATTTTATTGGAGTGATTTTTGAAGCGGGAAATGAAACGCGTGAAAAAATTTGGAGTGATTTTGGTGCTGAACAAAAGTGAAGAGCGGAGCGAAAAGAGAGTGGCTTTTGTTCATACCCCTATTTTTGAGAGAGCGAGAAATTGATGTGTGAAAAAATTTTCTTTAAGCGAGCGAAATTTTTTTGTTCACGTGCGGCATTTTGAAGCAGTTTTTTTTCATTTGTTTTCGTTAAGAGGTTTGGTTATGATTTTGTTTTAATTTTAGGCTGGTTTTGGTAGTGGTTGGAGGGTTTCTGGAAATTCATATGAATTTTATGATAATTCGGTTTTTAATGTATTTTCCTGATTTTCGGGCTAATTTATGCGTTTTTTAGACGATTATTTCGTTTTACTGGCTCAAATGGGTATTGAAGAAACCCCTTCTACTTGAGCAATCTTATGATAACAATTGGTTACAGTTTTGTGGGTAAGAATCTTTTTTTTGAGAATTATGACAAAAAAATGGCGAAAATTGAAACTTTTTTTCTTAATTTTTTTTCTAGTTTTTCGTTTTTTTCTGTTTTTAGCTAAGTTTCTTTGCCTATTATGACTTGCCTATTATTTTGCGAGCATCTGGATACCCTATTGGCTGAAGGAAATTTTTCTTTGGATTTGTATGTTTTTTGAAATATTAATAAAATTAGTAACTTTTTCCAGTTTTTCAGTGAAAAGTATTTTTAAGAGCTTTTTTTCATAATTTAGCCCAACGTATTTTTTTCAAAATTCACATAAGTGGTTTTTGTAAGAACTAGTTGGTTTGATGAAGTTATTTTGGCAGAGATAGTTTTTTCCGGGATCTCATTTTATAACAAAATTTGATCAGATTTTTTACCATTATTTTGATATAACAGATTTGATTATATAATAGATTTGATTTTATTGTTTTTACTTTTTTGTTTCATGACTTTGTTTCAAGATAATCATAAATTAGTAAGGGCGGGTTTTGTTTGATGCGTAGTTGGATGGCGTTTAAATGGATTTTCACTTCGAGTCATTTCCGGAATTCTTCCGGCTATTTTTTTTAAGATCTGTTCACACATTTTCATGATTTTTGAAGTCAAATTGGAGTGGTGATTTTGGTCACGCCGAAACAAGAAGTGGAGCGAAAAAGCGAGTGGTTTTGGGACGTGAATTTTTTTCGCTCTAATTTTGAAGTACAGTGAGAAAACGGCGTTTGAACAAAAATTCGCTTTCTCGCTAGTGGTTTTTTGTTCACATACGCAATTTCACTTTTATTTTTACTATTTTTTTTTAATTTTTTGGATCGGATTTTTTTCTAAATGGTTTTCACAATCCATTCATAGTTCATTCCAGGTCTAGTTTTTTGTTAAGTCAATGAAAATTAATTGAATTGTTCGTCAGGACTTGTCCTGCTATGTTTTTTTATTTAAAATTTTGTTTTTTTTTCACAATTGCTGCAATTCTTTCAAGCAAACTGAGAATCGTTCTTCCGTATAAAAAGGAGGGTAGAGTGATGTTGTTTGCTGGCCTTGTTCTATTAATTTTTAACATATGAAATCTGTTGCTGTTCCGACATTGAAAATAGGTGAACTGACAAAATATTGGTAGGCTCATGTGTTCTAATTTTTTCAGTAATAGCTATTTCTTTTCTTACGTATTTGTCTCTGTAATCACATTTTTTTTGTCGAACTGCTATTTTTAACCACAATTAATAAACACACATAACAATATCCCGAGTTGACATTTCATAATAATTATACTAAGATCATATATGATATCTTTCAAATCAAAGACTATATCTTAGTATGATCTAAGTAACTTTTCCATTTTTCATATATGACATTGTATGATTTTTTCTTGGAACTTCTAAATTTTCTCTACCTACTTTCACCTCGGAAAACAATATGAATGGTGGCTTCATTACAATCAGATGTAGATTACTTTTGGATTCTTTTGGTTTGTGGCTTCAGAATTTTCTATGTATTTTGCTTTTTTTCTCGTAGAAGCGGCCTTTAATTTCTATTTACAATCTTAGTATGATTGTCAAGACGCCATAAAACCATATATGACTGAAAATGATTACTAAGATGCTTTTGATAATAAGGGCATCGTTTGGTTGTTTGTTCACATTCTGGCGGAAAGTATGGTAGGACTTGTTGGTTTGATCTATTGTACACTATTTTAAAGCATCAATCATTTTTTTAATGATCTTAGTATGATTGTTAAGATTTCATGGAAGTCATATATGACATTGTATGGTTACTAAGAATCATAAATGACTTTGTATGATTGCTAAAAAAGAAACAATAATGGTGAGCAACAACGAATCTGAGATCACAACACCCCTCAATTATTTTCGAGTTTAATAAATGGAGTTCTGGAAATTTAAAAATGACTTCTGCCACACCTGATGTTTTCTGCACATATAGCATAGGATGTCATCTAAATATAGCACATATATCATCTTAATATATCATGGGATGTGATGTTTTTGCGGACTACTTCTTCTCAGGCATTAAGTACGATTGGATATCAAGAGTCTGACAAATCCATTTAGCAAAATTATGACATCGTCTTGTTTTCTGGTATTGACTGTTTAATTGCCCTTGAACGAAGTTCATAGCAATTATTGTAAACGTGTGTTTTTTATGCAAAATTTTCGTTTGACAGTTTTAACTTTTCAAGTGACATTTACGCCCTTGACTTTTGGGTTTCGCGTGATCTAACATTCTCTCTCAATCACAATTTCAAGCGGTTGAACTCAATTGGCGGTAATTTAATACTAAAAGTCAAATAAAAAGTGCGCAGAAACTGGTGCCTTTTTGCATTTTAAATTTTAATAGCGGTATATGTTCATATCTAATGTGGTTATTTGAAGCCCACTATTAAACTTCTTAGACCCATTTAAGCTCCCCCTCCCCGCCCCTCCCGACCAAATCGGGCTGCAATTGATTAGAGCTCACAGTAGTCGTTCGAGAGCAATTCTTCCGACGTTTAGTCGGTTATGTTAAACCATTGAAATGCCTTTCCAGGGCGCAAAGAGTCAGGCATTTTTTATCTTCTTTTTTGCGTGATCAAGCAATGCTCTCCTAAAATTGCAGAACAATTTTTTATATGGAAAATTACAAGTTTATCCCTGAGGTAGTGAAGCGTTTGCAGTGAACCTATTGTTAACCTAATGATTTCCGATCAGCTCTTTATCTGTTCACAGCAATCAAAAGCTAAATTGTTGTGGTATATTCACAATGATTGTGTAAAAGTTCTTTCTAAAGAAGTCAGATGTCTAAACACTTCATTGCGTCTCTGGTGTTTTCGTGTCTGGTGTTTGTAATCATCAATAAACAATCTATTTAGGGCTTACAGATGTCTTTTTTTACCACCAATCTGAACTTACAAACATCAGTTAAAATTTTTTTTGCTAACATCCCTGTAGTGTCGGCGCTTTGGTGTCATATATAGTGTCATATGTAGTGTCCCTGTCCTATGGTCTCATATATATTTGGTTTTATGCTTTTTTGTATCATACTCCACTATCACACGCGAGGTAAAAATCTTCTCTTGATAAGAAAAACTTAACCAGTTCCAATGATGGAGGTATATGGTACCATGATATTGTTTCCTTCAAGAAACGTTTTGCGCGTGAAACTTAACTGGAGTTGTCTGGTTTTTATAGGGAGACTTTTTGCAAAGGTCTTTTATGATACAGTTAACTTTTGCATTGAGCTCCAGGCTCTTGTTTTATTTCGACGCACCTTCAGGCCTTAAACAATAATTGTTGCTCTTAATACTAGCTGGTTTTTCAGAACTAGTTGTTTTCAACTGTTCTTATTACCGTTTACCCTGCTCTACCCGGGGCTACTGGCCCCAAAAAGCCATCAATTTACAATAATTTTTAACTGAGGTTTACTGGGCTAAATCTAATCATTTTATGATGATATCATTGTGCTGTCCAATGATTTTTTGCGCGCATTATATTTTGCAGAAGTGAGCTGTGCAAGAAAAATATCAAAGCAGATCTGCGTTTGATCTGATAAGCTTGTTATTTACTCTTGACAGGAAAAACAAAAGCGCGCCCTGTGTTGGTTAATACGTACACAATCTAATGGCAAGTGTGCCTCGTTTTCGCAGGTTTTGCACTTTCTCATACATGCAAAACATTTTTAGATTAAGGTTTATCTTCACATTTTTACCACCAGTTTTAGTTCTCATATCTGGCAATCTATCTTGTCTGTCTAAATCTTTAAGACAGAAGTTTTTTTGTAGACCTAATGCTCTTTTAAGACCTATTATTTAACCAGACACAGCAGGGTTTCTATGCACGTCGAGATCCAGCAAAAGTCAGTTTTGCTTCTTTGATTTTTTTATTGTGCACTATCTGTTACATTACACAATAAGAACATCGCCTTTTGATTCGAAGCTATCTATTTTTGCAGGATTTCACAAGGCAGGGGTGAAGTTCCTTTTATTGATTTTAGCCTCGTATTTGAAAACTTTTTCTAAACATTAAGATTGTAATCGACTCATTGTTGTTTATACACTTTTTGTTTTACAGACTTTTTGGTTTATAGATTTGAATGATTTACAGAGAAAACTTTGGTTCGCAGAAAAAGAACTTCTAGTTCGCATACAGTTTGATTTGCAAAAAGAATTTTGCAAGCTTTTGAAATCTGATACATCATGGAAAAAATGAATGTGTTTTAAAAACTCTGAAACAGTCCTGAGGCGACATTTGAGATTGAACGAAAATCATCAGCTTGAACATGCACCTCGCACAGTTAAAAACGTTAGTTTAAAAAGTTTGTTTAGATATCTTAGGTTTATGGTGGCACAGTCATCCTTGATTACATAGAGTTTTCTCTCAGCACGCCACGAGGCAAAAGATCAAGTCACCCATCTAAGGGTTTTGAAAAAGGTTAAGATCCTAATAGTAAGAGTCATTGGTTGGCCTGGATAGCATGGGTATTTAACGCGAGTTGGCTGAGATTAAAATGTGGCTTATTATAAATCAAGTGCTTACAAAAATTGGTCAAGTTTTGGGTCGATATTTTTTAAGAGATTGAAATTCGTAGGTTTCGCAACTAAGACTCTTCCTGGTGGACCTAAGGTTGATTCTAAAGTAAAAATGCATTGCATGAGGTCACTACATATAATATAGAGAACTTTGTCAGATCAATATCAATTGCTTGACGTCAGTGGTTGTGTGGAACAAGTTTCTGTGGGTGGGAGAACTTAACTGCTGACTTGTGTAAATAAGTCAGGCAGCATGCCCCTATGGTGGCATCTGAAGCCCCATTTTGGAGTTGACATTAAAATTTGACATTGACTTGACATTTAAATTGGACAGTACTGACAATGACCTGGCATTAAGTACAGATATTGCTCCTGTGCTCAAACTAGAATAGCGCGCTCAGTTTAGAGACAATTACATATTTGATTGAAATATGTAATCGAAAATGAATATGAATCTAGAGTTTTAACACAATTTTTAAAACATATTAGAACTTATTGTCTAGAATTCAAAAGAAAAAATCAATTGACCAAAATAATTGCTCGGACGAATTAATTGCTCTCAACAACAGGCATCACTTGATTTCATGTAAGCCTGCCAGAATGGGAAAGAGTTTGGTTGTAACCTGTAACGTAGGTATCAGTACTTATTCAGAGCTATGATTATAACCAAATTTAGACTTCCCGTGTTGAGAACAACAACGATAAAACGACAATCTTTTTGTAAGAAATTGTCGTTTTCGTCGTTTTGTAGTCGTTTTGTTGTCGTTTTCTTCGTTTTCATTAGTTTCCGTCGTTTAGGTCGTTTTTCACATGTAAGAAAAGATCGTTTTTTTGTCGTTTTATTGTCGTTTCTTACGTCCTTTTTTTAAAAAAAATGAAATCGTCGTTTTTTGATCGTTTTTTTGCGGTTTTTTACGTTGTTTTTTTTTCAAAAGTAATCGTCGTTTTTTGATCGTTTTTTGTCGTTTTTATTGCTTCTACTCAATGCAAAAAGAGCGCTGAGTTGGAAATAGACAATTATTTTTTTTTAAAAAACACACGAAATTTTAGAAGTTTTACAACATACATACATACATACATACATACATACATACATACATACATACATACATACATACTTACACACATACATACATACATACATACATACATACATACATACATACATACATACATACATACATACATACTTACATACATACATACTTACATACATACATACATACATACATACATACATACATACATACATACATACATACATACATACATACATACATACATACATACATACATACATACATACATACATACATACATACATACATACATACATACATACATACATACATACATACATACATGGTCCTCAGCCCGGTTGAGAGAAGTGAGAGAAGGAGGAGGGAAACACACCCAGAACATACTGGAAGATCTCGAAAAAGTTGATTTTTTTAAATCAACGTGACACTTTTTCCGACAATTTTACTGCCATTTTATATGATGTTCCTCATTTAAGAAACGACAAATAAAAACTACGAAAAAACGACGATTTTTGTTTAAGAAATTTAAGATAAAGATTTTTTTTATCCTTTTTCACATAAAAATAACGACGAAATAACGAACAAAACGACGATTACCACGTAAGGGTTTTGATCTTTTTTGTCTGAGGAAAACGATCAAAAAACGACGATTTCTTACAAGTGAAAAACGAAATTCGTCAACACGGTTTGTCACTCTTGTGGAAGTCCTAGCCAAGACTTGGCAAGTCTTAATTCACCTCTTCCCCAAGACTTGACAAAAATAATCCAAGTCTCAACCAACAGTCGGTAATTCTTGTTTCAACTCATTTGCAAGACTAGACAAGTCCAAAGCCAGGTCTTGGCAGGTCTAAATATAAGTCCGGGCAGTCACAAAAATATCCTAAAAAATTCAAAGAGAGCCAGAGCAACTTCAAATAAAAGTCTTAAAAAGCCCAAAAAAGTCTGGAAAAGGATACCACGTTTTACGGTCATCTATCTTGTAGTTAATTACAATTTAACAGTTTGAAATTCAGAAAACTTTTCACAGTAGAGTAAAAATGGATAGAAAAATTTTGAAAAATTGGTTTTGACTTGGAAGTAAATTTTTAGGTGTTGCACAAATCATGCCCAAGACTTGGAAGCCTTGTTTTTAGGCTTACTCAGTACTGATTTTTCAAAACAGACTTGCACTTAGAATTGCCTGGTAGTGATTTAAACTTGGGGTTTGGTACGGTTACACTACCTTTTGACGAAAAAATAGAACAAACAGTTCACAGAAAGTAAATTAAACCGACTAAACATTTTTTACATATATTATCTGAAGCAACTCTTCAATTTGCGCAATTTTGCACTAAAAGAATTTTTTCCACTTATGAGCTATTTTTTGTAAAATTCTCTTTATTGGCTATTTTTGTCCATTGCATTTCAATATTTTTGTTGTTTTACAAATTATTTCAAACCTTCAGGAGCTAGTCGTCCAAATAATTGATAAATTAATATAGTGATCAATTATTTGTAAAAAGTGTTGCAGCCCTTGACTTTTACAAATTTCCCTCACTTTTGCTCTCCATCTGTTTAAGTGAGCCACTAAGCACACTTGAGGCCTCTTTAATATTTTCATTTTCAGGATTGAACTCGTTGCGAATTAACTGTTGTTCAGCGAATTGTCACCAATGGTAAAGAACTTGTGCTCTGAACGTTGCCAGCTAGTTCGATGCTATATTTATCCCGTTTAATTGTTTTTCTTGTTTACAGAGCCATCTAACCCGAACAATCCTAGCTCGCTCACAGTGGGATCCAGAAATGAGACATCTATCGAAGTGAAAGGATTCGATTCTTCAACCGATTTAATAGAACTTGAACTTCTCTCTTCTTGTTCTGTTGTGAACCCCACAAGAACCATTTCAGATTTGCCCGATGCCTCTCTTGGACAACTGACCCCTGGGTGCCAGTACACGATCAGATATGCAGCTATTTGCTTTTCAGGCGAAGGGAAATCTACTTCAGGATTTGAACAGTGGAACGAGGGTACCTGTACAAGTGAGTTCGCAGCTGTATCATCCAACTTCTCGGACCACTGTGAAAAAAAAACAAAACGCTGAAATTTGTGCTCAAATTTTTCCTAAAATTTCTGAATAAAAATGTTTCTTAGGGAATCTACTGTATTAAAAAAGACTACAAGTTTTTCGATGGGCTACCAACCTTTAAATAGTGAAAATAAAACAGGGGTACAAAAAATTTTGTATTTACTGTGTTAATTTTGTAATCTCGGATCAAAAGTAGCTTCCTTGATTATGGCTCTTGTTACATGTCAGCTTTACAATCCAGTCAGGTTATAACTAACTTCTCAATCGAACAAACATAATTTTCTTAATAAATTCTTTCAGGTTTTTTTAGAAAATTTTCTTAGATTTTTTTGTTTTCTTTCAACCCATCTGTTAACGAATCATGTTCTGCTCCAAATACAGAACAAGATTCCAAGAGCGAATAATGTTGATACATAAGTTAGTTGAAATTCATTTTCTCATAGTTCCTCGAGAAATTGACAACACAACTTTGGACATACAGGACATTGGGAGTACGTCAGTTACATTTGGACCAATTAAAGCCTGTACTAATTGCAAAGTGGAACCAGTAGCAGGCATTTTGTACAGATACCATCTGGCAACAATTAGCCCCAACAGCGGGGTTAGCTATTCCGGTGATACGACAAGCACGTCGAGTTTTCAAGTTACGAATATGCAGCCTGCTACTCAGTACGAGTTCTGGTTTGTCAATGTGAATGAATGTGGCGATATCTCAGATCAAAGAGTACAACAAATCGTGTGCACATGTAAGCTTTTCCCTAAGAAATATTTTTCAAGGAAATAAATTAGTACTGTATGCTTGACATGAGGATATTGCAGGGTTACATTGAAAACTAAAAAAAGAGGCGTTGACGAAGCTGCGTTCGCCCACAAACTTCCATCCTGTGAATTACAAAGCAATTTTGATCAAGATTTTCCTTCAAGTCAATCGAATTGTTTTGGTGGTAATGATTTGGCCTAAAAACCCTAGTAATATTCAAAATCAAAGGGGAAACAGAAAGGTTTTAAAATTCGAACCGCCAAAACTGCAAAAAAACCCATTGTATTCATCAGCTTTGCCATAAGTTGAATTATCTATTACCAAATAATTGTAAACCGTAAAGAACAATTCGCAATTATATCACTATGAACTTTAATTTCTAGAGGTGCAAGTTGGAAAAATTAAATAAATTCGTCTCCAATCTCAAGAACGATCATGAAACAACCAAATTGTAGACATCTATTTCGTTTTGACTTAAATGAATTAAACTGAAAAACGTTGAATTATAATAAATCTTGAAGCCAGAAATTTTAAATGATATTGATTAAAGCGGGGGAACTTTTTCGCGATTTCTGTCATCTAGGCAAATTTTGTTATAGAACTTTTATGCTCTCTGCATTTATAAATGATTACAGAATTTAAATAAGTTCAAATTATGAAGATAATTAGGAACAAAATATATTTTTAGACAGAACAAAACTTCTCGAATTTCTGTTACCACAGATAGCGTAGTCAAAATTATTAGTAAATATATATTTGTGTTCCCACCATTAAACGTATTTGGGTGCTTGGAACGTTGCTCTACCTACTCCGGTTTCATTTAAAAGCTCTCGGAAAACCAAGTCAATTCTTAAAAAGGAATGTGAAAATTTCTTTCATTCCACAAAGATGAACTCAGCAAAAGTTTACAGTTGTTAATTTTTAAAAGTCACCCTCAGCCTCTCAAACGGGTATTATTAATAGCCGCCCTCATCTTCTCAGCCGGCTATTATAGCGCTCCTATTTTTTACGACTCGAAGCGGAGTATTGGAGAAGTCTTTTTTTTTAATCAATTTTACTGGAGTGATTTTTGAAGCGGGAAATGAAACGCGTGAAAAAAATTGGAGTGATTTTGGCGCTTTACAAAAGTTAAGAGCGGAGCGAAAAGAGAGTGGTTTTTGTTCATACCGCTGTTGTTGAGAGAGCGAGAAATTGATGTGTGAAAGAATTTTCTCTAAGCGAGCGAAATTTTTTTGTTCACGTGCGGCACTTTAAAGCAGTTTTTTTCTTTTATTTTGGTTAAGAGGTTTGGTTATTATTTTGTTTTAATTTTAGGCTGGGTTTGGTAGTGATTTGAAGGTTTCTGGAAATTCATATGACTTTTATGATAATTCGGAGGTTTTTAATTTATTTTGCATATTTTCGGGCTAATTTTTGCGTTTTTTTTTGACGATTATTTTATTTTACTGGCTCAAATGGGTATTGAAGAAACCCCTTCTACTTGAGCAATTTTATGATAACTCTTGTTTACAATTTTGTGGGTAAGAATCAATTTTTTGTTGAAAAATATGACAAAAAATGGAGAAAATTGGAACTATTTTTTTCTTAATTTTTTGCAGTTTTCGTTTTTTTTTTCTGTTTTTTTTCTGTTTAAGTTTCTTTGTCTATTATGACTTGCCTATTGTTCTGCGACCATCTGGATACCCTATTGGCTGACGGGAATTTTTCTTTGGATTTATATGTTTTTGAAATATTAAAAAATGTAGTAACTTTTTCCAGTTTTTTAGTGAAAGTTGTTTTTATAAGCTTTTTTTTTCATATTTTTAGCCTAGTTTTTTTTGTTTCAAAATTCACATAAGTGGTTTTTGTAAGCAATAGCTGTTTTGATGAAAATATTTTAGCAGAGATAGTTTTTTCGGGATCTCAATTTATAACAAAATATGATCAGATTTTTTATCATATTTCAACAGATTTGATGTTATTGTTTTTAATTTTTTGTTTCATGACTTTGTTTCAAGATAATCTTAAATTATTGAAGGCACGTTCCGTTTGATGAGTATTTGGATAGAGTTTAAATGGATTTTCACTTCGAGTCGTTTCCGGAATTCTTCCGGCTATGTTTTTTTTTTACTTCGTCGAATATTAATGTTTCGTTTTACCTCATTTTGCCGCTTTTTCAACATTTTGCGTGACATCTTTTTGACTTCTCTAGGCCAGTTTCTCTCTTCTCTCATTCTGCTAAAAGTGATTATGAACAGCAGTTGCTCAGCAAAGCAATTCAAAATGAACAGAATCAGTATAAAAAATTGAAATCAGTAGTAGAAACGGGATAAACCCATAATGCCCGCTATTTGAACGTCGTTCCTATACGTCTTAGTCACCATCTCTAATGCTTATTGGCATTGATAGTAACCCCTGTAGCCTCTCTCTAAGAAACAGAAGTACGTTATTTTCAACTACGAAATGAAATCAAAATAAATCGGACTTAAAAAATTTTTTTGTACAAAAATCTTTTTTTTTTCAATATCTTCCATTCTTTCAATCCCAATCATGCTTATTGGAATCAACGGCGGCTATTTTCCGGCAATCTGCCGGGTATGATTTAGTTATTTAGGCGCTCTTCTTTTTTACAATTCAAAGAATTTGAATTGTATTGGGGCGCTGTCTTTTTACAACTCGAAGAGGAGTATTGGAGAAGTCCTTTTTTCAATCAATTTTCGGAGTGAATTTTGAAGCGGGAAATGAAACGCGTAAAAAAATTTGGAGTGATTTTGGTGCTGAACAAAAGTGAAGAGCGGAGCGAAACGAGAGTGGTTTTTGTTCACACCGCTGTTTTTGAGAGAGCGAGAAATTGATGTGTGGAAATTTTTTTTCTAAGCGAGCGAAATTGTTTTGTTCTCGTGCGGCTTTTGAAAGCAGTTTTTTGCAACTTTCGATGTTTATGAGGTTTGATTTTGATATTAGATTACTTTTAGGGTTGTTTTGATAGGAATTGAAGGTTTCAAGTAGTTAATTTGATTTTAAATGCTAATTTGCTGGTTTTTGTTCAGTTTTGCTGATTTTTAGACGAAAGTTAATAATTTCTTACCTGTTTTTTTTGTTTTACTGCTTTAAGTGGGATTTGAAAAGAAGCTTGTTAATTAAGGAATTGTCAGATACCAATTGACTAAAGCTTTGTTGGTATGAAGCATTTTTTTCTAAGGAAAGAATGACCAAAAAAATTGAGAAATTTAAAACCATTTTTCTCTTTTTTTGCAGTTTTTCTTTTTTTTAAATCTTACACAGTGTTTTTTTGAGACGTTTTTTAGACTATTATGATTTGTCTGTTGTTTTGCGAGCATCTGGATGCCCTATTGGCTGAAAAGAATTTTTCTTTGGATTTATATGCCTATGTAAAATTAAGAAATTTACTAACTTTTTCCAGTTTTTTAGTGCAAGTTGTTTTTAAAGGCTTTTTTTCATAATTTGGCCTCAAGTATTTTTAAAACATTCACTTAAGAGTGGTTTTAGTAAGTACTAGTTGTTTTGATGACGTAATTTTGGCAGAGATTACATGTTATATCGGGATCTCAAGCTATGACAAAATTTGATCAGATTTTTTATCATATTCTAACAGATTTGGTTTTATTGTTTTTACTTTTTTGTTTCATGACTTCGTTTCAAGATAAACATAAATTAGTGAAAGCACGTTTTGTTTGATGAGTAGTTGGATGGCGTTTAAATGGATTTTCTCTTCGAGTCGCTTCCGGAGTTCTTCCGGCTATGTTTTTTTTTCATGATCTTTGAAGTCAAATTGGAGTGGTGATTCTGGTCACGCCGAAACAAGAAATGCAGCGAAAAGCGAGTGGTTTTGCGGCGTGAATTTTCTCGCTCTAGTTTTAAGTAGGGTGAGAAAACGGTGTTTGTACAAAAATTCGGTTTGTCGGTAGTGGTTTTTTGTTCACTTGCGGCAATTTCACTCTGATTTTTACTGTTTTTTCGATTTTTCTAAATAGTTTTCCCAATCCATTCACAGCTCATTTTGGATCTATTTTTTGTTAGAATCAAAATTGCATATCTCACTAGTGGTTTTTTGCTCTCTCTAGCAGCATTTTGTCATTCATTTTTTGTTTTTTTTTTGTTTTTTTTTTTCATCAGATTTTTTTTAATGGTTTTCCCAATTCACTCATTGTCAGTTCCAGGTCTAGTTGTTTGCTAAGTCAATGACAGTTCTTTGAATTGTACGTCAGGACTTGTCCTGCCATGTTTTCTTTAATTCGTTTTACCTTTTGATCACGTTTTTCGTTTTACATAAGTCACAATTTTCACGTTTGACTTCTGACTTAACCTGACTCACTGTTTCAACTGAATGTATTTTAATTTCTTTTACGCTTTGAATTACGCAAAATAGTGAAATTGTTCAAAGTCAAAAGAGCAAAATCAAAAGAGACGGGATAAACTGATAAGACCCGATCAATAAGTCCTTGAGAATGTCCTTGAGAATTAGGTTATCGAAGTTTATTAGAGTTTTTGCTAGCTGACATTGACCTAAAGCTTGTTAGTTTTCAGTATAGAAGTTGAATTAAGTATAATTTTCCAACTAGAACTGCTCGCCAATTTAGAACCCTTTCTGACACTGAAAAAAAAAAACAGAACAAAAATTCAGGTCAATTAGTCTCTTCTTATTTTTTTCTTTTTTTTCTGTTTCAATCCCGATGTGCATCAAACGCGTCAACGGCGGCTTTTTCCGGCAATCTGCCGGCTATATTTTTAAATTGTTCTACATTATTGTTTCGTTTATGCTTTTGCGATTATATACTTTTTCATTAATAATCTGTTAGTTTTCGCGGTTTTTAGAGCAAAAATTTTATCGTGAACATAGTTGACTTAACTTTTCCAACTCTACAAACTGGATACTGACTGATGTCGTTTTCTTTCCACTTAGAAAATAAGCCTGAAAGTTACCTAATTGGAACAGAAAAACGAAACGTGGTTTGATAACAACTGTTATTTCCCAAAAATATTTTAATATTTTTAATAATAAAGATGATATACTGGATACTCGATAAGATAAAGGTTTTTTTTTATTTTTGTGAATAAATCCACTCTTGATATTGGGTCTGCAAACGCGCATTCGAAGACTTTTTTTGAACAGATTTAGCATTTTCATCCTCTCGCTCTGGTATCTCGTTATATCAGCTTTTCCTTCCAGCTCTTCAAAACTTGACATAAGTTTATCTGCATATCTGCATAAGCTTCCAAACTTCTTCTAAATGTGCATGAAGGAATGATTCGCAGAAAATTGGAAGATTATTCTATTTGATTTCTAAATGTTATGAGAAAAATTAGAAATCCGAATACGAAAAGGTAAAGACATCTGTTACAAGTCAGGTTCTCAAATTTTGATGCTCTTCTTCTTGCAATCTCAAAAAGGACATGATTAATTCAAATTTTCAAGGAAAAGACTATAAAAACGTTTGTTCCCGATTTTGTCATTTATAAGTACAAGAGAAAGTATCAACTTCGTACTAAAACACACTAATTTCCGATAGAAAGTTATAAAGTTAAAGCTGAGTTTCTTCATGCAATTTTCATTTTAGACCATTTGATTACTTTTGGTTATCTTCGTATAATATTCTTTATTAATTTTGATTCAATTACTTTTGTTTACTTTTGGTTATCATTTTTGAGCGTTATCTTCTTTAGCTTCCTTTCGACAAGCAAATTCACTACTTAACTCCTCTAGAACAAACGTGTTACCCTTTTTTAAGCCCTCTGGTAGTCTTTATAGCAATTTCCTGCTGGATCAATTTCTTGCTTTTCAGTTTTCGAAGTGAAAAATTGGAGAAAAGGGTAAAAGTTGGAGAGCAACATGGATATGTTAGAACAAAATCTTAGTTGCCTGAGGGACTTAGTGCCATAACACGAGAGCGCTTGCGCCAGAGTGCTGGATTCGAGGCCCGAGGAGGACTAAGGTTTTGTTCTAACGTAATCAGGAAACTACAGGGGAGTATAAATAGTGTTGAGTGTAGTTTGGAATTGAACTCTGCAGACTAAACAAAGAAAAATTTTCTTAGTGAAAAACACAGGTTTTGAAATAAGAAAATTTTCCATCTTTGATAGCGCAGCGGCAAATTTTTGAGTGGTTTGACTCAAGCATCGAATGTTAGAATTTTAACAAATTTTCTTTTCCCCGGAACTTTGTGTCATAAATTAGGACACTAAACTTAGAGTAAAAGACTAGTCCCTTATTTTAGTGCGATTTCAATCTTTCAAACTCAAATCTCGGCCTCGAAGTTTTAGTGACCGTTAAAATCGTATTATGGTGTCTGTAAATCCTCAACTGAACCTAAATGGTTCTATTTTCTTGCCCCAAAATTTATTGCTCTGAAATAGGAACGTTAGTATAGGGCAAAATTTAGAGCTTTAATTCTTTTTAATCAAATTCAATCTTTCAATCTATGCTCTCTGAGGTCTCTAGTTTCTTCAATTTGTTTGTAACAAAATTTTTGTCCTTCAAGGTCCCAGGGGCTAAAATTTTGTTCTAGCGTAATATGGAACCAAAGGGTACGAAGGTGTTGAATTTCATTTTAAATAAAGAATCTTAGTACAATTTTTCAGATTAATGAACAAAGCATTCTGGTTGAATAATGTACGGGAGTTGGAATGGCTAACATCTCCGACAGCGAAGCAGCCGAATATTTGTAGCAGTTTAAATTAACTGTAGAAAATTTGATTTCTAACTTAGTCTATCTAATTTTTTCCCTCAAATTTTTTTCCTAAATTAGGACACAAGGTTTAGGGGAAAAAAAAACAGAATTTTCATTCCCTGAGTCTAAATTCAATTTTCTACCATAAAATTCGAAGCTCTCTACCACGACGTTTTCGTGACCAATGTAATCAAACCCTGTGGTCTCCAAGTATAAGATAGAACAAAATCTTAGTCGCCCGAGGGACTTAGTGCCCCGTCACGAGGGCGTTTGTGCCTGAATACGAGGTACGAGACTCCAGGGGGACTAAGATTTTAATTTAACGTATTTTGAAGAACCAATGGGTACCAAAAATGTTTTGGATCTTATTGAAATTGACACCAAGAGGATAATTTTGCAGATTAGTAAAAGAAAAGTTTTGTTCTAACAAATACTTAGGAGTTGAAATAAACCAAACATCTGTGTAGCGAAGCAGCTGATTATTTATAGCGGTTTGATTTAAATGTCAATTTTGGATTTCTAACAAACTCTTTTTCCCTGAACTTAGTGTCCTAAATTAGGACTCTAGGCTTAGAGTAAAAGATTAGTCTCTTAGTTCTGTAAGTCCAAACTCAATCTTTCAACCTCAGCCCTCTGCCTCAATGTTTTAGCGACCGTGGAAATCGTGCCCTGGGGTCTCTAAATCCTCCTAAAGCTAGAGGCTCTTCTAGACTTTACGTATCCGATCTGCTGCAACTGTTTTGGGTTGTGGAGGATGGTTTTCAGAGTTTGAACCCCCATTCGACTTGACTCTCCCCTCCACTTAACTCCCAAACCCACCGCCACACGCCCACTAATTCTCCCCTGCATTTCAACAATCCCCTCCCCCAACTTCACCCCTTCAACTCTCACGCCCTCAACATCATTCTACCAGGGTAAAACTGCAATGCTAATCCACGCCCCCTTTCAATTAAACTAAAGCTAGCCTCCGTAAACCGCAGCTACTTTCAAACCCAACCGCTCGGTCGTTTGAAAGCAAATCAGCCAAAGTGAACTGGTTAGGTTACTGGTTGGAACTGTGGTCACAGACAGCGGGACATAAAATATTTTGTATCAACATAGATGGTCTGGCAAAAGTCTATAGATTTTTCAAGATCTCTATGTTTCGTTAGAACTTGAAATCAATTAAAATTTCACATAAACCAATAATAATTATCAAACGTTCAGATCCCAGTGGAATTGACAATGCAACACTGACAGATTACTTCAACGGCATCAATGTGACATTCAAAGGATCTCAGGTTCCAGTTGCTGCCGTATCTGGTGCTCTTCACAGATACAAAGTCCTCTCAATCAATGACGAAACTCCAGATCCTGAATTGTCAGCCGCAGCTGATGAAGACTTATTCATAGTCTTACTTCCAGGAACAAATGTGATTAAATTGATCACAGTTGTCAATACTACAGATGGATGTGGAGTTTTGGAATCGCAGGAATTTATCGAGCTGCACTATTGTAGAAGTGAGTTCCGAGTGTGGTCCAAATTGGTGCTTGTTCATGTTGAGACCATTTATAAAAACTGACGTTTGGTCTTGTACCAGATGCACTAGCTAGCGTTCACATTTACCCATAAAATGTGCCAAAGTTTGACCAAATACGATCCAAAAGCTCTCAAATTAGGTAAAAAAGATGTTTAGTAAAAAAACGAGCAAATCTGATTCAGGGTGCTTCAGACAAATTGATAAGAGTTGCTAGAGAAATTTTTTTGATAGATCATGGTATTTTTGTTCTCTGAGAAAAAAATATAAAACGAGATTACGATTTTTTTGTCATTTTTAGTTCCAGAAGTTGTTGATTTGTCATCTATCTCCTTGACAATCCAACCAGATCTGATTCAAATTTCTTCATTGGAGTTCAAGGCCCTGGATGGAACATTAGAAATGCTGAAAGTCAGTTCAGTCACGCCAACCATTACATTCGTTGGAGGTGTGAACGAAGTGGGTAGATATAATGGGTCAATTGGTATGAACATCACTGATGCTACTACCAATTACACAATTGAAGTCCGGAATATCAACACATGCGGACAAATATCTCAAGCAACGTCCTTCACAGCATGTTTTCGTAAGTTATCTATTAGTCAGTCTGACACTAATCTCGTGTCATATCGGTTAAAAAAAGCGAAGATAAGGTCAAATTTCAATTTATGCGGTAAATTTATGTTCCAATTCATGCAATTTTCCGTCTATTTTATTAAAATGCGACAAGAATTTTTTTTTGCGCAGCTCGAGCTGCAAATACTGATCTTCTGCTCCTAAGGAAGTTAGAAAACATTTTTCAAGCTCAAATAACTTTTGCAAATTTTTTACCTAATTTTTTTGTCAATTATCGGATGATACTTCTGAAAAGAAAAATCTTTTTTTTTCTCTAAATTTTTGGATTGTTTCGTTTTCTTTTCTTGAAGGATTAACAACATGATAACCATAAATAATTTGAATGCAATATGTTGTAATGACCTGCTTCTACACTGAAGAGTGCAATGTAATAATTTTGCACAGAAAAGTAATAAAAAATTTTAGTTTTTCGAATTAACGATTTCACCTTTGTAAAAACCACTACTAATTTTGCCATGTTCATAATGGAACCCCAACAGTAATAATACTGGATCGTAGTGGAAATATTATAAAACGGCTCTTTAATCGCAATAATTATTACGAAAAGCGTCTCTGCTATGCAGTTTTTAATGATCGTTCTCGTGATGGTCAAACTTTTTTTCAAGAATATTCACTTCCAGGGAAAATTGAAAATTTCTGTGCTGGTAGTCAGTTGAAAAAATTTTTGTTTGTTAGCTTCATGATTCGTTGCGAACTTATAGAAAAATTTCAGTTCAAAAAGTTCAAAAATGGCTAAGAAAACATTATAACTAAGAATACCAAAGAATTTGTCAATCTAGTTGACATCAACGAATGATTATCTTGCAAGACCTTGCACGACAATACATCGTCTTGCATGATTTTTTCTTGAAACATCTTAGCACATAATGAATCCTTTTGCTAATAAACAAAAGTATCTGCACATAATTGAAAATGATAGGCGTATGACACGAAAGGTGTTTTCGATCGCTTCTGTTTTACAAATTTTATAACCAAAACATCCGCAATTTATACAATTCAAATATAACGATAAGAAGAACAAATTTTCCCAATAAGAATATCTAAGTTTACAGAATGGAGCAAAAAGAAAATTAGAAGAATTTTTTTTTCTGAAAGGCTAAAAAGTTTTTTCAAGGAAGTTTGTTCAAAATTAAGAAATGAATAGAGGGCAAGCATTCAAAAATTTTAAGATTGAATGAGTTTATGTTACCAGTGATCAAATAGATTTTGGTTACTTACGTTGAGCTAGCTGAACTTAAAATGATTCCTAAAAAATTCAAAATTCCGGTGTACTTTTGTGTCAAAATATCTCAGAAAATATATTGAAGCAATATAACGAGAACTGCTGCGCAAAAAACAGTATAAACGACCAATTGGAACCAATCAGATAACTGAACGACCAATCAGAACAAATTTCTAATAAAAAGAACTTGTAGGAATCTCATAATTCGAGTTTTGAGGTCTTGTAAGACAATCAGTAAGTATGTCTATCTTTTTCTGCCGCATGCGCCAATCAGAGTAAATTTGTCGCAACTCCTGAACAAGGTTTACTTCCTACTTAGCTGCAGTACTAACTTAAGTTTTTGAAGCTTACTTTGTCTTTTTCTTGCCCTCAAACTTTTGACAATCAAATCAGATTCGACAGTGCAAAATTATTAGGAAAAAATATTATTGAAACACTCAAAGACCTAAAAAATTGACAACTGTTTTCTATATTCTTTGCCGGTTTTTCACCAAAAGCACTTCAACGACACGCCATTTATGCGGAAAACCATTCAACTACGCTTGGCATTACAGTTAGATAAAACTTGCGTTGTTTCGTAAGCATTTTTTGATACTTTTCAATCGTGGCCTGAAATTAATCGATGATGCTTCAGCATTTTTATTAAAAATATCAAATTTGTGGATTACTTGAAGTTAGTTGCGTTATTATTAGAGATATCTTGACTGGTGAAGTGAATTTTTTGCCTAAGTTAACTGTTGAGTTAGTTTGTTCATGAAAGTAATTGCAAATTTGTTTTCAGTTTATAGATATTATCAAACTCCGAGATGAATACGAGTTGTTGATGAAAATAGGGAGGGCTATAGCAACTAGGTGGCAGGGATAAATAACTAGTTCTCTTTGCATCTACACTGCAGCTCTTTTCCCATTTTTCCCCAAAAAATTTTTTCCCATTTTTTTTGCTTTTTTCTTTCTTTTTTCATTTAGAAACAGTAACGAAACCAGAAATGTTTAAATAATAATCTTATCCAGAAATGTTTAAATAATAATCTTATCTCATCTTATCTCATCTTATCTCATAATCTTATCTCATCAAATATTAGATGACATTGAAATTGTTGAAACTATTGACATGGTTCCTTAATAAAAAAGTACTCTTTAATCTCTTAGTCTTTACCCGGAGGTTGGTGGCAGAGCAAAAAAGCGCTGAATTAGTTTAGGATCCTTCTATTTTTTTCTCTTGATTGCCAGAACTCTCTTCAACTCCAAATAAACAGTGACTTTTCTTGAAATTTGAGGAAAAAATAGCGCATGAACAATAACGTGTTCAGCTCAACTTCCGCTAACAATGTTTGCTTTATTCGATATTCGAACTGGTGTTTGAGTACTTGTAACTTTCATTTTGTGTAGCAAGTCGTAAGTACTAAGCTGTATGGGCTCTGTGGTAATTACTTACAACTTATCTTAAGTAAAAAGACCGTGTATACTACAATTGTAATTTCCAGTTGTAAGCAATAAATGTAATACATAATTCTGCTCAGGCTAAACTTTTGCGCATGAATAATTTTCAGAGTAAGCAGGATAAATTTAGCCTGGATGAACTAGAGGCCCTCAGTAAAATCATAATGAAGAAAAACTGCACATAAAAGAATGTAAAATATTCTGGAGATGTAAAATTCTTACTCGGGTGCTGGTTCAGCGCTAAAATGCTCTGAGACTCAAGTCCGGATAGTTTTCACTCCCTAATTTTTTTCCTTTTTGTCCTCAATACTCAAATCAACTTTGAACATTCTCACAAGAACCACTCACCGCTATGATGGCCGAAACCAAAAACTACGCAGTGCTGTTCTTTTTTTACAGTCTGTAAAATTTTCTTAAGTTCTTTCTTAACTTTTTCAATTGTTATGTTTTCGACGCTCGACCTAGTTGCATTTATTTAAAGAAAATAGGTTTTCCATCTTTTCAAAATTTTGAAACTTCTATCCGTTTTGAGTGTCATTATTTTTCAATTGAGAAAGTAGTGGCGCAAAAAGAAATCTAGTGACAAAATAGGCCCAAAATCTCACAAAACAATGATGCTAAGCAATGATATGAAAATGCGGAAGTCAGAACAAAAGCATGCTATAGTTATATTGTGACTCAGCACTGATGTAGTCTGGGTGGTATCTGCGGTTGTGTGTATGTGTGCGCCTGCCAGTATGTCCTTATGCATTAGAAACGTAAGGGCAGTTGAGATTAGCAGTATCGAAAAGGCTTTTTGGCCCATTGTTAAATCGAGAAGCTGGACGAGACAATCATCAATCATTTTAAATTTTTTTGCAGGTCCCACAGTTGTTAACAATCTGAATGTGCTGAACACTACGGAAATATTTGTAATTCTAACTTGGGAGATGCCGAATGATGGATCTTTTAATCCTTCTCATTACAACATAACATGTGTACCAACGAATGGACGCGATTTTGTAGCAGCTGCAAGTGTCATAGCTGAAGATTTTCTCACAATTTTCAACAATGGCACTTTCTACTTTGACTCGAGTGCATATTTTGAACTGCCCGCTGGGACTCCATTCAGATGCTCTGTGGAGTCACAGATTCTATCAGACTGTGACTACAGCCAATTAGGCGATGTTGTGTACGGGAGTGCGACCATCTCAAAAGACGTTACTTTTAATACCGAAGGTAATTTGCTTGTAAACCCAATTTGGTAGAACTCGATATGGCAGCCTTCAATCTTCTACGCAGACTAATTACAAATTCAAATATGAATTTGATTCGCTTCAATTAGACAGCAAAAGATCACTTATTATGAATATGATTATGACTATGTTCACAAACCAACTTTTTGTGAACTTTTGATTTTAATTGCGAGAATTGATTGTGCTCCGGGCAATTGAAGTAAACCCTGAGTGTGAAAATAATCATTTTTCAGGAGTGGCTGTCTGGATTACAGCAACTAGTCAAACTACACTCACATTTACTGCTGGACCATGCAATCCATGTACTAACTACACGTATGCTGAGAAGGGAGGATCACCAATTGCCTTTCCAAGTAACCAAACAGTGATCACTGGACTCAATTTTGGCACTGCCTATTCCGTCACTGTTGATGGGACTACAGACTACGCATGCACAGGTGCGAAAAAAGCAACCAATTATTATAATAGCCAACTATGCAGTGTTTCCCAAGTTCTGCCAAAACGCGATGGCTGAAAGTTAGCTAAAAAGCCTAAAAGAAAATTGGCAGGACAGTTGAAGTGTAGAGTGCACCGTGATCTTTGCAAGTGAGGCTGGAAAAGTTAATAACATTAAATAAAATGAGTCTATTAGTTCAAGATCGAGGGCCTTATCTACTTTAAAGTCAGCCTTTTTCATGCTTTGATGTCAATCTACAATAACGGGCCTATATTTCAGACTTTAAACAAAAATTTGTCATTCATTTTCAAAAAACAACAGAGATGTTAGCAGAAAAGCTCTTGAAACTTGCCATGAGTTAAATAAATAGTCTTTACAAAACCGTTCGTGTGAAATTAGAGCTGAGAGAAAAGTTTATAGTCAAGTAGGATATTTTGTTTTTGCAAACGCTATCGAGCCCGGTTTCATAGCGAGGTGAAAAATCAACCCGCTTTAAATTATATGCTCCTGCACCACAGTTTTTCTGCGGAGCCGCTTCAATTTTTTCCTAAGTGTTGTTTCGACCACCATTCGATGATAGTTTTTCATACTGACGTCTGAAAACAGACGAAAGTTTATTAATGCTCAGAATATACGCAGACTGGAATTTCACGATGTCCAGACTAATCTTAGAATAGTACTCTGATTTTTACGATGAAATGTCTATCAAATACCGTGATCAGAACTCTTGTAACAATAGAAATTAAAAATGATTTCAGTACTGGAACATCAAATTCAGTACTGGAACATTAGAAGAACCTTGAATTCATTCAGAAATAGTGTAGCAATAAAGTAGAGGTAATTAAAACTGTCAACAAGATGTAGCAAGGAATACTGTCGATATCCATAAGCGCAAAAAATTTCAAATCCAAGTTTTGAGTGGAAATGATAACTGCTGAATTAATTCAATGCTTGATATTGGTGAAAAGAGGAATAATTTGAGGTATTTTGGGAGAGATGAGATCAATTCATTAACAGCTGAGCGACTCAATATTTGCTAATCACAGTCACCTCTGTAAAATGGTACTTCTAAGCGTCTGATTTACATCAAATTTGAAATGATGGTGTTCTTAATGAGAAACAAAAGAAAATTGTTGGCATCATAAAGTTGTAAGTTTTTCTTTTATAGAAACTATAAAGAACAAATGAGTGAAGAAATTTCAGAACAGTTTGGTTTCAGTGATTGTTATATGGTGTGTTTTTGTGAATAGCAGCATCATAGTTGGGCAATTATGGTGAATAAAACTGCAATATTAACCAAAATTGTTGGTTAAGAACATAATAGGTTATTGGTCAATTGCTGAGCTACTGGTGACCGAATTTCATCTAAATTGGGCAATCAATTGATTGATTGTTTTATGCTGATAGATAGATCTGTTCTTATGAATTTTGACTAAGTGTGAACCATTAGGTAGTGTTAAACAAACAAATCTTTCTGATTGTTAAAATTACACAATTGTTCTTTTCTGGCTATAAATTCACTACTTGCTCCTATTATATTTTTTGATTAATAAATTATTCATCCGGGGTAATCTTTTTAAACAATCAAGAGAGCAACTTGCTTTGGGAAAGCACAGTAATCCCCAACACAAAAAAAGAAGCATTGCCAAACATATCTTTGTGAGCTTTAGCTATTCCAAATTGCACTATTTCTATGAGAACAATAATTTAATCAATTTTTTGCTGAAGCAAAATTAGGAGCAACGGTTAATGGAAAATCTGTGATCGAAAAAATTGTCAAAGGAGTTTTTTTGTTCATGTCCACGACCAACAAAAATTTTATGTTTTGGTTGTGGGTTGTTTTTTTGGCTTAAAGTTGAAGCAGCTTTTTTTTAACAGAAAAAGAATTTAATGAAATAATTGCTGAAATTTAATTCTAATGTGTATTAACTTTTTATATTTAATTGTTAACAATCCCAGGTCAAGATGTCAACAATTAAAGTTGGTAAGAATGATAGGACTTGCGGTTGAAGCAGCTTTTTTTTGACAGAAAAATAATTTAATGAAATAATTGCTGAAATTTAATTCTAATGTGTATTAACTGTTTATGTTTAATTGTTAACAATCCCAGTTCGAGATTTCAACAATTAAAGTTGGTAAGAATGATAGG
This sequence comes from Convolutriloba macropyga, assembly GCF_964194025.1. Lineage (NCBI taxonomy): Eukaryota > Metazoa > Xenacoelomorpha > Acoela > Convolutidae > Convolutriloba > Convolutriloba macropyga. The sequence continues at coordinate 18,314,974 of NC_134478.1, read as the reverse complement.
ACTTGCGGTTGAAGCAGCTTTTTTTTTAACAGAAAAAGAATTTAATGAAATAATTGCTGAAATTTAATTCTAATGTGTATTAAATTTTTATGTTTAATTGTTAACAATCTCAGGTCGAGATGTCAACAATTAAAGTTGGTAAGAATGATAGGACTTGCGGTTGAAGCAGCTTTTTTTGACAGAAAAATAATTTAATGAAATAATTGCTGAAATTTAATTCTAATGTGTATTAACTGTTTATGTTTAATTGTTAACAATCCCAGTTCGAGATTTCAACAATTAAAGTTGGTAAGAATGATAGGACTTGCGGTGAATGACTGTAAGGGTTCGGGTTTTTAGGGCTGAATGCGGTGAAAGAAGATGAAATAAAATGTCTTACGTCAATTTATTAGTAAAATTTTTTGTATTTTTCTTTGCGGTGAATATTTGTAAAGTTTGCGGCTTCTAGCGGTTAAAAATTTTTCTCGCCGTTTTTTTTTTTGGTAGCGGTGAAAAAATATTTTTCAACGCTCACACGATGATAATAAAGAAAATTTCTACGCTTAAAACAGAAAATCTTATCCCATTTCAACGCATATGGTTTTCCATTAGGCCGCCTTTGCCCCTTTTCCTTTCTAAAAGATTAGAAATTATTTTCCACAAAACCGCGACCCGGCTTAGAAAGAATTTGTTTCTATGCTTTTTACCCTCGCTCTTCAATATATTCTGAAAATAATATTTTCAGAGCAAAATCTTTATAGCTCATGCGTGCCTTTATGAAACATGGGGGCACGCATGAGCTCCATGCGTGCCCCCATAATAGATGCAAATTGCTTTTTGTTTTGTCGACAATAAACATAATTGATTGATAAAAAGGAGACGCATATTGATTTTTCAGCCAACACCTGAACGTCATCTTATTTGGATAAAATTTAGAAGTGATCATTTATCATTGTTGAATAAGAGTATTGTGTTGTCCTTTTTTATAGGCAAATGGTGAAATCATTTTGCGTGCCTCATTAAATTTCGTGCTGCAAGCTTACAGAACTTCAGTTAATCAGTTAAATAGGAATTTTAATAGGAGCCTTAGAGGATTGCATTGACACCTAGAGTTTGATCCAATGTTGGTCCACTATAGGTTCGGCTAACTGATGTGGCTTGGAACAACCGTTGTCTTAAGTTTCCCCAGAATTTGATTCCGGCTGTTGCCGTACATTTTCTCATTCAGCTTGATTTTAGCTCTGTTATATTGTTCGATTGAGTGTGTTTTTTACATCAATTTTAAGCTTGTATATTTCCAGCAATCATTTGTATTTTCATGCTGAGTTCGCAAAGTATTTATGGAGCTCAGACTCAGATGAGGTTCAATACCTAGTGTGTTTGTGACTTTCGTTTTTATTTTTGATTGGAGAATAAAGATAAATACTTTTTTTTTCGTTTTAGAGACTCTTAATCCACATCTGCATCTTTCACCGATGAGTGCGACTGAAGACACCATAACTATTCAAGCTAGTCTCTCTCCAGTATATGCTACCCATGGGAATATCACTCACTACCAGTTGAGCCCCTCTCCTGATTTTCCTGCACTACATGGTGAGAGGGAGAAAGTCTCTGTGAACAGTGACATGGTTATTGGACCAGATATGGTACATTTGGAACCAGAGACCAATTATCTAATTTCCTTTGGTAGTTGGTTGTTCGACAGTGAGTACTGCCCTGATGGCGTGACAAGTGGCATTTTATCTGGCTACAATCTATGCACAGGTTGCTGGAACAGATATACTCATCGCATACAACATTAAATGAAATTTTTTTCCATTACAGTTTGGGTTCCGGTAAGATAAGCAATTTTAACATTTGAGCTGTGCAGGTGGGGAGGAGGGAAGGGGGGAGGGTGGTGAACAGCACGTAAGAATATAGAAACTACGCTTTTGCGTGTTTTGAAATGTGCCTACACGTTTTCGAAGGATCAATTTTCGACAGTATGCTTGCTAGTTTTGTGTAAGTATTCAAATTATTATTTAACTTCAGATTATAACCCGACTAAAGTGAAGCAACTATAATTTCGCAGATTTGATAGGTTAAACATTGAATGTCTAGGTATGACTTAAATTCCCTGCAGATGACTTTTCTTAAATGTTTCAGCGCCACTTCCTCCACTATTACGAAACAAGGGAAGTCTATCAGCTACAAACGATAGTGTTACAATAAACTTTAGCGACTTCAACGTCACTGAGCAACTTGTCATTGCGACATTCAATTCGGATGGTTCGATTGGCTTGTACTCACCGTCAAAAACTATTTCATCGGGATCCTCTGTAATCAGTAATTTGGAAAGTGGACAAGTGTACAATATGTCAGTAGTGGCCACTTTTTCAGATTCTGGATCCTGTAATTATTACACAGCCGAAAGTCGTCCAAACTGGATTCCAATTTGTACTAGTAAGTTTCAAACTAAACATCATCCCCGTAAGGTCAATTTACCTGTTGCTTGGACAGCGAGGATGCGTTCCCAAATTATTTAAATAAGTTATTAATAGCCGACCTCATCTTCTCGGCCGCCTATTATAGCGCTCCTATTACAATCCAAATTATTGGGATTGTATTGGTGCTCTGTCTTGTTTACAACAATAAAGTATTTGGATTGTAATGGTGCGCTGTTTTTTTATTACAAATCCGAGAACAAGGTTGTATTGGGGCTCTTTCTTTGTTTTTGTAACATGTTTCACTTATTTTTCAATTATTTGATACTGGATAAAAACGGAATAAACAAGTAATTCACAGCAAAAATAAAAGTTCCATTAGAGGCCCGAAGCTGGCTTTAGTACTCTGCAAAGTGCATAGAGTGGTGCAGTCGCTGGGAAAGCCTTAATTCAAGATTGAATGGTCATTTTTAGGAGTTTTGAGATCGCAAATTTTCACGTTTTTCCTAATTTATTAAGTTTTTTTTGAATTGTAGTTTGTTGAAGTTGATGAAGGTATTTTTCATACTATATTTACTTTGTATGGCCATTTTTGAGCTATATGTTTTGGTACTGCAAACATAAACATAAAGAATTATTTTAGTTTTTGCAGTTTTTGCAACTTTTTTTGAAAAACTTGTCGTTTTTGAGTTTTTCCGAGCTCAGGATGAGATTACTGCCTAATTTTGAGTTAAGATAATTTTTTTCAATATTTCAATATCACGAAATTTAGCAATTTTTCTCATCATTTTCTTTAAAAGTTTATTTGAAACTATTTGCCTTTTGCCGAGTTTTTCTTGCTTCATTAACCAGGGTTTGAGAGGTTTGTAACGGCATAGATGGAATGGTTTTTAACTTTTTAGTATCACAAATTATTGTCAAGTGTTAGGATTATTGATTTTTCTGAACATATGAAATCTTTTAAGGATTGAAATTAGGTTAATGGATAGCCTCTGGAGATAATGAATTGCTTCTTAATAGTAACATAATAGAATGTAGCAACAACTCATTAAAATTTGCAATTATTTTAATTCTTTTAAAATTTTTTTCTCATTTCCTAAGTTTGTTGACCTTTACTGGTCGATGAATCTTACTTTGTTAAGACATAAGGATGAGTTACGTCCAAGTTTTTTAAAGAGATGATTTTAAATATTTTAAAAAAGCTGAGTTAAGAAAACTTCTTGAAATTTAAAAATTTCAAATTTTTGTTGTTTTGTCGTTTTTCTTGATTTTTGTAATCTGTACTCTGCAATATACTTTTTCCAAGGCTAATGCGTTAGTTATTTGGTTAGTTCCGACAGATCCATCGTGGCTTACAGGGTAAAAGCCCCACGAGTTTTACTCATGATTAGTTTGTATGATTACTGTGGTTTTACAACATTCGAGAAAACTTTTCCTTCGCTGTTAAATTGATCTAATGGCCAAGTACAGTAGTTCAAATTTTTTCTTTCAATTCTTTGGATTTTATTTCAGGACTTGTCTTACTATGTTTTTTAAGATCTATATTTGAGTTTTTTCACGTCAATGAGAAGTCAATTTAGAATGATGATTTCAGTCACGCTGATATAGTAAAGGAAAAAAAATTGAGTATTCTGAGCAATGGTTTTTCCCCAGAACGGCATGAAAATGGAATGAGAAAATGGTTTTTGTACCAATCTGACCTATTTTTTCGAAGTTTCTGATTTTGAGTGCTAGTAAAATTATACATATGTGATATCATTGCAATTTTTTTAAATTGCTGCAATTCATCTTTGGGCAATTCAACTTTCCATGACTTTGATTCTTTATATAGTCTCGGAATACCGGTTTTCCTGACTTTGTCAGTCTTCTTCTTAGAAAGTGTTTCCTCAATTTTTAAGTTTTATCGTTTGATCAAAATTAATTGACGTTTTTCAAATTTGATGGAGCTATCTTTTAAGGCAAAATTAGTTTGTGTGATCATGTTTTGAGCTATATATTTAGGTACTGCAAACATTAATACAGATAATGATACTAATTTTTGGAGTATAAAAAAACCTTTTTTGAAAATTTTGATTACTTTTTGAGATTTTCCGTGCTCAAGGGCCTTCAAACGATCTGCCAGTTTCATAATAAAGTCACTGAATAGTTTTTTAGTTGCAATAAATTTTAAGTTCAACTTTATAATATCACGAAAACTAGCAAGTAAAAATATGTTTTTAACAATTTAAAAAATTTTGAAATTCTTTGTATTTTGCCTGATTTTTTGCCTCAGCAGCCAGGTCACCAGCATAATTTTATTTTGTTTAAATTTTTGTTATGATCCGAGTTTCTGAACCAATGATTATTTTTGAGGATTAAAGTTAGTGTAATGAGTATCCTTTGGAGACAACGAAATGGTTCCTATGAAAGTAACATGACACAATGTAGCAACAAGTCTTTAAAATTTGTACTCAAGTCCATTTTTTATAATTTTTTCTCAATTTCTAAGTTTATTGACCTTTAAAGGTCAATGAAGTCTGCTTTGTTAAGTCACAAGTATGAGTTAGAAGGCGTGTTCCAGAGATAAGAAAATGGTTTTAAAAAAATTAGCATTGCGAAGTGAAGAAAACTTCTAAAAATTTGGAAATTTTTTTTAAAGTATATTTAGTCATATTTGCCTATTTTTTTCAATCTCTACTGTGCAGAAATCATTTCGGGGATATGTTGGTTAATGGGTACATTCTGATGCATCAATCTGGGCTTTCAGGGTAAAATTCCCAAAAATTTTAACCATGATTAGTTTGTTTGACTATTTTAGTTTTACAACTTTCTAGATTAATGCTTTTTGGCTGTTCAAATGATCTAGCGGACACGTACAGTAATTCTAAGTTTTTCTTTCAGTTTGTTGAATTGTATTTCAGGACGTCTCTTACCATGTCTTTTTAATATTTGGTCACATTTCTTGCATCGTTTTCACGTCAATGAGAAGTCAATTCAGAGTGGTGATTTTAGTCACGCTGAAGCAGCTAAAGGAGCAAAGATCGCGTAGTCTGAGGAATGATTTTTTCTCCTGACTCTTTTAAAGTGGAATTTGGAAACTGTTGTTTGTACACACTTTCAGTGTTCAGTTTTTCAGAGTGTTTTATTATTTCTATTTTCAGAGTTTCTGCTTTTGAGTGCTAGTAAAATTTTACATATATGTTCTAATTGCAAAGTTTTCCTTCTCTTCTGTTCTAAACATTACTCATGTCCTATCACCTAGCATCAAAAATGACAGGTTTCGTTGATTGCTAATGAGATAATAATGGACCTATATAAAAAGTGATTTCATAGTTAGCAATTTTCCTGACTTTGAGAGTCTTCGTTCTAGAAAATGTTATCTCAAAGTTTGGCTTTCTCTGATTGATTTGGCGTTGTTTCACGTTTGATGAACGCAATTTTTAAGATAAAGTTATTTAGTTTGACCATTTTTAAGCTAAATGTTTTGGTACTTTAAAATTAAACACTAAAAAAACAATTAGTTTATGCAGTTTCTATAATTTGTTTGAAATTGGTTTCGAAAGCAATCTGGCATTTTCATTTTGAGGTCGCTACATAAATTTTAGTAGCAATGATTTTTTTCAACATTTTAATGTCGCAAATTGTAGCAATTCTTTTGTAAAGTTTCCTTTGACATTTTTACGAAGTTTTTTGGAACTATTCGTCTACTGCCGAGTTTTTTTTGCCTCAGTAGTCAAGCAACCTAGGAATTGATATTTCGGTCCGGCGTAGTTGGTAAGGGAAATAGAATCGTTTTGGAATTTTTCAACACCACGAACTTCTGCAATTTTCTTTAGCATAAATTGTTTTTTTATTATTATTGTCATTTTCCCAGTTTTTTAAAGTTTCTGAGCCATTGAAGTTTTTCAAAGACTGAAATGAAGTTAGTGTATATTCTCTTGTGACGTTGATCTGGTTTCTATGAATATAATATAACAAAACGTGGCAACAAATCATTTAAATTTGTAAATAATTGGTTATTTGTTAGGTTGGTTATTTGGTAAGTTCCGATGGATTAATCGTGGCTTTCGGGGTAAAAGTCCCAAGAGTCTTAATCATGATTAGTTTGTTTGAATTTTTTTAGTTTAACACTTTTCGAGTTACACAATATTTCTCTCAATTCTTTGAATGGTAATTCAGCAATTTTTCTGCTAAAATATTGGTTAAATTTTTTTCAGTTTTTTCACGTCAAGGAGGAGTCATTTTAGCGCGGTGATTTTCGTCACGCTGAAGTATTAAAAGCTGCGAAGAATTGATAGTCTGAGGAATTTTTATCTCCAGTCTGACTCTAAATTCGAATGAGAAATTGATGTTCGAACAAACTTTCAGTTTTTTAGAGTAAATTTTTTCACGGGCATTAGTTTGATTTCTGTTTTCAGTTTTTCTCCTTTTGATTGCTAGTAAAATTTTACATCTGCGTTTTAAGTGCAAATTTTTCTAATTGCTTTAAACCATCATTGGGCAGTTAAATATTTTCATGAGTTTGACACTGTTTGTTGTCCTAAAACGTTAGTGAATATTATGAAATTAGTCCCCTTTTCTAAGTAATACTCATATCGCTAATAAGATATAAAAGGACCTAGATAAAAAAAGTGTTTTCATAGCTAGCGGTTTTCTTGACTTTGACAGTAATTGTTCTTTATTTTTGTGAGTTATTGAGTTTTTGGTGCATTTTTTGAAATTTTTTGCGGCCTTATCATGTTATCGCATTAGGGACAGATCTCATAAAGATTACTACTGTGCAAATTTATTTTTGTAATCTTTAAATTTTAAAGCTATTGATTGCTCTCGCTTTGACAATAATTGTTTGAAGAAATAAAGTCGTTATTTTTAAAACTTTGGCACGCTTCTCCTGTCATTTTTTGTCTCAAAACTTAACTTTTTTCTATTTAAAGGTCTCATCAGTTGCTGAGTTCGGATAACTCGATAAAAATTATTGTAAGTGGTCTTAGCTATTGTGTTCTATGAATTATAAGCTGTTCGTTATTGAAAACTTTTGTTGTTTTTTGAGTTTCTGCTGTCAAATCACTTACTCTCAATAATGGCAAGTCACTTTGGTTTTCGATGCTTTTTAAAATGAAATTTTTTTTCAATGCATAGCTAGCTAGTGCTTTCAGTGAATTTCATACCGGTAATTGTCTAAATAAAAGAAATCAGGTCCTTGATTTTTGCGAAAAATGATTGTATTTTTGTTGTTTTATTATTTGGTATCTTTGCGGCGTGATCTTGGTCATATTTTTCCTTCAAGTTTTAGTATTCTTTCTCAATGAAGAAGTTACTTTTTGCTTCAAATTTAAGTGAAACTGTGTGAAGTTTCTAATGTCTTCCAATTTCCATAGTTTGCCTCAATTGATCTGCTTTTGATACCCATTAAGTAGTTGTTTTATGCCCGTACTCTACGCAGGCGTACGATCAGTATTTTTCGTAGATATTTTCAATTTTTGTGTTGGAAAATTTTCCATTTTTTGATTTTATCAATCTGTAAGGGTCAACTTAACTTTTTGATTGATGGCAGATTTTTGATTTCTGGAACTGTTTGTCTTTTGCCGGCTTTTGTTCTATTTGTAGGTTGGTCAAAAGTAGTAGTTCTAAGTTTTCTTTCAATTTTTTGGATTGTTTTTTGAGCACTTGTCCTGCTAGGTTTTTTTTTACTGCGTCTAACAAACTTTTGTTTCCTTTCAGTTCAATATGCTGCTTTTTCAACATTTTGCGTAAAAACTTTCTGACCTCTCTCGGCCAATATCTCTCATCTCTTATTCTGCTCAAAATGCTTTCAAACAGAAGTTTCTCATCGAAGTAATTCAAAATGAACCAAAAACAGTATATAAAGAATTGAAATCAGAAATAGAAACCGGATAAATCCATAAAACCCAATTGTAGATGACCATTACTTGAACTTTGTTCTTATAAGTCAAAAGTACCATCTCTAAGGCCTCTTGGTATAAAAACTAGCATTTGTATCCTCTCAATAAGAAACAGGAGTTTGTTTAACTACAAATTGACCTGAAAATAGTTCGCATTATAATATTGTTTGGGTACAAAAACAGTTTTTTTTATTGTGTTCTTTCAATCCCAAACATCGTTATGGGAATCAACAGCTGCTGTTTTCCTGCAATCTGCCGGTTATGTTTTGAAATCAGTGTCAAAGTATCGTAACTTTCTAAGAATGATACTTTGTGAAAAAAAAATCTTCAAAACATTAAAATTGAATGTTCTTGAGGATAAAACTTTTGGGTCTTTCCCATTATAGCCCACCCAGCTTAGTGGTCAGAAAACCGATATCCTTCAATCATGGTAACTATACCATAATGAGGGGCTATAATTTCATGGGGGGATATAATTGGAAAGACCTTAACTGTTTACAATACGTAATTACTCAAAAAGTTATCATACTTAGACACTGAATTTTACTGCTATATGCCGGCGCAGTCAAAAGATTTACGACTATTAGGTTCCTGTCAAAACCTGCAACAAATCTAAACAAGTCATACCAAGTAGCAGAAAACCATCTCAAAAAGGCAATTGATTGGGTGCCGCATCAGCTACTCTGGCGGTTATTGTTGCACATTAACATTTGTCATCCAAAAAGGAAGTATATTGCGGGCCTACTTTTGTTAAACCATAGTTTTTTTTAGCCACGTCGGTTTTGAAACGTGATCCTTTCAGTGCATGATTGAAGCAACGGTAACGTCCCCGAGCTCTTCAAGAATCTAATTTTAGCTTGTTGTCAGAGTGCTAAAAAGGCAGACAATCAATGGAGGAAAAGACTAGTTTTGAGGGTTTTTGCACATACAGTTATCTAATTTTTCGGGTTCCTTTTTGGGTTATATTGATGACGTATTAAGAAACATAAAATTGTTTAACTTTTGCTTAACTTTTCAAATATTTCCTCCCCGGTTTCCTGTCATTGTTGATGTTTCTCTCCTTTTTGATGTTTCTCTCCCAAATATTTCACGGTCAGAAGATTTAATTTGTTTTTTTTTCTGTCAGTAGTTATCCTTACGTTTAAAACCTGTTCGTGTTTTGTTTAGATAATGATTGATATTATGTTTGGTCACTTCAAATTTCTCCCATCATGTCAATGCTCAACCATTTTGCTTGGTGATAGTGGTATAAGTTATGCTAATAATTGTAAAACAAATCTAATGAGATTAAGAGTAAAAAATTCAACCCAACGGTGGTAGTTGCAGCCATAATTACGGATATCCTTGTGAAATTTGGATGCTTCGAGTTGCTTTCAAAATTTTTTCGGTTATGCTTATTTTTCGGCGTCAACAACCTTCTTAGGTAAAATTTGTTCTAAAACACTCTCATAACTCTCTAGAACTTTCAAAAAACAAGAAATTTTAGTTTTCTTTGTGTTTTGTTTTTGTCCATTTTCTCTGCATTCAAGTATGTATCATCCTCAAAATATTCTAGAACATTTATAATTTTACCACCTCTACTTTTATCAGTTGTTTAAATTTATCGATGTCTGTTTATCTAAACCTGTCTTTGAATATTATATTTTTGTTTAAAAATGAGTGTTGCACTGAGAATTTGATGAAATGCCATTTGAAAACTTGGACCGATTATTTTAATCTGCAATCATTATTGGGATCTCATATTTTACAATTAATATCTAATTTTTGAACTTGTTTTACTTTTTGTCTCTTGCTTATTAAAATTTTGAACAACTTTACTGTGACGGGAGAAGCAATAGTCAACATTCTTGGGTCATTAGACGTATCAAAATTATGTGGGCCTGATAACTTGCCAGCAGTTGTCCTCAGGACTTACGCAAAAGAACTTACGAAATCCATCTTTGAGTTAATCAGAAATTTTAGGCGCCTCGGAACCTATCCTAGTGCATGGAAAATAAGAGCAGTTAGCCCAATTTTTAAAAAAAAGGATCGAAAGCAGTTGTGGTAAATTATCGTCCTGTAACACTATTATGCATTTTCGGAAAAATTCTAGAAAAAACTTGTATGGCTCAATTGTCAATTTCTTCAAAGGACTCATAGCTGATTCACAGTACGGTTTTCGTGAAAGAAGATCAGTTATTCTTCAAATGATTACCTACTCAGATAAGATATACAAATTCTGTTCTGAGAACAATCGAGAATGTAGCTCATTTGTATAAGGCTGTTCCAAAACTTTCGACCAAATTGATCATGGAATACTCTTACGTAAGATCAATTGCCTTGGAATAGGTGGCAAGCTGTTCAAGATATTAAAGAGCTACCTGAGCGACAGACTGCAATACGTGAAAAATGGAAATCTAAAATCGAAGCATTCGCCGGTAACCTCGGGTGTACCTCAGGGCTCAATACTTGGGCCCCTACTTTTTCTTATTTTCCTTAATGACTTACTTGAAACTGTTCTCAACTCCAAAGTCTTTTTTTTGCTGACGATCTCAATTTATCTTATAATGAAAATCTTGGAAACGCACACAAAATCAAACAAGATCTAGATTCAATATTGCGTTGGAGTTACGAAAACAACATCAGCTTCAATTTATCAAAAGTCAGTACATAAATTTCAATATCAAGTCGAGATTAAGTTCGGTATTGGTTCAATGGTCGCTGGCACAATCAAGAACTGTGGAGGACCTTGGAATCACTATGAACGACAGTCTCACTTGGAAGGAACACGTAGAGTTCCGGACTCGTAAAGCCAAAAAAATTTTTCCACCAAATTAAAAGAAACACATCAAATCTCCTGACGGTTACTGCAAAACTAAATCTTTATAAGAGTACGCTTATTCCAACCTTAATCTATGGATCTAACTGTTATATGCCTTCAAAATCTGACATGCGACTCCTTGAAAAATCTCAAGAAAAAGTTTCGAAATGAATCCTACCGAACCTTAATTACTGCGAACGACTAAGATCCCTGAACTTATTACCTCTCAACTATTACATTGCTCTAACAGATCTTCTCTTGCTATCAAAATTGGTGAACAATTATTATGCGTTCAACTTCAGCGAGCATATTAATATTGTGCAAAGACGGTCAAGTTTTCGGTTTGTGTCGCTTGAAATCCAGAAAGAATTTCAGCGGTCACATTTTTTCTATCGAACCACATATAGAGCAAATATCATTGATTTATATGTTAAATTTTTCAACCAGTCGGACTCAAAAATCGAATGTTAAACGTGATGTGGAAGTTTTTCAATATTCATTTCAGCATCAAAAATTTTTGTTCCATAACATTTATCTCTCTCTGCGAAAAATGTCGGCCCTCAAATGAGATAAATTTAACAATCTTAAACTAGTACGATCCATCCATTTATATATATAAATTTTGCGGGAGCAGTGGAAGCCATAATAATAATAATAATAATAATAATAATAATAATATTAATAATAATAATAATAATAATAATAATAATAATAATAATAATAATAATAATAATAATAATAAAAATAATAATAATAATAATAATAATAATAATAATAATAATAATAATAGTAATAATAATAACAATAATAATAATAATAATAATAATAATAAAAACAATAATAATAATAATAATAATAACAATAATAGTAATAATGATTGTGGTACCCCGTGGTATCCATTCATCACATACTCTCATCAACTGTGCAGTAAATTCATACCCAGTGAAATGCAGTACGTTTGTAGCCTTCTTTTTATTACCTCACTCAATCGTACCACGATTGATTAAGTACAGTGACAGGTAGTTGTGACCTTGACCACAACTAACACATTGGCAGCGAATGGCCTAACTGCAGTCTTCCTTAACGTTAACAATAGAGAGTTGTCACTGGATCTCTTTTGAATAACTTTACACATCAGCCTAGGCCTAATTATCATACGACACGACACGAGTACGACATGGCGCAGTCAGACAAAATAGGACACTCATCACTAGGACTCGAACCCTTCTGGGACAAACCCAGCAGTAACCCGCCCATTTCATGGGAGAAATGGAGGAGCCAACTCAAGATGGCCCTCGTCGCTAAGACAAACATTGAATTAGACGAATTACTCCAAGAGAGACCGACAGCAGTCATTTACCAAAAGCGGTAGAAGGACAACCAGTACAAAACCCAACGCAAACAATGGAAAGAGAACGAATGATGAGG
>NC_134478.1:18172462-18297462 GCF_964194025.1 Convolutriloba macropyga | reverse complement strand
TTTTAAAGCTAATCTAATGAGACTAAGAGTTAAATTTTCAACCGAAAGGTAGTAGTTCCAGCTATAATTATGGTTTCCCTTGTAAAATTTGGATGTTTCGAGTTGCTTTCAAAATTCTTCCGGTTATGCTTTTTGTTCGGCGTCAACGACCTTCTTCGGTAAAAATTTTTTTATAACACTCTGTCGGTTTACATTTTCAGTCACTTTTTCGCGCTCGATTCCTACTTTTTGCGTGACATAAATTGGGTGCATTCATTCATTATTTCTGCTACTGAAAAAAATTGAATGTAAGATGAAGTTTAGCAGGAGACTGATGGTCAATTGGTTAATGCTTCTGATGCTTACCCCAGGGATTGGGATTCTAACTTCCGCGTTGTCAATGATTTCTGCACCCAAAAATTTTCTAAGCGTTAGTTAGAAATTTAAATTTGTTTCGTGAGCGGCTAAAACAATTTTTTTATTCGATTTGATATCTATTTCTACCTTTATTTTATGGTTCGCAGGTTTCTTTTGCAGTTATTCTGGCAAACTATCGGCTATGTTTACAAATTTCAGCAACGAATTTTTCCATTAAATTCAACTGCTTGAATTCGCATGTGGTTTATGGTTGTTGATTCTAATTGAATAGGAACTGAAAAATGATTAATTGACACGCTTGTGTGTTTGTTATTAGAAAAACTTGACAGATTTTCAATGTGTGCTGGAAAGGAAACGGCTATTGATAAGTGAGCGGTACTTAAGAGCGCTAAACTCGGGAACATAAGCTCAATAATTTAGTTCTACTAGATTTAGAATAAAATTATAGGGCGTGGAGCACAAAATTGAATTGTCCATTATAAAACGTAAGCAAATTACTAAGTGGTCCTGATTTGATTCAAGGAAAATAAACTCAATCTAGGAATACCATTATGATCTGATAATAACCCATGACATTGAGAAAACAAAACTAGTATTGGTACCACTGTCTACATCGTCATCTCTTCCCAAAAGCTAATTTTTTCAGTAAAAGTTTTTATCCCCGTGCTGTTACCCTTTTGAGTAAGTTTCAACTCTTGAGATGGTTACTAAATTTTAAAATGTTGTGACAAGTTTTTAACTTAAGAACTTTCAAAGTCACAAAAATTATAATTTTAGAACCTATTGTAAGCCCAATTTCGATATCGAACTTTCCTTAATATCTATCTAATTTGTCAAGGAGACTAGATTAATTCAATTTGTGCTATTTTGATTTTAATTAACTGGCTCATTAGAATAACTCAATCCTTTCATGCTCGTCTCAAACTTACTTCTGAATTTAATTCTGATTTTATTCCATATTTTGTGCGTTTTCTCGGTGGTCTTTTTACTGTTCTCCTGTGTTGGTCCCACCCTGTTGCTGCAACTCACCCCTTTGGTCTTCTTCTGTATCGTTTTTTCTCTGATGCTTCTTTAATTCTATATCAAAAACTTAAGTCTTTTTGTCTTTTTTAATGAATATTATATTCTTCTTCTTCTTCTTCTTCTTCTTCTTCTTCTTCTTCTTCTTCTTCTTCTTCTTCTTCTCGTTCTCTTTCTCGTACATCTTGTTCTCGGTTTCTATCTATCTTTCTTTCTTTTCTTTTCTGTCTCTATTTTAATTTTTTTTTCACGTAATTTTTTTTTCTTGGCATTCTCCTTATTTATTATCTCTCATTTTTCTTTTACCTTTTCGCTCAACTAACTTTTTTTGAATTTTTCAAACTTGTTCTCTGTTCTCATACTCTCAGTTTGAGTTCTCTTGCGGTTGATTTCCTTCTTTTGTTCTTCGTTTCAAACAATTTTTCTCCGTCAAAGCAAGTTCTCTCTCTCTCTCTCTCTCTCTCTCTCTCTCTCTCTCTCTCTGAAGCTCTCTCTCCCTCTCTTCAAATTGTTTGCTTCCCATATCTTTCAGTACAAGAAACCACATTTGAAATAAATGTTTCTAAAATTGAGGCGCTTGTTTTTTTTGTGTATTGAATCTGAAAATGTTGCTCAAAAAATTTTGCTCTCAAATTGTGCACCAATATGAATAAAAGTCTTTTTGGATTTCCTGGCAGTTTGAATAAAATAATTTTTGAATAAATTCCTTATGGATAGTCTAGCTCAATTTTAATGCAGACTTTCATATTGAATGTTTGACGATTAACAAGTGTCGCATGTGTCAGTGAATTGAATTACGTGCCTGAGAGTCCTATAGAGTAGAATGGTTAAAGTTACACATCGAGGGCAGAAAAATATTCTTAGAAGAGAACTGAACCATATTCATGAGCCCTAAACACTTAGACAAATGAGTGATTAGATGTTTGTTTTCCAGAATTTAGGTAGGTTCGTTTGATATGACTTATATGCGCGTATTCAAATTTGAAAAACGAACGTCAACTTTGAATCTCAAAGTACCCGAAACAGCAATATTTTATTCTTTCCCCACTGTGAGCCCCTCTTTGTGGTCAGGGCATATAACTGCAGAACCGCATTTTCATAGGTCTGTCATAATAGGGACTCAAAATTTGTTATGCAGGTGGAGTTATTTCTTCTTTTTGTCATTTTTAAAGCTCTCTTTCTCTCTCTCTCTCTCTCTCTCTTCATATTGTTTGGTTTCCACAACTTTTTTGCATCTTTCAGCAGAAAAAATCATTGTGGAAACGTTTCTCAAATTGAGGCGCCAGATGATTTTTTTCCTGTATTGAATCTGAAACCTTTTTCTTACGAAATTTTGCTCACCAGTTGTGCACCAGAATAAAAGAGTGTCTGTTTTGATATCTTGGAAGTTTAAATAAATTAAATAATTTTAAAACTTGCTTAAAAATGGTCTACCTCATTTTCAACGCAAGCTTGCTATTACATTTTAATAGTTTTGATGGTTAACAAGTATCGCATGTCTCGCCAAACTGAGTTGCATGCCTCAGAGTCCAATAGAGCAGAGCGGTTAAAGTTACACATCAAGATCAGATAGATATTCTTAAAAGAGAATTGAACCCTATCTATGGTTTTTAGGTATGAGCTCTAACCACTTAGACAAATGATTGATTAGATGTTTCTTTTCCCGAATTTAGGAAGGTTTCATTGATAACTTGTATGCGCGTTTTCAAAAGTTGAAAAACGAACTTCAATTTTCAATCCTAAAGGAACCGAACGTTTTGGAATTTTCTCTCCACTTTGCGCACTTTTTTGTGGTCAGATTACGTAACTGTCTAACCTCATTTCCACAATTCTGCAATAAAGGAAACTAAAACTTTGTGGTTCAGAGGAAGGGGGGGGTTAATTCTTCTTTTTGTCAGTTTTAACGCTTTCTCTCTCTCTCTCTCCATCTCTCTCTCTCATTCTCTCTCTCTCTCTCTCTCTCTCTCTCTCTCTTTGAATTCCACAAATTTTTACCACCTTTCAGTACAGAAAACCACATTTGAAATGTTTCTCGAACTGCGGCGCTTGATTTTTTGTGTAATGATTATGAAACTTGTTGCTCAAAAAATTCAGCTCTCTGATTGTGCACCGAAATGATAGAAAGTGTTTTTTGGAGCTCCCGACAGTTTAAATAAAATTATTTTTCTTTAATCTTGCCTCTAAATAGTCTACCTCATTTTCAGCGCAAGCTTACTGTTGCGTATTAATTGTTTGACCGTTACCAATTGTCGCATGTCTCAACTGAATTGCATGCCTAAGAGTCCTATAGAGCAGAGTGGTTACAGTTATACATAGGAAGCGGAAACATATTTTTTGAAGAGAATTGTTGAACCCTAACTATAGCTTTTAAGCATCAACCTAACGACTTAGACAAAGGAGTGATTAGATATTTGTTTTTCAGAATTTAGGTACCTTTCTTTTTGCATTACTTGTATGTCGTTTTCCAAATTTGAAAAACGGACAAGAAGTTTGAATCTTAGGGTACCCGAACTAACGTTTCTGAATTCTTTCCCCACACTTTGCCCTTCTTTGTGGTCAGATCACGTAACTGCTCAACCTCATTTCCACAGATCTGCCATAAGGGGGACTAAAATTTTTTGGTGCAGGGGGGAGTTACTTCTTCTTTTTGTCATTTTTAACGCTCTCTCTCTCTCTCTTTGTGTGTTTGTGTGTGTGTATATTTCTCCGCTTTTTTTATCCTGATGTTCTCCCTTATCAATCTTGCACTCTTTTTTCTTTATTTCCCGCTTTCTCTTTCTCTCTCTCCCCTTCTCTTTTCCTCTTTAAATAAATCCTTATGCTTTTTCTCAAATCTTTTCGTTTTTTTCTCATTGTTCCTTCGTCCACTATTTATGTTCGGTTCTTTAGCTAACTCTTCTCTCTCTCTCTCTGTTTGTTTGTGTGCGTTTATATCTCTCCTCTTTCTTTTATATTCTGATGTTCTCCGTTATCACTTACGCACTTTTTTTTACTTTAATTCCCGCTTTCTCTCTCTTTCTCCTTCTCTTTTCCTCTTTAAATGAATCCTTATGCCTTTTCTCAGTTCTTTTCGTTTTCTTCTCATTGCTCCTTCATCCGTTATTTTTGTTCGGTTCTTTTACACAATCTTCTCTCTCTCTCTCTCTCTCTCTCTCTCTCTCCCTCTCCTCTATTTCTCTCTAACTATTTCTTCAATTTTTTTTACTTATTTTTCTTTTTTTTTGCTTCAAGTCTTTTTGCAGAAATTAAAAGGTGATGTTTTATCATTTGGGAAAACTTACCTAAGCTGATGTTAAGCAGACATAAAAAACATTAGTTTTCGAAATTTTCTATTGTAAATTTTGCCATCTATTTTTAAGTGCTATTGAAATATGTTTGATGGTTTTTGTTTATTTATTTTTTCAAAAATGATAAAACATTTATCTGCAAAATTACTATTCAAAAACTTGTTCAAGTTGTTTTTGCAGAATTGTGTAAAGCATTTGAGATTTGATAAGTAAGAAGCAAAAAATTTTTAGTTGAATGCATATTTCCCGACAACTACGTACATGAAGCGAAGATTCTGTGCGAACTAACAAAACGCATTTTACCTCATAAAAACGTGAGAAAATAATATAAGATCTACTGGGAACGCAATTGACAATAATACTAAAGAAAAATTTTCAGTTTCTTTTTATTATGGAGTTGACATGAACAACCAATTTTTTGTGCAACATAACAAAACAATGCACAACTGTTAAGTGGTAGAAAAGTTAAATACATACTAAGAATTAATTCTTAAGAAAGTGACGAAAGAGTTCTTGTTAAAACTGAATAAATGGCTTTGATTGCATAAAAGCAATTTTATTGACTCAGGCGTACTCAGCCAATTCATGTATCATGGGAGAATTTAATGGTTAATGTTGATTTGTTCGGACGTTGTTTGTTTCATTTTTTTGGATAGCCTCGTTCATTGGAATGTGAAGGTGAAATTTCAACTTCTTTAAGTAATTAAGCTCTACTAATTAAAACAAAAAAATGAAAGTTGATGTTTATTTGTGGGACTCCAACCACCCACATACTGTGGATGTGCACATCTATTAGGGCACTGACCCACTTTTTCTTGTCTGCTTCAAAATCTTTTGTCGTTGTTTCAATTTGACTCGTTTTAATTGAGCAAATTTTGCTTAATGTAGGTCCTTGAATATTTTTTGGTATGAAACAATAGGCCTCCAAACGATGACGGAGTTTGGTATAAGAGTTTATGTAATTTGTGAACTTGTGAACTAAAGAAAAAAACTGAGATTTGTTCTCAACTGCTCAATGTAATTTCCACAAATCTGCCATAAGGGGGACTAAAAATTTGTGGCGCAGGGGGGAGTTACTTCTTCTTTCTGTCATTTTTAACGCTCTCTCTCTCTCTCTCTGTGTGTATGTGTGTGTGTTTGTGTGTGTCAGTATATCTCTCCTCTTTTTTTATTCTGATGTTCTTTCTTATCACTTACGCACTCTTTTTTCTTTATTTCCCGCTTTCTCTCTCTCTCTCTCCTTCTCTTTTTCCTCTTTAAATAAATATTTATGCCTTTTCTCAGTTCTTTTTGTTTTCTTCTCATTTCTCCTCCGTCCGCTATTTCTGTTCGGTTCTTTTGCTCAATCATCTCTCACTGTCTCTTTCTCTATCTCTGTTTGTGTGTGTGTATATATCTCTCCCCATTCTTTTTTATTCTGATGTTCTCCCTTATCACTTACGCACTCTTTTTTTCATTTCCCGCTTTTTCTCTCTCTCTCTCCTTCTCTTTTCCTCTTCAAATAAATCTTTATGCCTTTTCTCAGTTCTTTTCGTTTTCTTCTCATTGCTCTTTCGTCCGCTATTTTTGTTCGGTTCTTTTGCTCAATCTTCATTCTCTCTCTCTCTCTCTCTCTCTCTCTCCTCTATTTCTCTCTAACTATTTCTTCATATTTTTTTTTACTTTTTTCAATTTTTTTGCTTCAAATCTTTTGCAGAAATAAAAAGATGATGTTTTATTGTTTGGGAAAACCTACCCAAAGTGATGTAAGGCAGACATAGGAAATATTAGTTTTCGAAAATTTCTGTAGTAAATTTTGCCATCTGTTTTTAAGTGCTATTGTAATATGTTTGATGGTTATTGTTTATTTTTTTTTTCTAAAATGATGAAATATTTATCTGCAAATTTACTATTCAAAAACTTCAGTTGTTTTTGCAGAATTGGGAAAAACATTTGAGATTTGATGAGTACGAAGCGAAAATTTTGGAGTTGAATGCTTATGTTTGCTTACATATTGTTGTTTTTTTTTGTTTTAAATGTCATGTGCGCAAAAGATTTTCATAAACACTTCTGTTCACTTAAACTAAAACTATACTTCTCCAAGAAAAAAAAATGAAAAATTGTTTGATAACATACTTCATTGCACAGTCTTTTTCATATGAAAACAACTATGCTTTGGAATTGACTGATTTGATTTGCGCTCACAAAATTTAAGCTTCATTCTAGTCTATTTTCTTTTTTGACAATCTAGTTCCCTATGATGTTTTTATTATGCAATTTTTTTGCTTGACTAATTTTATGCCAATCGATTTGTTTGTTCGAGTCACCTTTAGACGCTAAGCTTGTTCATTTTTTGGTCTCCAGTAACGCACAGCTGGTTTTCGAATCTCAATGAAAAGCAAGTCTGCCGACGTTAAATGGCTATGTTTGTACTTTTTTTCATCGTTCAATTTATTGTCTCAAAGATAAGCTTTCTCGGAGTTTTAATATTGGCTATTGATACTCATTACTGCACTTTGAATAATTTTGCAGTCTCGGATAACGCAAGAATAATGGGCATTCAATAATATGGTTTTATAGAAAAAAGAATCATTAAGGTCAAAATTAGATCACTGAAGACAAATTTTCATAGATTTTTTTCATATTTGAAATTTCAGTTTGAGCTGTCCTGGCAAGTTACTTTAAAGAAAAAGACTACTCTGTTATCTTTACAAGAAATCATTCGAACTAGAACTTCTTTGGCGGATGTGTCAATTTTTGGCAATTTTGATCAAGGTGATTTTGTGCAAGTACTCAGTTATCACTAAACATTTCAATTTTTGTCCTAAGTAACAGCTTGGTAAAAGAACTTTTAATAATTTTGAGTTTCCCGACAACTACGTACATGAAGCGAACAAAGTTCTGTGCGAACTTAAAAAACGCATTTTACGTCATAAAAACGTGAGAAAATAATTTAAGATCTACTGGGAACTCAATCGACAATAATACTGAAGAAAAATTTTAAGTTTCTCTTATTATGGAGTTGACATGGACAACTAATTTTTTGTGCACCATAATCAAATTATACACAACCGTTCAGTGGAAGAAAAGTTAAATACATACTAAGAATTAGTTCTTAAGAAAGTGACGAAAGAGTTCTTGTTAAAACTGAATAAATGGATTTGATTGCATAAAAGCAATTTTATCGCCTCAGGCGTACTCAGCCAATTCAAGTATCATAGGGGACTTTAATAGTTAATGTTGATCTGTTCGGACGTTGGTTGCTTGATTTTTTTGGATAGCCTCGTGCAATGGAGTGTGAAGGAGAACTTTCAATTTCTTTAAGTAATTAAGCTCTGCTAATAAAAACAAAAAAAATTAATTAGATGTTTATTGGTGGGGCTCAAACTACCTCTCTTCTGTGGTGCTACACATTTGTTATGGCACTAAACCGCGTTACCTTGTTTGATTGAGTTTCTTTTGTTGCTCTTTCAATGCGATTCGTTTTAATTGAACAAATTTTCTGCTTAATATAAGGTCTTGAATATGTTTTGGTGTGAAATTTTGGGCTTCCAAACGATGACGGAAACTGTTATAACAGTTTAGATAATTTGTGAACTTGTGATCTAAAGAAAAAAAACTGAGATTAGTTCTCAACTCAAATATTTAAGTCACCAAACTTACTAATCAGTTACTCCCAGGTCGAGGTGTGCGTTAATGATCAGACAATTAAAAACGCACAGGGGGGGGGGGGGGGGATAAAGCGCGTTTTTGATTACATGGACGAGCGTCATAATGAAGTGTGCCTAAGTGAACGAGCTTCCTAGTCAAAGTCTGCCTAAATTCTGATCATTAACGAGCTAAAATCTGATCATTAACGAGCTAAAGTCTGATCATTAACGAGCTAATTTCTAATCATTAACGAGCTAAATTCTGATCATTAGCGAACTAAATTCTGATCATTAACGAGCAAAAGTATGTATAAAATGGCATCAACATTGTCGGAAAATTATCTCAAGTCTGTTTAAAAAAACTGACTTTGTTGAGATTTTCACGGTGTGTTCTGGGTGTGTTTCCCTCCTCCTTTCTCATCCGGGCTGGGGACTGGCTACAGCGGAGTTACAAACAAACAACTATAGGAGATTTTGAGCAGATCATCCGGTAAAAAAAACCGGGCCCAAACTCCATCTCCAAACAAAATATAACAAATTGAATAAAATAACAGCAGAAATTTAAACAATATAGCCATAACATTGTCGGAAAATTATCTCAAATCTGTTTAGAAAAAACTGACTTTGTTGAGATTTTTCCAGTATGTTCTGGGTGTGTTTCCCTCCTCTTTTCTCATTCGGCCTGGGGACTGGCTACGGCGAAGTTACAAACAAACAACTATAGGAGATTTTGAGCAGAGCCTTCGGTAAAAAAAACGGGTCAAACTCCATCTCCAAACAAAACTAAACAAAAATAAACAAAACACAGCAAAAATATATATAAAAATAGTATTTTGAGCGCGAAATCTGACAAAGTGTTAAGTACTTTTTTCTCAGACAAGCTAGAACTTAACTCCTCTTAATTTACAAGTCCACGAGAAAACTTTAGTTCTTAAAAGTTGTTTCATAATTAAAAACTAAGTTTATAACCAGACTTTGGAATTCTTTCTCACTGAAAAAAATTACAAACGAGCTGAAATTTTTAAACGCCGTAAAAACGAGCGAAAAGTTTTAAAACGAGGTAAAAACGTGCGAAAAGTTTTAAAACGAGGTAAGAACGAGCACAACTTCTAAAAACGAGCTAAAGTCTGTTCATGGCTGATTATGGTCTGGATGGGTCTGATGATGGCAACAATAAAAACGAGTCAAAAACGAGCACGTATGAAAAACGAGCTAAAGCCTGATCATGGCAGATTATCGTCTGGATGGGTCTGATCATGACCGATTTTTATCTGGATGGGTCTGATCATTAACGCACACCTCGACCTGGGCTGTGCTCCATTGAGCAAAATTTGTCAAATTAATTTTAAAAGAATAATTGAATTGCGCTGAAAAAGCAGTACTCTTTTTGCAATTTACTCTTTAAAATCTAAAATTGAACAATAGCATCAGCGATTTTGATACTGTACCTACTTTTTACAAACATTAGATCTTTTGTAAGTCTACGACGTTCAAAAATACAAATTTGTTCTTAACTTTTCGGTTAACTCTGGTGCGACTTATGGTGTTATCCTGTTTAATTGGCTAGTTTGTTATGAATAAAACACTGTATAGTATGATATCTACAAGATGCTTATAAAGAATTTGAAAGACATACTTATGCCAATTTAGATTACCTAATTTTAATTTTTAGAGCCACCAAAACCTTTTGTCACCGTTGAGAAGACGAACGAAAACACCATTTTCCTTTCAACTGGTGAATTTGAAGATAGCTACCAGTCCATTTCGGTTGTTATGAACCCAACAGAGGCGACTTCTGTCGTACATAGCAACGGAACAATCACTGGGTTGACACCAGGCAGGGAGTACACACTTAATATTACACTGCAAATGGATGAAGAAATTTGCTCCGCAATGAGTTCAGATTCTCGCCAGAGTGAGCCCTCAATGGTCACAGCCTGTACCTGTAAGTACTTTTGAGTAGCGTCTCAAGGTGAGGTCATCATTCCAAATGAAAATAAAAGTCCAAAACTGTTTGCTAATCAAAAAAACCCATGCATGTCTTAATCACATACTGCAGACTGACTTCTGGCTCATTCAAAATTTTTGTGCACTGATACACTCATTCAAAGGCTATATGAAATGTAAGCTAAACGTCGGCTAGAAGTCGGTGCACCTAGTTCTTGAACTTTTCATCAGTCAATCGATTCATTCTGCAACTTGAATTGGTTGCAACATTCATTGTTCTCAGTTTGCTACCCAGGCCGAAAGTCGATAAGTCCAGACCGAAGATGACCGATAGAGATCGAAAAATACACGAAAGGTTGAAGCTGAATAAATAATATTACTGATGACACAGTATGGTGATTTTTGGTAACTCATTTTTTGATAACAGCGTCTTCATTACTGATTGAAGCGTATAATAAAACGACGGTTGTCTTGTAAGATTCCGGCAACACCTCGTCAGAAACTTGCGAAATAAGGTATATTTTTTCAAGAGGTCATCTTGCAACATCCCATCAGATAACAGCCCATCTTGCAAGATCTCTCACCATAATCGTCTTCATGCACATTCTTACAAAATATATGTCTCTCTTGTAAAAGCTTTGCAAGGTAACCGTCCGAAATGCAACAGTCTTGTAGGACAACGGACTGTCTTTCAAGACTCTTGCAAGATAAGTGTCTTGCAAAAACCATCGGAAACATGCCTAATCTGTGGCATGGGCCACTTTAGCTTCTTTGAAAACTAAAGGACAGCATTTGACCTATTCTGTAACCTCTCAGTAGCACTAGCAAAACGTTGTTTTCGTAGCTCCTGCTCCTCAGTAGCAATGAGGTCCGATTTAAAATTAAACTTTCCTTCGGCAAAAATTATAGCAGTAAGATGGTTATCCTGTCAGATTTTTTGAGACAACGGTTGTCTTGTAAGAATCCTGCCAGATTCTCGCAAGACTTTACAAGATAACCGTCTTTTACAAGAACCTTACAGGATCTTAAAAGATAACAATTGAGGTTCACATAGGACGTCACGCGCTCTCGGGACGAAACAAATGTGTAACAATCCGAATGGCAAATTAATACGAACCTTTTGTGACGTTCATGGAGTAAACTGATCGCAAATGTCAGATCTCATACCTGCTTATGAGCTTTCAGGACTATTTCTTAAAAATTTAAAGTCAAGTGTTTCATTTTCATTTTTTAAAATATGCACTTATCCTTTTTACGGCGTCAGGTTGCATAAAACGAAACGAATTGAAGTGAAGACACACTTGATTACACGATAATGTTTTTTGCTAAAAAAGGTCCAGTTCACAGCTTTCAAAACCTAACAATATTTTCCTCTGAAATGTTAGAAATTATAAAACATACTTTAGATTTGTAAGGAAGATCTAAATATTTAAAAGTGGACGCCCGTTGCTTACAGCAGTAACGTGAAAAATTACTTATTCATAATTTTCAACTTTTTTCAGAAAATTCTAGCAGTTTGCCAAAACAGCAACCCCTAAGCTAAAATGACAGAAAATAGTTAGTTGATCTAGAGAACAGTAAAAGAAAATGATGGTAGTAATAGTAAAACAACAATTTTGCACTCTCTTCTTTGCAAACTCATGCCCATCATTTACAACACAATGATCCTAAAAATTTGAGATGCCTCCGGGAAGTAATTTTTGTTCCTTTTTGAAACTGCTCCAAAAACAATCTCTCAGAGTGATTAAACCAGACTAAGACAATTGGTAATTGTAGAAAATTTACTCTTTTCAAAATTCACGCGTTGCTACTCTTGATAAATGGTACATTGATGCATTGTAAAATGAATTGCGAAGGTTTAATATTGCTTTAAAAACAGTTTTATGTCGAATTTACCAGAAAACTTTCTAAGATTAGTTTTCTACGAATTGAAAATGGTTTCAGATGTATCAGTTAACAATATTCAATAACACAAAGCATCTGTCCGCACAATTACGGACCTCATATGTTTAATTATTAAAAAATCTTCGTTACCGTTTCCTAAAAAAAATTGAAACATACAATTCTCCAAATTCCTTGATAAAATCCTTTAAAAATTGCGAACATGTTTTCTGTCAAATCGTTGGACATAATTTACGCAACTATCTAACGAGTTTTACTAATTGATCAGATAACTGTTAGAACCCGCGTTTTTTAACTAAAAAATTCAACAAGAAAATCTCTTTTTGACTAGTGAAAATCAAAATCCCATCGGGCATTTTTAGCAGCCTGTAATCGGATTCAACCACTTATATTCAATTTTTGCCTTGATAAATTACCCAAGTACTCTAAAGATTTTTCAAAAAGACTGACGGCGTAGTTGCAAGAAGCTTTTTTTCCTGTATTTCTCTTTCTCACCAAAATTATTCGAAAATGTGTCATATTGGCTAAAATGTTCTTTCCAGTATACCCTGAATTGAACACTAAGTTAACTTTTCCGAAGGTTTTTTCTATTCGCCTCTCAAGAGAGTTGATTAGGTCTGAATGAGATAAAGCTCCTAAACTACAGCTGGTAACCGGAAATTTTTCGGGACTAAATCTGCTTTGTTTTTTTTTCTGTTCAACTTTGCAAAAACTTTGCAAAAAAAAAAAATCAGTACATCTCAAGGAAAACAATTTGAAATCACCCTCTAAATATATATGGTATTTTGTTTTAGAAATTAGATTTTACTTGAATGGTATTCCTTATTATTAACAGAAAGGCCGAAAATGAAATGTTTCTTTTTGTGTTGCCCGGGAGACCGATTACGAAAGAAGTTAACTTAATTAAATAGTATCTATGTAGAAAGCATCATAATGGAGAACTTAATACTCTAAAGCAAAAAGATACTTAAACTCCGTTATTAGCGTACAATATTCGATACCTCATTAGTAATTGCTCTCAAACAAAGTTTGCTGCGATTAAATCGACCCCATGTTCCTCTTAAAAACAATTTTTATCAGATCAATTTTCCTTGACCCCTTTGATTTCTTGTAATCAAAAACAAATAAACACGTAAAACCTGGAAGACATGAAGTTGATGTGTAGCTGTTTTTAGCGCTCTGCTGTTTTCTAAACGTACATATAAATCACCGAAGTTGATTTGATCATTTGACCTCCGCTCAACTGTACAACCCTACCACCTTCTTGCACTCGTCCCCTCCTCCCTCCACCGCCCCAATTCCAAACGCTGACTCCTCCCATTCCGCTTACCCCGAGCCCCTCAATTAAATCCCCTAACCTCTACCCCCTCTTTTAGTACACTTTTCCCATTCTCTCAGATAAGCCACAGCTACATACTAAAGAAGCCAATCTCAGGCCCCTCAGAGCAATTCTAGCGACGTCAATGGGTTCTGTTTTTTCAACTGACTTTCTTTTCAATATTTTCCGGTAGATCCGTTGCCTCCAAGCATGAAAACATTTGTCAACGACCCAGCCAACTTTCATCAAACTGTCAACTCAATCACAATCAGAGGTAGCCAAACTCCCCTTTCGAACGGGTACAATTTGGACTCATTTTCACTGAACCAAACAATCCCCTTTGGAGGATTTACAGTCAGAGATAATTTCGGCTTAGTTGAAGATATGGAAATATTTAACCTCAGCAGCGGAACTGCGTACTCTGTATTGCTTGATGGATATGTTGGATCAAACTGTTACGTAGACAGCCTTACTTCAGAAGTTATTGGCAACGTCTGCACAGGTAACAAGAATTTATTTTTAATTTCTACAGCAATTTTTATATGAAATTAGAAGTTTTTGACATGTGAACCCTAATTTATTGAACATTTGACCTTGAAAACTTCTTTGGTTATGATGTATAAGTTTTTAATGAACATTGGTCAGCAAAATTGACAAACAAAAACCTGCTAAACTGATCATGGATTTTGCTTGTTTACTGGTAGTCACCAGGAACAGCATCGAGTACCAAGTACCTCTTTAGTTAAATGCTCGCTCTCTCTTCATTTCAGCTCCAAAGGCACCTAACGTCAGTGTTGCTTCCTCCACATCCAACTCAATCACAATTACGGGATCACTGAGCACAATCAAAAAGAGTGCCACTGCTTCATTCAGTGAGACATTCGACAAGTACAGAATCACATCTGTCAATTCAAACTACTCCATTGCCAGTCCAGTCGCTCTAATTGATCAAAATGCAACTGTTTATGGTAGTCTGGCTGCTGGAACTGTTTATAATGTAACAGTACAGTCAATCAAAGATGAGAACTGTATAAATGGTGGTCCTCAAGGAGTTGAAGGAGAAGAAGCTACTTTCACTGTTTGCACGTGTAAGTTTGTACTCAACTTTCCCGGGTAGAGGAACTGGAGAACTAAAATCTCCCGTTGTGATAATAAAAGTGGCATAATTTATCGCTGAATTAGCTTGTTATCACCGGGTGGACACTATCAGAAACTTGTCCACGTCATCACTGTTGTCCACGAATGGCTACCGCGATAGTCAACAATAGTCCAATACGACCGAAATTGATTAAAAAAATGGTAATTCATTACAGAAATGCTTTCCATACAATTCACAGATTATGTAGACATTTCCCAGTGATTGTGGAATTTTTATTGTGTAAGATCTGATAAGACGCTGACTAAGAATTTTTATCGTGTAAGATCTGAGCAGATCTTACACGATAAAAATTCCTCTTACCAGAACTTACACGATAAAAACTCTAAGAGGATTTTTTATCGTGTAAGACCTTATAAGACATCTTATAAGATAAACATTCCTCTTACCAGAATTTTATCGTGTAAGATCTGATAAGATGGAATTTTTATCGTGTAAGATCTGATAAGACGAAATTTTTATCGCGTAAGATCTTATAAGACATGTTTTAATGATTTCAATAGAACCGTATAACGTAGTCAAGTTCCTATGAAAGATAAAAAAGTAATCGATCAGCTAACCAATTATGAAATTAAAAAATGAGTGTTGATTCTGTTTTGGCTGCAGTTTTATTGTGAGTGTTAACTGGGTATTTTGACTAAATTTAGCAGTCCAAGATAGTTTCGGTCTTCGAAAAAAATTTTTCAGCCTAGTTTGATAATGAGCGCTTCAGAGAAAACACTTGCCACTAAAATAACTTTTTTTACAAAATCTTATAAGTCTTAAAAGACAGTGTAAGATACTTTTATCATTGTTGCTCTGACGCTTAAATGTTGCATGCTGTGGCTTTCCGTCTACTGCTTGAAAGCAACTCTGAATTGTCTTCAATTTGAAGAGCAAGCCATGCTTCAAGAATTTTTAGAGTCATAGCTTTCCAAATGTTTATCGTGTAAGATCTGATAAGAGGGAATTTTTATCGTTTTAGAACTTATAAGAGGAATTTTTTATCGTGTAAGAACATATAAGAGGAATTTTTATCGTATAACATCTGATAAACGACTTATCAGATCTGATAAGAAGATGCATCCCCTTACAGGCTATTAGCAAGATGGTTTTGTCAGAAATTTGTCAGATCTTACACGATAAAAATTCCTGAATTACTTGTGTTAGCAGTTTTCCCACTATATCCATATCACGGCTCGACTCACTACAACATGTGACTCTGAATTGGGTCTTAAGTGATTAATAATTGAATTTGTTGACTAACGTTTATGAGGCGAATTGAAACAGTCTAAAAATTTCTCAGTGTGAGATTACATTAAAAAAATTATATGAAAAACAAGCAGATTTCCTGACTTTCTAAATTTAAATTCACACAAAGAGCAATTTGCTCAGTCTACTCAGTATATCGTGTGGTCAGTACCTAAAGTAAAATCGAAAAAAAATTTCAGTGTCTACACACGAAACATTAGGTCAATTTACATGAAAAGTTAAACTAAATCTCAGATAGAATCACATATAAAATTCCCATGCCAACCCCAAGAAAATCAAGTACTATCACAAAAAAATTGCGTAGACTGCCATCTTTTCGAACACTCAAATCTGCTTCTTCGTTTGTCTCATCTGTTTTCGATGTTTTTAGGGTACATTTTCAGGAACAGAACAAACGATAGGAATCATCAGAAAGTTAACACCGCCCATTTCGGTTTAGCGATTTTCAAATTTGTTCGGATTTTAAGTTTTTGGGTTAGCTTTTGTGAACTGTATTGTCCGCTATCCTTTTGATTACGGGTGCATTACTCGATGCTCAATTGGTCCCAAAAACTAAATGTGCAGCTTTGTTGTTCAATGAATTTGTTTCTTTTAGAACACCAAAATACTACAATGTTAAAACAAGCAGAGATTTGCTTGCGTTCCTACAAAATGTAGCCTTATGACTTGCCATTGTCATGCAACGCCTCTGCTTTCTATTGTAAAGATCATAGAAAAAGTACAATTACGGTAAATATAAAAAACAGCCACAAAAATTTCAACCTTCAACAATAGCATGTCTTTCTATTGATTTGAGTGGCACCAAAGTTCAATTAGAGCAGGCCTTGTTAAAACCTGTAAAACAAACTATCTTTGATCTTTTGCAAAAGTTCCTTTACGAAGGGTATTTCTCTTTCCAAAGTCAAAGTAAGTAACATTAATACTTGAAATTATTAAGATGATTTACAGAAACAGGACACAGTAACAAGTGAATTAACTGCCATGGGTTGTGCTTCAAAACGCAGCGTATATCAGTTCAATAAGACAACATGATAACGTTCGTGTATTTAAAAAGCTCATCCCCAATATTTATCGTGGTGAAATCTCAAACACATCTCAAAAGAAGATATTAAGTACTGTCACATGTCAATACGTAACGTAACGATAATTAACAAACATTTAACGAGAATAAAAAACTACTCGTTTTTTTGCGTAGCAATTGTGAAGGCACAAGGCTTATTTTTAAACGACACAGATGAGTTGTTAGGGCTATAATTATCAATTACTTGGACCATGAGCTTATGGAAGTACAGCAACCAACTATATATTTAGTTGACTGCACGACGCAGAACTATATCAATCTAATGATTTACAAATCTTTTCAATTATAAACTCCGATAACAACAGTATTTCGAGGATTCAATTCATCATGTGTATGTAAAAGATATCAAACAACGTATCAGTATTAACAATTATAGCAACATCAAGTTCAATGCAACAAGAGAAACTTAGACGGCAAGGTTTTTTCGATGCTCTTTTACTGGTTTTTTCGTCTGATGTCATTGACTTCAAAACAGTTCGTATTCAATCGGCAATTGTCTCGAAAACCTAAAAATATTAAGCCGAAAACCAGCTTAATCGAGACATATAGTGGATACATTTACTTGAAATTAGGTTATTTGAACTTCTTCGGAACTTTCTACGTATATTAGAACGTTTTATACTATTTAAATACTCGATTCTGATTGGCTAATATTATTCATTCATTCACTGCGAAACATCAATTCTTTTGTTCTATTTTGCGAACCCTCAGAAATTGTTTTCTAGTGATCGCCATTTTTTCTCGGCTTTTCATGTTGACATTACATCTTAGTAGTATAGTCGTAGATCTGCAACAAATTTGTTAGAGTTTGTATGACAACAACAATTGCTTTGGTTCTCGAGGTGGTTCTTCTCACTGTGTTTTTAAAACCAAATGATAAAACAGTTTAATGTACTTACTTCAGCTGAGATAACCCAAAATAGAACTATGATTGAAAAAATGTTAATTCGTCCATTTACTACGTAACATCCTCCGGCCCGGAAGAAGATGTTGGGAGAACTGGTACAAGTTTTACAAGCGGGCGGACGAATGAACCCGTCGACGTACGTAAAAAGGCGGAGCGCGCGACGCTATCGGAGCCGTAACAGAGTTCCACAATCCGAGCGGTTAGGTAGTAACCCCTAGGGTTGGTTTCCTCAACTATCCAAACCAAGTCACCGGTCTTAAGGTGTTGCTCGGCAGGCGTCTGCCACTTAGAGCGTCGGTTCAGCGTCGGTACGTACTCTCTGATCCAACGGGACCAGATCGCATTAGCGTACGACTGCGCACGAGCGTAACGTTTACGATGATTAAACTCATTATTGCCGACAACAGACGGAATACCGGTAGAGTATTCTCCTAATAGAAAGTGGTTAGGTGTTATAGCGTTCAAATCGAACGGATCAGCGCTTACGGGTGTTAAAGGACGCGAATTGAGAGCATTCTCCACCTGACAAAAGGTAGTATGCAGTACCTCATCCGTGAGGCGACGCGTGCCAAGAATAGTATACAACACGCGCTTGAAGCTGCGTACCAACCTCTCCCAGATACCACCTTGATGTGGTGCGCTGGGTTGATTGAACCTCCACTTTATACCTTTGTGAGCGAGCTCAGCTGCAATGTTGACAACGTTCCACTTTTCAATACTTTCTCGGAGTTAGTGCCATTGTAGGACCAAATCATGGCAGGTGTACCCCTACGTGACACAAACCGCTCAACTCCCATGACACAAGAACTGGTGTCCATGGATGTAACTATCTCGACATGAACAGCGCGAGTAGTGAGACAGGTGAAGAGGAAGCCCCACCTTTTCTCAATAGTAAAGCGGACAGTAACATAGAATGGCCCAAAGTAGTCAACGCCAGTGTTCGTGAAGGGAGTAGACCGGTAAACAAGTCTTTCCTTAGGTAAGTCAGACATGATTGGTTGCATAGTTACAGCTTGGAATTCTCGGCATCTTAGGCAGTGTGCTTTGATGGAACGCAAAGATGATCTTAGTTTCAGTACTGTATAGTGTTCCTGCACAATTGATCTTAGATATTCGACGCCTTGGTGATAATGCTTTACGTGCGTGTGTTCAAGGAACACTTTTACAAACGGATGACGTGCATCTAAGATGATTTGGTACTTTACGTTAAACCCAACTTCCATTAACCGCTTGATGCGGCCAGAGGAACGGATTAGCCCATTTGGACTAATAAACGGTGAATGTGGAGCAATTCGGCTACTCCGTTTAAAAGATTTATTGTCTAGAAGATCTTTTCTTTCGGTTTCAAAAGACTCTCCTTGTACCAAGTACTGTAGATGACGCTCGGCTTCGTCAAGCTCAGTAGGGTCAGTAACGCTACCATCGAGGTTACAGTAGCCGGCATGTTTCGGCAGACGCCGGAGAACGTATGCGGCAATGCGCAAACCCTTTTGATAAGAACTAAACTTACCAAATGCGAATACCGACGGAACAGGATTTGTCTGTTTTTTAACAGATGTAGCGAGAGAAACAGTGTCTTCTATATTGACTGCTTGGTTGACGCCGAGCTTGATGTTTTTAATTAAGTCTTTGTTCGATACGAAAGGGAAACGTGAATTAGTTAGGAAATGTGGACCTTTGACCCAACTGCTTAGTCGCAAAATCTCAGCGGACATTCCACGCTTGCCAGCTTCAGCTGGATTATCCTTAGTTGTGACGTGGTTCCATTGGTCAACGCTGGTATACTCCAAAATTTCGCAAACACGGTTTGCAACAAAAATTTGTTGCTTTTCATTAGAGTTAATCCATTGAAGAACAGTCGTGCTGTCTGTCCACATGTATACTTGGTTGATAGTTACAGTATGTGCTTGTGTAATTTCCCTTTTCAGTCGAATGGCAAGTAGAGCTGCTTGTAATTCGAGTTTTGGGACAGTCATTACTTTCATTGGCGCCACGCGCGCTTTCCCCAAAACAAACACAAGCTCTGTTTTTTCTTTGCTCGTGGGAGTTGTTACTCGGGCTCGCAGGAATGCGACCGCACTGAAAATATCCTGGGAACTGTCACCGAACATATGCAGCTCTATATTATCAAAGGTTCCACTAAAGTAACTTTGGAGAATTTTGATGTTTTCAAGCTTTGGTAAGTCTGCACTCCAGACCAAAAATCTTTGAACCATGTCTTGTGGAAGCTCGTCATCCCATTGTTGTCCCGTGACACGCCAGATGTCCTTTAACAGCAGTCGAGCACCGCTAGTAAACCGTGCGACAAGACCAAAAGGGTCAAAGTCTTTCGAGACAAGACTTAGGACCAATCGTTGCGTGAGGGACTTGGTGATAGCGCAGCTTGTACCCGTACTCACAACTAAGGTGTCATTATTGTGATTCCAGCTTAGCCCTCGCACATGCGATGAATCCTCCTGACATGACACAATAACCTTCGGCTCAGTAGATTGAGGAGAACCATCAATTGGGTCAGCCAGATTTGGCACATTGCTTACGAACTTTGTAAGCTTGAACCCACCGAGATGGAGAAGATGTACCAATTCCTTCGATCTATTGATGGCTTTCTCAGGAGACTCCACTGAGTCAAGGTAATCGTCCATGTAGAAGTTTTCAAGGACGTCTTTTTCAGCTTCGGGGTAAAACTTGGCATTGTCTCTCGCAGTGCGTTGTAAGGCATAGTTGGCGCATGTGGGCGGGTCTTTAGCCTTGAATATATGGCGCGTATATTGATACACTACAACGTTAATTGTGGGGTCCTCCCGCCACAGAAAGCGAAGTGATGGTTGATCTGATGGTAGTACACCAACCTGTAGAAACATTCCCTCGATGTCGGCAGAGACGGCATATGGATGTTGTCGGAAGCGAAGAAGTACGTAAATAAGTTTTTGGAGCAGATCAGGGCCAGTGAGCAAAGATTTATTCAGTGAGGCACCATGAAATTTTGCTGCTCCATTGAGCACCCTACGCACCTTACCCGGTTTGTTCGGGTTTAAAACCGGATGGTGGGGTAAGTACCACTCTTTGTCGGACCGGTTTTGAATCTTGTGAGCGTCTGGAACCTCAATTATATACCCTCTATTCAGATCTTCCTTGATGGTACTAGTATACTTCTCCCTAAAATCTTCATCCTTGGCCAATCGTGTTTCGAGAGACTTTAGTTGCACAAGGGAGGAGAAGTAATTATTTGGGAGCCTGGTGTTTTCTGCTGCCCACAGCATTCCGACATCGTATCTCAGGCCATTGTGTACGGTGTTGTTCTCAAGGATTTCGTGAGCCCTTGCGTCTGCTGCAGATCTTGTGTCGACCTGCTTATTTGCCCCGAAAGATTAAATGCCGTACCATGACTTTACTTGACTTGCTAATCATTGTCATGTTCAATATTCACTTTAAAACACGTTGAGGTTATACAAGAACTTGATGGTAACGGACCGCTTATGACCCAACCTATGGGTATGGGTACGGCAACGGGTGAACGCTTCTCATCGGCAGAGAAGTATTCTATCGGGCGGATGGCATGATAGACATCTTGTCCGAGTATCATCTCAATGTCTTTATAAGAATATGTCACGGGATCAAGGACTGCTAAGTGTGGGTAAGTCTTTTGCAGGGCCTGTACAATAATTATATCGGAGCCGACGTTCAGACTCTCTTTAACGAAAGAGTTGATGGTAAATGGTTCGAAATCTTGATGTTCTCTTGATTTCACAGTAACTTCAACAACCCTAGTATCAACTACTTCTTCGGTGTTAATACCCTTGACCGTTAGCTTTAGTGCTTTACCGTGCAGAACGAGTCTATCTGCGAGACTACCGGCCACACAAGAGTTACTACAGGCGGTATCACACGAAACTAAAACCTTGGTATCTACACCGGACGAATTGAGCAACTGCAATTCCGTTACCTGAAGGAGCCCCTTAACATCAGTAACAGATGACATGATTGTGGTCTTATTAGCCGGCTGTTGACTAGTGGTTGCTTTACTTTGACCTGTGTGGCCAGAAGGCTGAATGGTATTGGAATGTGTTGACTGTTTTGTTGGGAAAACACTATCTGCTCCATGCAATAGACCAAAAGGGTTGGGAAAACCCTATCTGCTCCATACAAAGACCAAAACGGTCAAAGTCTTTCGAGACAAGACTTAGGACCAATCGTTGCGTGAGGGACTTGGTGATAGCGCAGCTTGTACCCGTACTCACAACTAAGGTGTCATTAGTGTGATTCCAGCTTAGCCCTCGCCCATGCGATGAATCCTCCTGACATGACACAATAACCTTGGGCTCAGTAGATTGAGGAGAACCATCAATTGGGTCAGCCAGATTTGGCACATTGCTTACGAACTTTGTAAGCTTGAACCCACCGAGATGGAGAAGATGTACCAATTCCTTCGATCTATTGATGGCTTTCTCAGGAGACTCCACTGAGTCAAGGTAATCGTCCATGTAGAAGTTTTCAAGGACGTCTTTTTCAGCTTCGGGGTAAAACTTGGCATTGTCTCTCGCAGTGCGTTGTAAGGCATAGTTGGCGCATGTGGGCGGGTCTTTAGCCCCGAATATATGGCGCGTATATTGATACACTACAACGTTAGTTGTGGGGTCCTCCCGCCACAGAAAGCGAAGTGATGGTTGATCTGATGGTAGTACACCAACCTGTAGAAACATTCCCTCGATGTCGGCAGAGACGGCATATGGATGTTGTCGGAAGCGAAGAAGTACGTAAATAAGGTTTTGGAGCAGATCAGGGCCAGTGAGCAAAGATTTATTCAGTGAGACACCATGAAATTTTGCTGCTCCATTGAGCACCCTACGCACCTTACCCGGTTTGTTCGGGTTTAAAACCGGATGGTGGGGTAAGTACCACTCTTTGTCGGACCGGTTCTCAACCTTGTGAGCGTCTGGAACCTCAATTACATACCCTCTATTCAGATCTTCCTTGATGGTACTAGTATACTTCTCCCTAAGGTCTTCATCCTAGGCCAATCGTTTTTCGAGAGACTTTAGTTGCACAAGGGAGGAGAAGTAATTATTTGGGAGCCTGGTGTTTTCTGCTGCCCACAGCATTCCGACATCGTATCTCAGGCCATTGTGTACGGTGTTGTTCTCAAGGATTTCGTGAGCCCTTGCGTCTGCTGCAGATCTTGTGTCGACCTGCTTATTTGCCCCGAAAGATTAAATGCCGTACCATGACTTTACTTGACTTGCTAATCATTGTCATGTTCAATATTCACTTTAAAACACGTTGAGGTTATACAAGAACTTGATGGTAACGGACCGCTTATGACCCAACCTATGGGTATGGGTACGGCAACGGGTGAACGCTTCTCCTCGGCAGAGAAGTATTCTATCGGGCGGATGGCATGATAGACATCTTGTCCGAGTATCATCTCAATGTCTTTATAAGAATATGTCACGGGATCAAGGACTGCTAAGTGTGGGTAAGTCTTTTGCAGGGCCTGTACAATAATTATATCGGAGCCGACGTTCAGACTCTCTTTAACGAAAGAGTTGATGGTAAATGGTTCGAAATCTTGATGTTCTCTTGATTTCACAGTAACTTCAACAACCCTAGTATCAACTACTTCTTCGGTGTTAATACCCTTGACCGTTAGCTTTAGTGCTTTACCGTGCAGAACGAGTCTATCTGCGAGACTACTGGCCACACAAGAGTTACTACAGGCGGTATCACACGAAACTAAAACCTTGGTATCTACACCGGACGAATTGAGCAACTGCAATTCCGTTACCTGAAGGAGCCCCTTAACATCAGTAACAGATGACATGATTGTGGTCTTATTAGCCGGCTGTTGACTAGTGGTTGCTTTACTTTGACCTAAGTGGCCAAAAGGCTGAATGGTATTGGAATTTGTTGACTGTTTTGTTGGGAAAACCCTATCTGCTCCATGCAATAGTGTATTATGCGAACTATTGCAACCCTCTGCTCGGCACTTTCTCGGTTGAGGGCACTGGCGGAATGTGTGCTTATTGCGTAAGCTCGAGAAGCAAAGTATATTATCCCCCACCAACTTAGCTCTCTGGGTTGGAGTCTTTTCTTTGAAATCTCGACACTCCCATAGCCGATGGTTACCTTTGCATACAATGCAGCGAGAATAAGTGTTTGTGGAAGTTGGCATTTGCTTCTTTGTTTCCCTTTGTTGTGAGTTTGATGCATACACTTTTGAGGCTGTTTTGGTCTTGGTTACTGAAGTGCTGTTATCTTCACGCTTTGCCTTGGTTGCACTTTGTTTCATAAGATCATGGGCCTCAGCCTCTTCTTTAAGCCAATCGTAAATTCAAGGAGTGTAGGCTTAACCCAGTGCCTTTTCACCGTAAAGAGCGACCATGACTCTTTCATGTTTGGTGGTAACTTCTGTACCGCTTGATTAAGTAGGGAAGCGCTTTTCAAGTCAGCATCTTATGATAGTGACTTGAAAACCCCAAAGAGGCTGGATATGGCTGCAGAATAGCTTATGATGTTATCACTATTGTGCATTTAAAGAGGTGTAAAATTGC
Source organism: Convolutriloba macropyga (assembly GCF_964194025.1). Taxonomy (NCBI): domain Eukaryota; kingdom Metazoa; phylum Xenacoelomorpha; order Acoela; family Convolutidae; genus Convolutriloba; species Convolutriloba macropyga. The sequence continues at coordinate 18,273,059 of NC_134478.1, read as the reverse complement.
TTCGTTTATCCAAGTGTGCACTAACGACTGCCTGTGGCCGGCCAAATTTAGGTTCTAAAGTCCTTAGTGCATCATTGTACATTAAACCACAGTAAGCAAACTCGGCGATTGCAATCTTTGCTTTACCGGTGACGAGTGTTTTAAGGTATGTCAGTTGAACGTCATCAGTGAGCGAATGCGAGTCAATCACGCTTTTGAATTGACCATACCACTCATGCCACTGTAATGGGTCACCGTTAAATTGTGCAAGTTTCCATTCTGGCAAGGGGTCATTTTTCTTGCTGGTTATTGCATCAGTCAACTCCCTAATCAATGACGTATTGTCTGCTATTGAAGGGGCGGGCGCAGACACCTGCGGACCACTCCAACTCAACGGTGTGGGACCAACATAAGGATTTGTCGGCTGAAAAACTGGAGTGGCTAGACCAGGTAAAATATTACTTGTAGTTGCGATCGGGTTTTCCTGTTGTGTGCCGGTTGGTGATTGCATATCAATCAAAAGGGGTGAATTCGAATATATTTGTTTTGGAAAATTCGTAAATGATGGTGCGATGCGTGCCTGTAAACTTGGAGCAACATTATTTACCGTAGTAATGTCTTGGTTGACTAATGACGGTCTCTGCTGTGGAAAACGCCCATGACTCATATTTGGCACAAAACTTTGGCCAAGAGGGATATTGGGCATATTTGGTGCTGTGGACGAGAGGCTGATTAATCAAAGGGGCATGTGGGATGGGAGCAGTGAAATTAGGTGCGAAGACTGGGTTCGGAATGGGAAGGACATTAGGATGAGCGGGTTCGGAGATGTGCTGTTCTGTGTTTGGACAGGGTGGGGCGCTTGGGTGCAAGGGAACGTTTATTGCTGGGGTTGGATGATTTGTTGTCGGAAAAGGAAGAAGAGTGGCGTTTGGTGCTCGGGGAACAAAATTAATTTGTTGTCGGGAGCGTATGCGCTGGGCCAAATTATTCTCAGGCAGACTTGATGTTTCAGGTCCCCTTGCTTGTGAAAATTGAAGTTGAGCGTTGGGAAATATCTCGGATGCATCATTTTGATTTACTTGCTGTGCTAACGGCTGTGTTGGATTGGGCTGTTGAATGGACGGTGAATAATCCGCTGGGGGCGTGTACAGAAAGCGGGTGACTATCTGCGGTTTCTTGGTTAGTTAAGCTTGAAAACGGCATGCCATGTTGGCCTGTTTCATTCATTTGCGCCCGTAGGTGCGCCTGGTACATCGCCTGTGTGTTAGCAGCAGCCAAAAAAATTCAGGTGGAGTATAATAAGGGTCGAGTTGCTGCAAGGTCTCATTGCTTAAAAAGTAATTGCCTCGACAATTTTTTGGAATGGAATACTTTGAAATGTCAGTGTTGTGATCTTCCACTGATTCGTTGTTATTGTTGCTAGGGCATTCTGGAGGGTCTTTCGTAACCTCTGGTTCGCCAGTTTTCTCATTGTTAAAACTCAAGGCAAGTGAGGTGTTGATCCAGTCCTGAACAGCCTTTTCACTTCTCATTGAGCTCCTAGCACTTGCAGTTGTTTCAGATTGGCTACCTTTAGAAACGGCGTCCAGCAATTCAAATTCTTGCAGAGTTGCCTCTGCCAACCGTTTCCTGTTGTTTTCCTCCAGTTCATCTATTTCCATTTGCTTTTTCTGTTTAGCAAGGCGAATGGCTGCCTCATTCTGTTTTCAATTTCCTCGCGCTTCATCTTAGCAATTACATAATCATGTTTACGCTGACTAGATGTTTTTGACGAGGCCATAATTGAGGGAACTCTAGAACGAATGGAAGCCCTTGGTTCCTGGAACTCACTCACTTTATCATCAGCAGAGTTGATGTAATTTCGTGCTGAAATGAGTATCTTGTCGTTCTTAGTTGTCATTGCTTCCAAGTAAGACTCTAATGAAGGAACAAGTTCACTTGGATCCTTTGTTTTTCCAGCAAGTGCAATCAAGTCCTCATTTTTGTCTACAACAGTCATAAATGCTTCGTTGCGTTTTGTTACTAGGCGTTCAACTTTCACTCGCCTACTTTGGCTATTTGTACAATGAAGGATATCTTCATGTATAGCTTGCAATTCAACTTCACGATTTAACCTGGCAGCGTACAACTTTTTGACTTTTTGGTCAAGACTATTAGACATCACGATGTTATTATTTCCAAAGACCGGCAAAACTACCACTGCACACGTTTATCTATTATATGCACACTCCAAACAAACCAAACCCACGCAAATTAAACCCAACGCAAAAGACACCAAACACAGCACACTGTAGACAGTCTGTAAAACAAACCGCCCAAAGAGCAGAAAAGGTCGTCGGGCACACAGTGCCCGACAAAAACAGAAGTGGAGCGCTGAACGCTATGCGCTCAACGCGGAGGGAGACAAAGGACACACGGGAAGTCGAGCCAGCAGTGCGCGACGAAACGGAAACTGGACGTACGGGAAAGCGAGCGAAAAACGCGCAACGCAACGAAACGGGACGGTGGGTAAGGACGGGCGGGAAATGAGGTCGGAAAGAACTATGTTAGCAGACCACAAGAAAAACTCAACCAAACAACCTAGCCGTAACTCCAGAACAAACTTAAGTCACACCCTAGGAAGAAAGGAAGAAGGAGAGAAGCTACTGCAAGACAATCTAGCATAGATCATTATGGGGCTTAATATAACAACAAGTTAATTTACGGCAATGCAGTAGTACACTAAAAGGATGAACAGTTCGAGAAATTTACTAGCCGTAACTCCAGAATAAACTTAAGTCACATCCTAGCAAAACCCAAACCACAACAAACAATCAGCATGCTAACGGTATTAAACAAACTACAGCAAAATTGGATAAACTACAATAGTGTGTTTGTAGACTAAGGCAGTTGGAAAAGTCAAGAGACAATCAAGCCGTAACTCGAGAATAAAAATAAGTCACACCCTAGAAAGCTATAAGACCTAAACAACAACCCAGCATACTAGCATACTCAACATACTTCAGCAAAAACAACAACACATTTCATCGCATATGACATACTACATCTAAATCAGGAAAAGTAGCGGAAGAAAACGAAAAGCGAAGTTTTGGGAGAGCGTCGTTATTGAAAAAAAATGGAACACGGAGAATTGAAAAGTTAAAGGACGAAAAAAAAGACGCGAACAAAACGGTACATAAACGAGCGACGAGAAAAAAATTTTGGGAACTCAATAATTTTTTTGTAGACCGGAGGTTGTGACAATTTTCACAACTTTTACCGCGTATTGAGTTTCACTCAATAAACGAACCTTGTTATTGGAGAAATTGATTTTTGACAACTTTTTCAAAAATTTATGCTTTTGTCCAATTTTTCTCTATTTATGGTCAATTTTTTGCAATTTCTTGAATATGGAACGGTAATCCACTAAACTGGACAGTTTTATGTTCGAAAATACGGTTTATGAGTTTTCGGCAATAATTTTCATAATATTTTGAATTGCCTCAAAAGTTTTCAAAATTGGACAATTTAGCATAAATTTTTCTCAAATTTCTCTATATCAGAGGTTAGTTTTGATATTTGAACCGACTAAAGCAATTTTTTCGAATTTTTGCTAATTCGACCAAAAATTTTCAAAATCGATGTTTTTTCGTCTCAAAAATTATGTTTGCGGTGTTTAAAGGTGATCTTCAATCTAAATTGATGACTAAAAAGTCTTCGTTAACTACCACTATCAGAAAAATTGCGAGGGGTGAAGCTTGCCGTCTAGGTGATAAATCTAATTATGTCACACAAATCAGCAAAGGAAATTCGTTAATGTTCTGTCTTACAGTTTTGTTGCTTCATTGACGGGTTCCTAGTGTGTGCTATCAACATAGATCCAAAGATACTTCTAATTTCAGCTCTTGATCCTGCAACTCTAGCGGCGCTTAGTCCAGCTCCAGCGTATCAGCGTTAAGACGTTCAATTCAATAAGTTTATCACAATTAGGATCTGTGCATCCATCAATAAATGCATCGCCATTAAACTCCATTAAAGCTGCATTGTCATCCTCGCAATCAGGAGCAATTGCAGTGCAATCAGATATCTGGAACTCTGTCAGAATGTCTTGAGAGTCTCCATACTGGCTCAGTTCGTACACACACGGTCCATTTATTCTCTCTGCGTCTATCAGCACATTGCCTGGACCAAGCAGAACTGATGCGATAGTCGATCCGTTAGAACTGTTAGGCTAAAAGTGTTCTTAACTGGTCGCGGCACAATATAAACTCTGATAACAACAGTAGTTCGAGGACTCAATTCATCATGTGTATGTAAAAGATATCAAACAACGTATCAGTATTAACAATCATAGCAACATCAAGTTCAATGCAACAAGAGAATATTAGACGGCAAGGTTGTTTCGATGCTCTTTTACTGGTTTTTTCGTCTGATGTCATTGACTTCAAAACAGTTCGTATTCAATCGGCAATTGTCTAGAAAACCTAAAAATATTAAGCCGAAAACCAGCTTAATCGAGACATATAGTGGTTACATTTACTTGAAATTAGGTTAATTGAACTTTTTCGGAACTTTCTACGTATATTAGAACGTTTTATACTATTTAAATACTCGATTCTGATTGGCTAATATTATTCATTCATTCACTGCGTAACATCAATTCTTTTGTTCTATTTTGCGAACCCTCAGAAATTATTTTCTAGTGATCGCCATTTTTCTCGGCTCTTCTTGTTGACATTACATCTTAGTAGTATAGCCGTAGATCTGCAACAAATTTGTTAGAGTTTGAATGACAACAACAATTGCTTTGGTTCTCGAGGAGGTTCTTCTCACTGTGTTTTTAAAACCAAATGATAAAACAGTTTAATGTACTTACTTCAGCTGAGATAACTCAAAATAGAACTATGATTGAAAAAATTTTAGAATACCTTTCATAGTATATTGAAAATTGAATGTCATTTATCGCCAAAAGATTTAGATTACTCGATATTTTTCGTTTCAGCGCCTGCTATGCCCAGCATACGGGTCCACTCAAATTACGGTTATTTCGAAAACAAAGTTGTGATTGAATCTGTCACTTCAAATACCGGATCTTTTGACACATTCTCAGCATATCTCAGCCCGGCACCCACAAACACTTCGTATGTGAATATTACCAATGAAGCATTCAACTCAACTGATTTGGAACTGACTAATTTGGATGGAGCAACCGAGTACATTCTAACTGTGCAAATTGAAAAACGGCCTGATGCCTGTGGAATAACAGAAGCAGGCAGTTTGTTCAACACAAAATCAGTAGCTGTTTGCACAGGTATGTTTGCGTTAATTGTAAGCTTAAGTTGTATAATCCACCAAAATATAAATAAATGGCCGGTTACCAAACAATGGTATTATTCTAACTATATTATTGTGCACACGTGGAACATTGAGAGCAAAAGGTTAGGCAAACATCAACTCTGGTGTCAAGTCCAGTTCTGATCCTTTGCTAGAACAGACATGGTTAAGCTTGAAAAATTTGCGAATTTTCCATAATTGATTAAATTGACGTTTTTTTTGCTCAGCGCTAGTTCTTTTTATTTAACCTTTTAGCAATTTTTACAGCAGGTTTATCAAACAAAATAATTTAAAGAAAATTATGGAAAACAAAGAACAATAAACACCGAGAGATAAAATCTTGGGAAATAAAAGTCATTGCATTTTTACTGAAAATCTGATCAAATCATGAACGATGGGGGCCTGAAAATCAACATGATCTTCAATATGATCTCAAGATGATCGCTAAAAGCATTTTTTTGTGTGGGAGCTAAAAAATTATGATCTTCTCATTCTTCAAACATCGCTTTTTTAAATTTGCTAAAAAAAACTTTGATTCCTTGTGGTTTTTTTTCCATAGCCCGTGAGAACTTTTTATTGTGTCAATTCAACTTTTGTTGTTAGTAAATATCTGCTCAAAATCTGCTTACTAACTTTTCCGTGGCAAAAACAGAACCTATCTTTTTACAAAAATTTTGTTAAAATTTAAAATAACTTCAATAGCGTGCTACTATCGGAATTCTCCTGAAGAAAAGAATTTTATCGTTGATGCTTTTTTGTTTGTAAGACGACTTCGAAATAGGATAAACTGGGAAATCTCAGCGGGCATCATGTTGCAGTATGTTGCAGTAGCGGCCCTAAGGTAGTTCTAGTAGTCTTTTTGCTGCTAAGTGTTATAAATTGCTGGAAAGCTCATAATTCATAGAATAAGGTCAGTTTTCAAAGTTTGTGATCCCAGAGAGGAACATTTTTTTGTTCGTGTCATTTTTTCTTGATTTTTTTTGTTTTTGGTAATTTAAACGTCAGTAATAGTTTACATGACTCTTAGATTCATCACGAGCATCTGCCGGTACCGAAATAAACAACTTCAATGGAAGAAAGAAGATTGCTGGCGCTTTGGGGCTCCGACATCCGTTAAATGCAGAAAGCGCTCAAATTTAGTGAAATTCGTTTTCTCAAAGCAATTAAAAGCCTCAAAAAGTAAAATTGAGTTCAAATAAAGGTTAAAATTTCATATTTTCCGTTGTAAGTGATTTCACAAAAATTTAATTCTTGAGTCCTTTTGCCGCACAAATTTACAAATTAGTTTTTTGAGATTAATGAAATGAGGGACTATGCTGCTATTAATCTGCAGCACAATTCTTCGTGGACGCGCTTCCGTCAAAAATGTTTTGCGATGAAAAACAGTTTTCCCTTTTCAACTTCCACTTTGAACGTGATAAACACTGACAAGAACTTTCATATGAGGAATTGCCGTTTCGTCCACAAAGTTGGAAAGTATGTTTCAAACGCTCAATTATTAATATAGGAAATGTGAAATCTGGTAAATTTACTCAAAATTTTGGTACCGGTAGATAGCTCGTAATGATCTACTAAACATTTTTTTATGCTTATATATTTGATTTTGTCTGTTATTCAACCAACTTTACACCAGAAATTTTTTTAAAAAAACGCATTTTTAGCAGCAAAAACTTTTTTTAATTTCTTCAAATTTTTTTAATTAAAAAAAAATTCTGATTGAAAGTCAATAGTTCTCAAAAACTCTTTTCAGATCAGTGTGTTTTTTCTAATAGCCACAGTCAGCTTCTAAAATGGTTTTCATTTATGAGTTGTTTTTTTTACAATCCAAAAATCGGACTGCTGGAAAGTCAATTTTAGAAAAAAATTTCAGACTGCTGGAAAGTCAATTTTTTGAAAGCGATATTTTCTTCACGGCTGGCAATTTGACATCTGTTTTTGTCGTTTTTCTCTATCGTTTTTACGAATACTTTTGAAAGTTGATATTTGTGTTCTGATAATGCATAAGTGCAGTTGTTTAGACACCAGCAGACAAATAAGGGTTTCCAAGGCTCTATTTAATTCATTTGTCTGATTTTTGGATTTCGCCTGTTTTGTAGTTTTTGTCGTTTTTTATTTTAGTGTCAGTAATGATGATCTTAAATGGCTCTCTATTGAAGTTTACTTAAAACAATGGGCTGATTTGAGTAGAAATCAGACGGTTTTACCGAATTCGACACTTAATTTCACAAAAATTAAACGAATATTCTGATTTTCCTTATTTAACGTTCTGTAACTCAGGCTCAATTTGGACAGCTCAAGGTAGCCCTCGATGAGTCACAAGTTGAACAGATAAAGAGTTGTAAGTTATATGTTTTGTGTAAAGTGGGTTTATGTGTTCGATGCAAAAAGATGTTCAAAAAAGGTATGGTGCAGACCTCAGCTCGCTCATGACAAAGTTTCTAGGTCGTCTGTGAGGCAGAAGTTGGCTTGTATATGTTCTAAAAATAGTGCGTCTCTATTGCGGACTTTGGCACTTTAATGTGGTTTGTTGGGCTACTTTTGTTTTCTTCTCTTGACTATTTTGATGTTCTGATTTCGGTAAGGATAGGTTAGAGATTATAATGCACGACGATTCGAGTCGTTTCCGGTATTCTACGGGCTATGTTTTTTTTGCAAATCTTTCGCTTGAAAATTTTGCGCTTTTCTTCTAGAACATTCTTTGACTTCTCAAGTAACTTTTTCACGCTTTCGTTCATGGTTGGCCATGGATGAAGAGGTCAGTTGTTCGAATCTTGGTAGGGTCAAAGTTGTATGCACCAATAAAGAAAAATTGATCTAGGCTACAGCCCCTGATGAATTAAATTGCATCGCCTGTCGTTCAAGAGCAATTCTTCCGACATTTGTAGTTTTATGTTTTTGGTGCCGTTTTTCATCTCAGTTCAGGCTTCTCAAAACAAAACTTTGATCAGCAAACAGTTTTGTTTCCGTTTCCACTGTTTGATTTTATCATATTGCCATGAGAAAACTAGAATTGCGCTGCTAGAAACTTTTCAAGAGGTGGTTTAAATAAGTAGCAAAATCCCTGCATTGTTTTCAGCTCCATATCCTCCTGATTTGATCAAAACGGCAGTGAGTGCTTACAACGGCTCTAATAATAATCAAATCAGAGTCTGGACGTGGTCCCATGTCATCGAAACAATTCCAATTGGCAAAATTGACCTGTACAAGCTTATGGCAGTGACCAACACATCTAATGGAGATCCGGTGCCATTCACTACGAGTCCAGCCAACTCTGCTTCTGTATCATCGAATATGTTTATTAACTTGCCTGAAGCTGGCAAGTCCTATGAGTTGAGTTTCGCTTCTATCATCACCAGTCACTGTGGAGGTGTTTCTATTTACTCTGAGAGATGGACAAACATCACACGATGCACAGGTTTGTTACCTTATGGAATTCCTTTGTTTGGGGCCTATTCAATAAAATTTCAAATCCATGGCTTCGCAAGTGATCTCCGTGATGCTTTCGCAAGTGTTTTTTTAATGAATTAAAAATGCACAGTTTGATATTCAAATGCACAGGGAGGGGAGGGGCGGGTGGAGTAAAGTGGTTGGGAGCGGGCGACAATTAAAAGCAAGCGGGGGGGGGGGGGGGGGTAAAGTGGGTTCTTTTTACAAACGAGCTCACTACAAGCCTGGTCTTTAAAGAACTAATGCCTAATCAAGAACGGTCCTGGCGAACGTTTACAGAGCAATAACGAGCATCTCAACCTGGACAAAATATTCTAAAAGATGTCATCACAGTTTCCATAATGCGTGTTAGATTTGACTATAAAAATAAGCGAACATTCGAAAAGAGAGAGCAGAATACTGTTACGGCCGATGAGCACAAATTCGTAGTTTTTGAATTCACGCTTATCTTGCCCGTTCCAGTTCGTGGCTCAGTTATCCTGTGATTTTGTTTTACCAAAAAAAGCAGCAAAACTCTAATTGGAAGAAGTTATTTCATGCTTTATCAATATGGCTATTTTGGATATCAAAAGCATGAAGTTCTCTTGCTTCAAGTTTTTCTCTAGAATAGTTTTCATGCATGAAACTGGCGACTGTTTTTTATTGCTCTTGAACGAAGTTCATAGCAATTATTGTAAACATGCGTGTCTTTTTTATGCAAAATTTTCGATTGACAATTTTAACTTTTCGAGTGACTTTTACGCTCTTGAAATTGCGTTTCGCGTGATCTATCTCTCAATCACAATTTCAAGCAGCAGAACTCAAATGGCGGAAATTTAATACTAAAAGTCAAAAGAAAAGTGCGCCAAAACTGGTGTCATTTTTTACTTTAAATCTTTATAGTGGTCTATGTTAACCTCTAATTTGGTTATTTGAAGCCCACTATTGAACTTCTAAGTCCAATTTAAGCTCCCCTCCCAACTGACTGAATTGATTAGAGCTCCCAATATTCGTTCGAGAGCAATTCTTTCGACGTTAAGTCGGTTATGTTCTAAGTTGTCAATTTGCTTTCAGCATAAATCATTCAGTTTGTTTTCATCTAAACAAATAGAAAACTTCTCTGATTTTGAGTTACCCTATGGGTATAATACATGATCCGGGTGTAATACTGGACTCCGATCACACAACCTATGAGAAGTGTTATTTCCATACTAGTAGCGCATTTAAGGATAATAAGAAATCTTTACATCACAAAATTCGGAGCGCTAGAAAATATTTTGTGGATGCACTGTTAATTGGAAGGAGCTCTGAGGATAAGAACTCAATTTTTCATTAACAGTTTCCAACTGGAAAATTAACGCCAGTAGCGTTAGGTACCGTTGGGTTAACTGGTGTCGATGTAATCCATATAAGCTTCACAAGGGTTCTTGCACATGAGAAATGATAGCACTGTAGGATAGTAGTTATTCCAGCTTGATTTCTTGTGCTCTACCAAAAATATCGTAGTTCACGGTACTTGAACTTTAGCGCGCCAAAAACTATTAAAATAGGCCTAAATTGGGTAGATAACATGAAAAAAAGTAACTGTGGCTTCCCGAAGAAAATGTGACTGAAATTCTTTGTCAATCTCTCCTTTCAACTGTATAAAATTCATTTTTTAATTTTTTACGAAGAAGTCTTTAGGATGATAGGAGGCTTCATCTGTTTTTGAAAGACATACTGCTTTTTAGAATAATTGAAAAAAGGCACGCATTATCGATCATTATTTTATCACCAAATAACTTTGCTTCTAACACCATCGGTCAGTGTGGACGCGTTTATATTTCCTCAGAGAGGTGGAAAAACATCACGCGAGTCACAGTTTTGTTACTTAAGGTCAATTCCTTAGTAAAGTTGGAGGTCTATTTCACAAAATTACAAATAATTGTGGCTCTTCTTCATCGTGAGCAATTATCGCAACACAATTTGTGCTTTTTCATTGCCGAAAGACAAGTGTCTGTTGGTGATTGAACAATTAAAAGGGCACTGTAAAGGGACGGGTGTGAGGAGTAAAGTAGGTTGGAGAGGGAGACATATTACATACACCCTCTTACACTATGGTTAAGATTGCCTAAAGTGTGATCTTTAAAAAAACCAATGCCAAATCATGAAAAAATTGGCCCATTTATTGGAGAGCAAAAATAAGCACATCAACCCAGAATAATTCTCTAAAAGGAATGACATCACCGTTTCCATACTCGATTTGCTTGTTTGATTTCAATGTGTATAGATACAAAACATTCGAAAAAGCACAATAGAGCCCTGTTACGGCCAATAAGAACAAACTCGTAGCTTATGAAATCACGCTAATCTAGGCATGCCCCAGTTTATGACTCAGTTAACTTTTGATTTTGCTTCTCATGAAAAATAAAAATCAAAATACTAATGAAATAATTTTATCGATACCAAGAGAGAGATGAGCAAACATCACACGATGCACTGGTTTTTTACCTTATGTAAATTCATTTGTTTGGGGCCTATTCAATAAAAAAGCAAAAATCCATGGTTCTGTTTCTCCGCGATGGGCTTTCGCAAGTCTGCTTTTTTATTGCCAAAAAAAGTATGTGAGAGAGGCGAATACAATGCACAGGCAGTGGAGGGGAGGGAGGAGTAAAGTGTTTGGGAGAGGGAGACAATTAAAAGCAGGCGAGTTAAGTTTTGTAAAGTGAGTTGTTTTTACAAACGAGCTCAATACAAGTCTGGTCTTTAAAGAACTAATGCCTAATCAATAACGGTCCTGGCGAAGGTTTACAGAGCAATAACAAGCATCTCAACTTGGACAAAATATTCTAAAAGATGACATCACAGTCTTAATAATGCATGTTAGATTTAATTGTATATAAATGAACGCCCATACGAAAAGGGAGAGTAGGGTTCTGTTACGGTCATTAAAAACAAATTCGTAGTTTTCGACTTCACGCTTATCTTGCCTGTTCTAGTGCGTGATTAAATAAACCTTTGACTTTGCTCTATCATATAAAATCAGCACAACTCTAATTGGAGAAGATATTTCGTTCTTTATCAATATTGCTAACAGAATAAAATTTTCTTGCTGCAAAGTTTTCTCTAGAATAGTTTTCACGCATGAAACTGGTAACCAATTTCCAAGTTCTCATTATAGGTTCCAGCATAAATTGTTAAGCTTAATTACATCAAAACAAATAGACAACTATTCTAATTCTAGGTTACCCTCTGGGTAAACTACATGATCAGGTTGTAATACTACACTCCGATCACACAACGTAGGGTCAGTGTTGTTTCCATGCCATTAGCACTTTTTAGGATAATGAAAAGTCTGTACGTCACAAAATTTGAATCGCTAGAAGACTTTTGGTGTAGATGCACTATCGAACTATCGAAGGGAATGAGTTGTCAGAATAAGAATCCGAAATTTTATTAACAGTTGACATTAGAAATACTAACGCCAGCTGTTTTAGGTACGCTTAGGTTTACTTGTGTTAGTGTAACCCATGTGTACTTCACAAGGGTTCTTGCATATGAGAAATGATAGCACTGTAGGATAGTACTCAATCCAGCATGATTTTTTTGCTTAACAAAAATTATCTTAGTTCACTGTCATTGAACTCTAGCGCGCCGAAAACTATGGAAAAAGGCCTAAATTGAAAAAGATAAAAGGAAAAAAATAGGTTACTATGACTGCTGGGAGCATACGTCAACTAAGTTTTTTGTCATTTTCTTTGTTTAGCTGTATAAAATTCAATTTTTTGTTTCAGTGAGAAAATTTTTGAGATCTTAGGACGCTTCATCGATTTTTGATAGACATAATGCTTTCTAAGATACATATACAAAACATGTAGTTCATTACAATTTTTTTGAGACTCGAATTTTTTTCAATACTTGAACTTTTTTCTCACATTGAATGGGAATAAACAGAAAACAATATGTCAGTCCGCTTTCTTTCTGTTTCTGAAAATTTCTGAAAAGGTCATCGTATTTGGTTGAGTTTTCAAGCGCTCTGCTCTTTGAAACATTGTCTTTGGTGAGTAGTATATGCGAACATGGTTTTTGAGAGAAGAAAAACCGGCTACAAAGTTCAGAAACTCAATTTTTTGTTACAGAAACTTACTGGTCCTGTAGATTATATGTTTGAGCATGAGATTTTTTCTGCACTTTTCTACCAACCATAAAGACTTTGAGATGCAAAAAAGGAGATTCGTAGGTTTTATGTGTTTACTGTAAGAATGTTGATATCCAAAGGCAGAACGGCAAAATTTTGAAAATTCGAACGCTGTGTGTCATTCTGCATTTCGATTTTAAAGACAATTTATATTTGATATTTTTCCTCGAAGACTATGTAAACAAGCCAGTTTTATTGTTGCAACCTCTTGAACTGCAGTTGACACGCATTATAGATCATTCAATTTTCCTAAAATGACTTTGCTTTTATGACCATCAGTCAGTGTGGACGCGTTTCTATTCAATCAGAGAGATGGACAAACGTCACACGAGTCACTTTTTTGTTACCTAATGTGAATTCCCTTCTATGTTTGGGGACTATTCAACAAAATTACTTATAATCGTGGCTCTCTTCACCGCGATAAGAACAAACTCATCCAATTCATGACTCAGTTAACTTTTTATTTTGCTTTATCATAAAATAATCAGCAAAACACGAATTGGAGAAGTTTTTTCATTCTTTATCAATATGGCTAGCAGAATGGAGTTCTCTTGTTTCAAACAATTCTCTGGAATAGTTTTCTTGCATGAAACTGGTGACTATTTTCTAAGTCTTCAACTTAGTTTTCAGCATAAATCATTCAGTTGATTTACATCAAAACAAATATTTTTTTGAATTCTAAGTTACCCTATGGGTAAAATACATGATCGAGGGATGTAATACTACACTCCCATGACACAACCTAGACGAAGTGTCGTTTCCATTTTTCAACACATTTTAGGATAATGAGAAATCCTTACATCACAAAATTTGAACAGCGAGAAGATGCACTATTGAATCGAATGAGCTGTCAGGCTAAGAACTCAATTTCTCATTATCAGTTGTCAACTGGAATAAAAACGCCAGCGGCGCTAGGTACGGTTGGGTAGACTGCTGTCAACGTATTCCATAAAGACTTCACAAGGGTTCTTGCACATGAGAAATGATAGCACAGTAGGATAGTACTCATTCCACCATGACTTCTTTTGCTCCACCAAAATTATCCTAGCTCACGGTCATTAGTCTTAAGCGCGCCAAACTTTATTAACAAAAGGCCTAACTTGATTAAGTAAAACGGAAATAAAAGTTTCTATGACTCCTGAGAGTATATGTGACCTGAGCTCTTTGTCATTCTCCTTATTTAGCTGTATAAAAATCTGATTTTTTTTCCATGAAAAAATTTTTTGGTATCTTTGGAGGCTTCATCTGTTTTCGATGGACATATTGTTTTCCAAGATACATAATGTTCATTTCAATTGTTTTTTCGAGATTTGATTTTTTTCAATACTTGAACCTTTTTTTCTATACTTGAACCTTTTTTTCTATAATTGGATGAAAATAAACAAGAAAACAATAGATCTATCTCCTTTTCGTATCTGAAATTTTTTGAAAGGATTATCGTTTGTGGTTGAGTTTTGAAGCACTCTGCATCCTGAGTTGAATAAAAAACATTTTTTAAAGATCTATGTTTTGAGAAAATTATGATTGAGAAATTTTCTCCAAAATTTGTTTTTTTATCTGAAAATTATCGTTTTCATTGCTAACCGGGAGAGCTCTGCTGCTTATTTACTGGCTCTTCTACTGACTATCGGATATTTTTAATTATTTTAGATTCATAAAAAACCTCAAACATTGTTTTTACTGGGTAGTTTTATCTGGGACGCTGAGTTATGGCCGATGTTATGGCCGATAAGAACAAACTTTACCACTTCAAGACTCAGTTAACTTGTGATTTTGCTTATCTTGCAAAATAGGCAGCCAAAAACTAATGCAACAAATTTTTTGATTCTTTATCAAAATGGCTGATAAAACATGTAGTCATCTTGCACGGATTTGAGAAATATTTTCTCTTTTGTCAACATAGCTCTCAACATAAATTATTCAGTTTGTGTACATCAAAACAAACACAAAACTTTTCGATATCTAAGTTACCCTTTGGAGAAATAATATGATCGAAGGATGTAATATTGCTCACAGATCACACAACGTAGGCAAGTTTTTATTTCCATAGCATTAGCGCAATTTAAGATAATGAGAAAACTTTACAGAATAAAACTCGAATCGCTAGAAGATCTTTTGTAGATGCACTTTTAAATGGAATGAGCTTTCAGGTTTTTTGCACTTGAGATTTTTGCGCTTGAGAAATAAAAGCACCATAGGATGGTACTCATTCCAGCTTGATTATTTTTGCTCCAACAAAAAAAAACAAACTTCAGGGTCAGCACTTAGACGCGGCAAATAAAGGGCTTAAATTGATTAAATAAAATAGAAAAAATTAAATAACTAAGGCTTCCCAAAGAATATGTGACCGAAATTCTCTCAATTAAAGGGACGCATTATAAACCACTCAATTATCACAGAATAACTTCGCTTCTATCACCATCAGTCATTGTGGACAAGTTTATTTTTACTGAGAGAGATAGACAAACATCACATGAGTCACAATTTTGTTACCTAATATGAATTCCGTAGTAAGTTTGGGGGTCTATTCAACAACATTACAAATAAACGCGGCTCTTCTTTTCCGTGAGCGGTTATCGCAAGTGTGCTTTTTCACTTCCAAAAGAGAAGTGTCTGTTCGTGATCGAACGATTAAAAGGGCACTGTGAGGGGACGCGTGTGCGGAGTGAAGTAGGTTGGAGAGGGAGAAATATAAAAACAAGGATTTAGAGTGTTTCTCATTACAGACCCCCTCTTACACTATGATTGAAATTGCCTCAAGAGTGATCTTTAAAGAACTAATGCCAAACCAACAACAACTTTCACAGTATATAGATACAAACAATCGAAAAAAAACAGAGCGCTGTTACGGCCGACCAGAACAAGCTCGTAGCTTATGAATTTACGCTTATCTTGCCTGCCCCAATTCATGACTCATTTAACTTGTAATTTTGCTTCTCTTGCAAAAAAGCAGCAACAAACTATTGAAATAAATTTCTCAAATCTTTTTGAAAATTACAAATATAACATGCAGTTCTCTTGCATGAATTTGAGAACTAATTTTTAGTTGGTCAATATAGATTGACAATACAGGGAGGGGAGGGACGGTAGGAGTAAAAGTGTTTGGCTGTTACGGCCGATAAGAAAAAATTCTCAGCTTATGATTTTGAGCTTGTCTTGCCCGTCCCAGTCTATGACTCAGTTAACCTGTCATTTTGCTTCAAGCAGCAAAACACTAATTGGAAGCAAAACACTAAATTATTCCATTCTTTTTCAACATGGCTGATAGAATGAAGTTCTCTTGCTTGAAAGTTATCTCTAGGATTGTTTTCTTGCAAGAAACTGGCAACTATTTTCCAAGTCCTTTGGGCAAAATACATGATGGAAGGTTGTATTACTACACTTCGATTACACAATGTTGGCGCAGTGTCATTTCCATACCTTCAGCACAATTAAGGATATTGAGAAATTTCTACATCACAAAATATGAATCGCTCGAAAAAATTTTTTGGTAGATGCAGCATAAGAGCTAATGAGCTGTCAGATGAGCTGTCAGGATAAGAACTCAAATTTTGATTAATTGTTTTCAACTGGAACAAAAACGCCAGCGGCGTTAGATACAGTTGAGTTAAATGATGTCATTGTAACCCCTATGTACATTACAAGGGTTTTGCACATGATAAATGATAGCACGGAGGATAGCACTTATTCCAGCATGATTTTTTGTGCTCCACCAAAATTATCGTATTTCACGGTCAATGAACTTTAGCGCGCCAAAAACGAAATTGAAAAAGGGTTAAATTGATTATGTAAAATGAAAAACAAATTAGGTTACTAATTACGTTACTACAGAAGGTTTTTCTTAGAGTGTATGTGATCTAAGCTCTTTGTCATTTTCTTGGTTTAGCTGTATAAAAATCGGATTTTTTTCCATAAGGAAAGTTTTAGGAAGATTGGACGCTTCCTCTATTTTTGATAGAATTTTTGCTCTCCAGAATACAAGTAAAAAAATTTATAGTTGAGTTTCTTTTCTCAAGTCGAATAGAGATAAACAAAAAAAAACTATAAATCAGCCCACTTTTTTTCTGCAATTCAGTGACTGGATCGTCGTATGTGGTTGAGTTATAATAGAGAGAAACGTTTTGAAAGGTCAATCTTTTGAGAAAAGTATTGTTGTAACATTTTCTGAAAGGAGAAACGTTTTGAAAGGTCAATCTTTTGAGAAAAGTAATGTTGTAACATTTTCACTTTTATTATAGAAAAATCGTATTCAATGCTCATTGATGTAGCTCTGCCGCTTTTTTATTGACTCTGCTGTTTTTAGTTACTTCATAACATTTTAAATCCGTAAGAAGTGGCAAACACTGTTTTTAGCGGGTAGTTTTTAGGGCCATGGTTTTTGAAAAAAGCAGAACCAGCTAAAAAAAATAATACAGAAAACGTAAAATAGGCCTGGGAAAACTTTTAATCTCAAATTTTTTGTTTAAGAAATTTACTGGTCCAGTAGAATCTCTGTTTCAGAATGAGAAACTTTGTTCATTTTAACACCAGAACTAAAAACGTTGCGACGTTAAAAAACGGGTTTTGTAAAACTTCAGTGTTTATTGTTAGAATGTTGAGATTTGAAGACAGAACTGTAAAATTTGAAAAAAACTGAATGCCAAGTATCAATCTGCATTTCGATTTTAAAACAATGGTTGCTTGAAAATTTTTCTTTCCTTGAAATTTATGCAAGCAAAACGGCTTTAATGTTGCACTCTCTTGAGTTTCAGTTGGCACGCATTATTGATCAACCAATTTTCACAAAATTTTTTGTATAAAACTCTTTTGCATATTTTTGCGGTCTTTGTAATGATGCTTTCATTATCTCAGTATGTTGTGCTCATTTAGAATCTTAAGACTGTTGATTTATTTTCACCAATATGATATACTTAGCAGTTTTTTTGTATTTTTTACATAAAATAACATGGAAAAAAATAGCTGAAACCTTTGATTAATATTTGCTCAGAGAAAACATCTCTGATTCCAAATAAGATCAGTTATCTCATTTGTTTACTCATGAAATGACTGATTTGTACACTAGTTTTTTCTTGTGAGCACGCAATATGTAGCTGTCTTTTTGAGGTTTACATTGTTCCGGATCCGAGTGTTCTTGTTCTTAATTTCCGTTTTTTTGTCTGCTAATTGATCTGACTTTGCAATGGGAAAAATCTGGTTGGTTTTGGTTTTGAGGTTGATAGCATAACTAAATCGAAGAATTGATTTTATGATTACATTAAATCTTGAAGACTTTGGGAGCACTTTAACGATGAAATTTTTGGAAATCTCGTCTATTTTGATTATCTGAGAACTATCAATCGAATAAATTACGAAATTCAGTTTTCATGAAAAGACAAAAAAAGTTTATCTTTTTTTCAATTTCATCAAGTATCATTTTCTTTGATACCAAAAGATTATCGGAATAGATTTAGAACCTGCCTACTACCTTTGGTTTCGCTTTTTTTCAATAAAGAGTTGTTTTGGATTAACTATGTTGCTATTTTCATCATTGTTTCCAGCAAAACATTATTGCTTATCTCGAAAAAGTTTTCTTTTTAAACGGTCTATCAAGCTGAAAATCAGACAAAGCCTGACTGATGAAGAGCAGTCAAAAATTTTTTGACATAATAAGATTGAAACTTTAGAATACCGTCGCCTTATCACAACTAAAGATGATTCTTTTGAAAACTGATAAGTCAAAAGCAAACAAATGCTACATTTGTCTGAATGTCTCACGAATTAAGTAAGATAAGGAACCTTTAGCTGTCATTTATGCTTGTGAAACAATTAGATAAAAAAACAATTAGATAAAAGCTTTCAAGAGCTTGTTTAGAAATGTTCACAAGTTAACTTGATGGCCCATTCTTTGTTCATCAGCACTGCAAAGTATTTTTCGTTCTGAGTTATTTCAATTATTGACCCATATTTATTATCCTTAAAAAGTTTTTTCCGTAAAAACTCTTTATACTTAGATTTCAAAATCCAATAATTTAAGAATTCAGAGAACTGTACATAAGTTGAATATTCATTTTTGGCTTTAAGATCAGATGAAGCAGTTTGCTCATTTAAAATTTTCTGCAAACTCAATTTTGATGCGCATTCAAAAGCGGAATTGACCTTTCGACACTAAATTGAGGGTAGAATATAATGCAAACGGAGGAAAGGTTGCTTGAAAATTTTGGTCCTGCTATGCAGAATACAGGCCTAAAATTGCAAGTGTACAAAGCAATACAGTGACAAAGCCAGGTGGCATTCCTGTTAAATTGGCTTCAATGAGTTTTGGTTAAGTTTTAGGTGTGTTACTACACTTCGATTACACAATGTGGGCTCAGTGTTGTTTATATAACTTTAGCACAATTTAGGATATTGAGAAATCTTTACATCACAAAATATGAATCGCTCGAAAATTTTTTTTGGTAGATGCAGCATAAGGGCCAATGACTGTCAGATGAGCTGTCAGGATAAGATCTAAAATTTTGATTAACAGTTGTCAACTGGAATAATTACACCAGCGGCGTTAGGTACAGTTGGGTTAACTGGAGTCAATGTAACCCCTATGTACTTTACAAGGATTCTTGCACATGAGAAATGATAGCACCGAGGATAGCATTTATTCCAGCTTGATTTTTTTGCTCCACCAAAATTATTATATTTAACGTTCAATGAATTTTAGCGCGCCAAAAACTATGAAAAAGAGCTAAATTGATTATGTAAATTGAAAATGAAAGTAGGTTACTAATTACGTTACTACAGAAGGTTTTCTGAGAGTGTATGTGATCTAAGCTCTTTGTCATTCTCCTGGTTTAGCTGAACAAAAATTGGATTTCTTTTCCATGAGGAAAATTTTGGGAGGATTGGACGCTTCATCTATTTTTGATAGAACTATTGATCTCCAGGATACAAAGAAAATTTATAGTTTTTATCCAATTTTCTTTTGAGACTTGAATTTTTATCAATACGTGAATTTTTTTTCTCAACTCGAATAGAGATAAACAAGAAAACAAAAAAACCGCCCTATTTTTCTGCAATTCAGCGACCTGATCATCGTATGTGGTTGAGTTAAAATAGAGAGAAACGTTTTGAAATTTCAATCTTTGGAGAAAAGAATTGTTGAAATTTTTCTCAAAAATTCCCACTTTTATCTTAGAAAAACCGTATTCAATGCTCATCGATGTAGCTCGGCTGCTTTTTTACTGACTCTGCTAATGTTTTTAGTTTTTCTTAACATTTTGGATTCGTAAGAAGTGGCAAACAGTGTTTTTAGTGGGTAGTTTTTAGGGTCATGGATTTTGAAAAAAAGCAGAACCAGCTAAAGAAATAATACAGAAAACGTAAAATTGGCCTGGAAGAACCTTTAATCTCAATTTTTCGCTTAAAAAGTTTACTGGTCCGTTAGAATCTCTGTTTGAGAATGAGAAGTTTTGTCCAGTTTAACATCAGAACTAAAAACGTTGCGACGCTGAAAAACGGGTTTTGTAAAACTTCAGTGTTTGTTGTTAGAATGTTGAGATTGGAATACAGAACTGTAAAATTTGAAAAACTGAATGCCAAGTATCAATCTGCATTTCGATTTTAAAACAATGGTTGCTTGAAAATTTTTCTTTCCTTGCAATTTATGCAAGCAAAACGGCTTTATTGTTGCACTCTCTTGAGTTTCAGTTTGCACGCATTATTGATCAACCAATTTTCACAAAATTACCTTTAAAAAACTCTTTTGCATGTTTTTGCGGTCTTCGTAATTATGCTTTCATTATCTCAGTATGTTCTGCTCATTTAGAATCTCAAGACTGTCGATTTATTTTCACCATTATGATATAATTAGCAGTTTTTTGTATTTTTGCATAAAAAAACAAAGAAAAAAATTAGCTGAAAACTTTGATTAACATTTGCTCACAGAAAACATCTCTGATTCCAAGTAAGATCAGTTATCTCATTCGTTTAATCATGAGGTAACAGATTTGTACACTTTTTTTGTGAGCACGCAACTTGTAGCTGTCTTTTTGAGGTTTATATTGTTCCGAATCCGAGTGTTCTTGTTCTTAATTTCCGTTTTTTGTCTGCTAATCGATCTGATTTTGCATTGGGAAAATAAAATGTGTTTGGTTTTGGTTTTGAGGTTGATAGCGTAACTAAATCGAAGAATTGATTTTATGATTACATTAAATCTTGAAGACATTGGGAGCACTTTAAAGATGAAATTTTTGGAAATCTTGTCTATTTTGATTATCTGAGAACTATCAATCGAATAAATTACGAAATTCAGTTTTCATGAAAAGACAAAAAAAGTTTATCTTTTTTTCAATTTCATCAATTATCATTTTCTTTGATACCGAAAGATTATCGGAATAGATTTAGAACCTGCCTATTACCTTTGGTTTCGCTTTTTTTCAATAAAGAGTTGTTTTGGATTTACTATGTTGCTATTTTCATCATTGTTTCCAGCAAAACATTATTGCTTATCTCGAAAATGTTTTACTTTTAAACGGTCTATCAAGCTGAAAATCAGACAAAGCCTGACTGATGAAGAGCAGTCAAAACTTTTTTGACATAATAAGATTGAAACTTTAGAATACCGTCGCCTTATCACAACTAAAGATGATTCATTTGAAATCTGATAGGTCAAAAACAAACAAAAGCTACATTTGTCTTAATAGCTCACCAATTCAGTAAGATAATGAACTTTTAGCTCTCATATATGCTTGGGAAACGAAAAAACGCAATTAGATAAAGGCTTTCAAGAGCTAGTTTCGAAATGTTCACAGATTAACTTGTTGTCCCATTCTTTGTTCATCAGCACTGCAAAGAATTTTTTGGTCTGAGTTATTTCAATTATTGACCCATATTTATTATCCTTAAAAAGTTTTTTCCGTAAAAACTCTTTATATTTAGATTTCAAAATCCAATAATTTAAGAATTCAGAGAACTGTACATAAGTTGAATATTCATTTTTGGCTTTAGGATCAGATGAAGCAGTTTGCTCATTTAAAATTTTCTGCAAACTCAATTTTGATGCGCGTTCAAAAACGGAATTGACCTGTCGACACTAAATTGAGGGAAAAAATAACGCAAACGGAGGCAAAGGTTGCTTGAAAGTTTTGGTCCTGCTTTGCAGAATAGAGGCCTAAAAATGCAAGTGTACAAAGCAATACAGTGACAAAGCCAGGTGGCATTCCTGTTAAGTTTTGGTTCAAACAAGGCTTACTCCAGTTAAAAGTAGGATACATCTGATCGCCCAGCAGCTTAGTGGGAAAGCGAACATCAGTTGTGTGTCACGAAATAAAGACTCAAAAGCTTGAATGCAAAACCCATAAGCACACAAAATTGTTGCAGACTGGTAAACTAACAGTGCTAGGTTTGACATTGATCGAAAAAATATTCCGAGATATGGAAAAAACGTTAATGCAATTCCGTTTTCGTGTACGAACAATTTGGGCAATAGGAAAACAGAAGGACAAGATACATATGAGTAATTGACCGGAACACTATATCAGACAGAATATAAATTCTTGCGCTAAGCTAACTGCAGGCACTTTTATGCGGTACATACAACCACAAACGCTCATGGCAATGAAGATAAGAAAATTTTTTTGCACGAACTGATTGATTTCCGTTAGATGATCAAGAGATTGTTTATGAAGATTTCTAGGCCCACCCGTACCTAACTCTAAGGCAAGCTCAGTACTGATTCAGAGTCCTATTCAGGTCACAGTCTGCACTGAATTTTTCTGATCCAGGGCTAATTCAGTGATTCATTCTGAACTTTCTTCTGATTTTGAAGAAAACTGAAATTGTTCTCTGAATTTTGCTCTGATAAAAAAATAATCAGAAACCATTTCACAGTTGGTTCTGAAGCCCTGCTTTCGATAAAGTACTCAAACTTGAAAAATCTCTGAAATTGTTCTGGATCAGAACTGATTGTCACTGAGCCATAGGTACGGGCAATTAGATACAACACAAGCTTCTTGTGTTAGCAATTTCTGAACCCATGCACATTATGGCGACCCAGGCGATCAAGGCTATCAAATGAAACTTGATATTCTTGATAAGAAACATACCTAATCTTGGAAAATGTTGCCAAGATCTGGTCATGTTACATGGCAAGATAAAATCAAGATATGTACGAAGTTGCAAAATCTTTGCATGGGTGTCAAGAGAGGATCGTGGCAAGATTTCCAAAAAAGATTAACCATGACAGGGCAAGACTTCCCAAGGATTAAAAACTCAATAGCACACAAAAATTTGAATTAGTGCGAAATCAAAAGATTAAGCAGGAATTATCAAGACTTATCAAGAATAAGCAAGAATTATCAAGAATGTCGGAAAATGCAGCTCCCGTTAATTTTTTAACCAAAAATTGAGCCGCCTTTTAATGTATATTAAAATTTATGAGTGAATGTAAGCTCGATGTGTGCATAGTAATACACCTTATACATGACAGCCACTGTGAACCCCCCCCCCCCCCCCACTAAGGTTCCATGCAAAAAACCTAAAAACAAAAACTTTTACACAAGAAATATTGCAACATCAAATATAAAGAAGGAAAACTCATTAAACTCAGTAAACTGATCAATAACTAAGCATCTACAGTACTTGAAAAATCTGAACTCAAAAAGGACCTCAAAAATCATTTTGAAATTTCGTTTTTTTAAAAAAAAAATTAGCCAATTTTGAGGATTAGGCGCATCAGTGCAATCCATGCAGTTGGTATCGATGAATCATGGACCTAAAAGCGAAAAAAGCGGAAAAGAACGAAAATTTAACTTTTATAAGGAGAACCAAATCGAGAGCGAAAGACAACTCTTGTTTTAGAAAAAAAAACAATTAAGCACAAACTGTAGTTCTTTTTAGCATCGGACACATCTACTACCGATAACTGACCGGTCCTGATTTTGCGCCCACGAAAGACAACTTAAAAAAATTACTTAAAAACTGTAGTTTTTTTAAGTATTGAACACATCTTCTAATGATAATTAAAAGGTACTGAACGACAGAGAACCAAAAAAAAAATAAAATTTGGGAGAAATCAACAAAAAAAACTCAATTTTTGAATACGAAACATACCGAATGCTTCTACTATCTTACTCTAGATAATTTGTAGAAATCTCGTTTTGAATCAAAAACAGGCACTGCACTGGGCTTACCAAACCACTATAACACCACAAAACCACAAAATCTGACATATTTTTTGTTCAGTGCAGACAAGCGTTGTTAAAAAATAGATTTTTTGAATAAAAACTCAAAAATTTTTCAAATTAATCAAATCTGGCTGTTCAACACATCATCAGACTCCATGCAATTGCTTTTAACAAATAAGGCCCCCAAAAATCGACAAAATTGAGAAAAAAACACAAAGTTTTCCATTTTACAATTGAGACGCATTTTGAGATCAAAGTTTTTGCCTAAGGAAGACAACTCTTGTTTTACATAACTTGTCTATGTACAAGCGATAGTTCTTTTTAGTGTTTAAGACATCCACTGCCGATAAATTGTAGGCCCTGAACGAAAGAGGGCCAAGCAAAATAAAGTTAGAGAGAAATCAACAAAAAGCTCAAACTCTGACTACGAAGTATACCTAATGCTTCTACAATCTTACTCTTTATAAAAAGTAGGAATTTCTCTTTTGAAACAAAATTATTACTGCACCGGGTTCATCGAACCACTCTAACACCACAAAACTAAAAGAAGCTACCAGATTTTTGGGGCAAAAAAAACAAAATTGCAAAAATATCCTAATAAGTTTTTTTGATCAAAAAGTCAGAACTTATTCAAAATCATCAAATCTGGCTTTCCAAGCACATCAGCATATTCCATGCAATTGCTTTCAACGATTCAAACCCCAAAAATTCGAAAAAAGAAGAAAGAAGAAAAATTTCAACTTTAAAATTTAGTAGCTTTTTGATATTAAAGACTTCTTGCACAATAAAGACAACTCTCGTTTTACAGATTAAAATTACGAACAATCAGTCAAACACATCTATTACTAATAAAGACCAGTTGCTACTACCAAAAATACCAAGTACTAACAATATAGGTACGAATCCCCTATGAAAACAAAACTGATCACTGCACTGTGTTTATCAAAGCAATATGACACCACAAACCTAACAAAAGCTAATAGCTTATGTTCTGGACAGAAAAAATAATTTTTCAATAGCTTTCAACAAATCAAACCCCAGAAAACAAAAAAAATAGAGAAAGAACAAAATATTCCATTTTAAAATGGAAAGGCAATTTGAGATCAAAGAGTTTATGCTCACGAAACACAACTCTTGTTTTACATAGCACATTCTTGTAAAAGAGGTATCTTTTTTAAGTATTGAAGACATCCACTACTGATAAAAAAATAGCCATTAACGAAAGAGAACCAAACAAAAAAGTTAAAGAGAAATCAACAAACAAGCTAAATTTCTGAACACGAAGTATACCTAATGCTTCTACCATCTCACTCTCTGTAATAACTAGGAATGCCCGTTTTGAAACAAAATTTATTACAGCCATGGGTTTATCGAACCACCATGACAACCCAAAACCAACAGAAGCTAACAAATTTTTGGGGCGGAAAAACACAATTGAAAAAATATCCTAAAAAATATAATTGTTTTAAATCAAAAACTCAGAAAAATTTTAATTTTTCAAATTAAGGATATCTGGCTGTCCAAGCGTATCAACACACTCCATACCTTGGCGTTAAGCAAATCAAGTCCCAAAAAGCGAAAAAAGGAGAAAGAACAGAGTTTTCGACTTTAAAATTGCGAAACCTTTTAGAGCGAAGATTATTCGCCCACGAAAGACAACTGTTGTTTAACAGAGCACAATTAGGTACAAACCGTTGTTCGTTGTAGTATCGAACACGTCTGCCATTAATAGCTAACAGGCCTTGAAGTACAGAGATGACAAAAAAATCAAAGTTACAGAAAAATCAATTAAAAAATGCACCAAAATCAGAAAAAATGGAGAAAGAACGAAGTTATCAACTTAAAAGTTAAGAAGAACAAGAAATTTTGCCCGCGAAAGACAACTCTGGTTTTCTAGAACACAATTAGGTATAAAGTGCAGTTTTTGTATCAGATACATCCACGATTGATAATCATCAGATTTTTTTAAAAAGAGAGGTCCTAAAAATCAAAATAGAGAGAAATCAACAATAAGGTCTAATTTTTGGACTTCGAAGTCTACCCAATGCTTCTACAACCTAAGTCTATATTATCAGTACTTGTCCGTTTTTAAGACAAAACTGATCAGTTCACTGGGTTTGTCAAACCCCTATGACACCATAAACTAACAAAAGCTAAATAATTTTCTTCTGGGCGGACAAAAACACTTGAAAAAAGCCAATAAAAAAATTTTTTTAATATCACAATTTTTCAAAATATCAAATCTGGATTTCAAAGCACATTAACACATGTATTTTTTATTGATAATTGACCAACAGAAACGGATTCGAGAATGCGATGACAAAAAGATTTGCGAAAAGTCTTGAAAAGAGCAATTTAAAAATGTAATGTTTAGGAATAGAGCAATCGCTACATTCTGATCACTAATTACTAAAGCGTCTCTGATCCACTTTACCCCCACTTGATTACAAACTTTAACATAACACTATTTTTTCAATGTTTGTGCCGCAATCAAAAATAAAAGTGGGTTGAATTTTATTACAAACCGTTCGTTATGGGTTCGAAGGTTTTTTGATTGATATAAGACCAACTGACACGGATTCGAAAATCCGAGGACAAAAATGTTTGCTTAAAAGCAAAATTCATAGAGGCGAGCAATAACAAAATTCTGTTCATTCATTATTGCTCTCATTCATATCAGTTGTTAGCTTTATTAGGACGTTTGGTCAAATAACTGCAATTGATGATAGCAGAGGCCAAATGAGTTCAAATTAGTTTTCTTTAGATAAAAATGGTATAATCTACTGTTTTTAAAAGTGACAATTCCTCAGCTCTGCTGAATGATTTGATATCGTGCTTTGTCATCGGAATGAATTTTCTTTCGGGTTAATTATTGCTCATTGTATTTTAGAAAATTTTTTATTGAATTTGTACCGAAAAGCGTCTTTGATCCCTTTTAACCTCACTTGTTTACAGACTTCAAACTATCACAAAATTTTCATTGTTTGTGCCGCAATCAAAAGTAAAAATGTAATGAAATGAAATTAAAACTGTTTTTTGTGGTTTAAGGAGTTATTTTTACTGATATTTGACCAAATGTAAAGGATTCATGAATCCGAGGACAAAAACGTTAGATTAACCGCAAAAAGTCTTGAAGAGAGCAAATTAAAACTTCAAAATGAGGAAAAGAGCAATCTGAGGAAAGAGCGATCTACATTCTGATCACTAATTACTCCTCTCATTTATAAAAATTACTCCTCTCATTTATAAAAAGTAGGACAATTGATTTCCAAATAGTTTTCTAAGAAAAAATAAGCATATTCGAAAGTAACAATACTGCAGTTCTACTGAATGATTTTAATTCGTGTTTTGCCAATAAAATAGACGCCCCTTGTAACTGATGTCGGCTCCTTATATATATATATATATATATATATATATATATATATATATATATATATATATATATATATATATATATGAAAATGTTTTTTAATTAAATTTCTAACGAAATGCGTTTTTGATTCACTTTACGTTCACTTATTTACAGAAATTAACATAACACATTTTTTTCAATGTTTGTGCCGCAATCAAATATAAAAACGGGTTGAAGGGAATTATAACCGTTGTTTGTGGGTTTAAAAGGTGTTTTTATTGGAGTGCATATGATCATCAGAGATGGATATGAAGAAAAAAGTTTTGAAGAGTGCAATTTAAAAAAGTAATGTTGAGGAAAAGAGCAATCACTACATTCTGATCAGTATTTACTCCTCTTATCTATATCAATTGTTCAGTATAGCAAGGCATTAGGTGAAATAACTGCAATTACGGTGTGCAATATGAGTCCGAATTAGTTTTCTAAGGAAAAAAGTTAATGGACTGATTTGAAAAAAAAACAATTCTGCAGTTCTCCTGAATGAATTAAAGTTGTGTTTTGTCGTTTAAATGGATGTGCCTTGTGACAGTTTTTGCTCATTGTATATCAGAAAACAAATTTTGTTTAATTTGTAACGAGAAGCGTCCTTTTTTTTCTTTAACCTCACTTGTTTACAGACTCTCACAAGCATACTTTTTTCAATGCTTTTACCACATTAACTATTAAAAAAAAAGTTTCAGTGAAAACAAAATCATAGTTTTTGGGTTTGAAAGGTATTTTTTAATTAATTTGTAACCAACAGAAACGGATTTGAGACTCCGAGGTTGAAAAATTTAGTTTAAATGCGAAAATTCTCGATGACAGGAATTTAAGAAAAAAGTAATGTTGATGAAAAGAGCAATCCTTACATTCTGATCCCAATTTTTTTCCTGTCAAATTTATCAATTATTAAGTTGAGCGAGGCAGAAGGTCAAATAACTGCAATTAGCGAAAACAGAGGATAAATGAGTGTAAAATATTTTTCTGAGAAAAAAAAATGTGTTCGACTGATATTTAATTAACATTTCTGCATTTCTCTAGAATGATTTAGCTTTGTCTTCTGTTATTGAAATGCATGTTTCTTGTGACTATTTTTGGCTCATTGTGAATCAGAGAACAGTTATCAGTTAATTTTAAACGAAAAAGCGTCTTTGATCCACTTTACTCTCAATTTCAATCAGACTTTAACATATCACATTTTTTCAATTTTTGCGGTTCTACTGAATGATTTAAATTCGTGTTTTGTCCTGGAAATTGATGCTCATTGCGACTGTTGCTTATTGTATATCAGAAAACTTTTTTTTGAATTTTGTACCGAGAAGCGTCTTTGATTCTTTTTATCCTTACTGGTTTACAGACTTTGGCATATCTTAATTTTTTCAATGTTTCTGACGCAATCAATAGAAAAAATGAGTTGCAGTGAATTAAGAATCATGTTTTGTGGGTTTGAAGGGTATTTTTATTGATATATGACCAACAGAAACAGATTCGAATTTCCAAGGACGATAAGGTTTGCTTAAATTCAAAAAACCTTGAACAGAGGTTTTAAAAAATGTTGAGCAAAAGAGCAGTCACTACATTCTGATCACTAACTGTTCGCCTAATTTAAGCCAAACATTAGCTTTTTTCGTTGAGACGTTGATTTTTTGCTTTTAGAGAGAGCAGAGGACAACTGAAGTCAAAATTAATATCCACGAACTAACAAATGTTATCGAATGATTTGAAAATAGCAACTCTGCAGTACTAATGAATGAATTAATTTCAAGATTTGTCTTGAGAACGGGTTTGTCTTGGGATTTATCTTCGCTGATTGTAATTTAGAAAACAGTAACGAGTTTATTTCATATCGAAATCGTCTTTAATCACTTTTGCCCTCACATGTTTAAAGACTTTAATAATTAGCCATTTTTTCAAAGTTAGTGCTCAAGTCAATCATAAAATTGACTTGAAGTGGAACAAAAATTTCTCGACAGGATAAAGTTTTTTTTAGTTCCCGACTTGAAATTTTTTTTTGATATTTAACTGAAAGAAACGGAATAAAGTACCCGAGGATCTCAAAATTTTCGATGTTTGGGCCAAGAACAAAACTAAACAGGATGTGAAAAGAATTAAAAACCGTTTTTTGTGTGTTTGGCTGCCATTGCTGTTTAAATTTGACCAAAAAAAATCACAGAACCCAGATTCCGCGGACAGAAATTTTTGTTTAATTTTGAAAAGACTTAAACAGATAAGTTTTAAAAAATATTGTTGAGAGAAAGAGCAATCATTACATTCGAGTTTTTTCCACTCCGTTCAATATGGCCAAATGTTAGGCTAGCGATGTTGTAGATCAGATATTTGCACTTGGAGAGAAAGAGAGAGGGCGAGAGAGAGAGACAGACAGAGAGAGAGAGAGAGAGAGAGAGAGAGAGAGAGGGACGAGAGATAGAGAGCAGAACACATATGCGTCCAACATTTTTTTCTCCAAGATATAACAAAGTTATCGAAAGATTTGAGAGTAACAATTCTGCTGCTCTACTGATTGAATTGTTTCAGAGCGATGTCATGAGAAAAAACAATATTATTACGCCTCTCAGTTTCAAGAAAATTTTTATTGTGATCTTTTGCTTTGATAATGCCAATTTTAATCAAGAAGTTTTCTTGAAACAGCTTGATAAGATCATGGCAAAATGTTATCAAGATGTACCAAGAAATTTTGTTCTACCAAGATCTTGGTAAGATCATCCATATTTTATTCAAGACTATCAAGATGTTGCATGTTATGGCAAGGTGCATCAAAGGTCATTTCACAGGGGAGATTAAATGATCAGCGGAAACGCTAAATTGCCGACGTTGAATGTTGTGTGCGTGGAAAGTCAATCCTCAAGGTCTTTCCAAAAGAAGTTCTGGCTTAGCAACTAAAAATGACCTTCTTAAGGCAAATTTAAAACGCAAAGAGGTTGAGAAACAAGAACCAGCTGATCTCAAACTTGAAAAAAGCCAATCCAGAAAACACGCTAAAAAACAAAGGGAGCAGATAACACTTCAAGATTTGATGGAGGGCGATCGCCAGTGTGCTAAACAAAGCTAAACCAAAACGGTTACCAAGTAAACAATCTTGCGCTTTTTAAGTAAGAAGGAATAATAACCAATTAGATTCAAGTGCTTAAAAAACGCACAAAATACGTTGCAGTTTTATTATAAAAACCAGAAAAAGAGCAATTCACATAAATTCATTGAACTTAATTAATAAACCCAACAAACAAGTTTGCATTTGTTTGAACCTATCAAACCTATCAAACAAGTTTGAACCTATCAAACATGTTTGTACTTAAAAGTTTTCGGCTGTTTGTGCATATTTGTATGGAATGATGACAGGCTCTGATCTCAAGTATCTCAAAAAGAGTGATTTCAACCAAACAAGAAAAGTATTGCGGTCTAAATCTAACTTAATGGGTTGTTTGTTCATTGTTAATACGTAGATATACAACTAATTTATGTGCGTTACGATGAAGAAAGATTGAATTCAAACCATATCTGTAGACTGTTTTGATAAATTTACAGCCAAAATTTGATGCTGCGATATCTTGTTCATTCCAATCAGACCTCTTCATTGTCTGGCTTTGATCATACCTCATACTGATAAAGTTTTTAAATAGGAGCGACAAGTTCATGCAAATGGTTTAGATATCTTCCAGAAGAGCCGCCCACAATCATTTGATTAGAGGAAAACTTATCGTCGCCTTATCGTCGGAACAGATAAGGTCATTTTTGTGATTAGCTCATTCTCATTTTCTGTTATTGCTTTTTTTTAAAAGGCAAAACCCAGACAGCATAATGATGGACAGATAAGGCAGCTTTATGTCGAGCTTTGAATCGTGAATTGTTTCATTGGGAACTGGAATGTAGTGTTGTCTGTTGATGCAGTTCTCTTAATGGTGTGTCTTGCAAAAGTATCCTACAATTTGAGGCGAAAGTCCGCTTTCGACACAAACAACAAAAAAGAAATCCAGAAATGGCAGAGAAAATTCGATTGGACTTTACCTCTAGTGCCCAAACCAGAGTCGGTCACACATTCCTCCCTGTACCTGTCATATCCTCCCGCTGACTACTCTCACCTACCTTCCACTCCTTACGACATGATCATTGTTTGTAACAAGAAACCAACAGAAACTGTTTTACAGAACCATACGCTATATTTTTTTAGCAATAAACTCACATTTCAACTATTATCTGCAAATGTATTTCAGCCCCAAAGTAATTTTTCGTACAAGGTAAAGACTATTAAACGGCTTTAGATTGATGATTTAATAAAATGTTCAAAATTAAACCCACAAATCAAACTCCTGGGACGTAAAAAGACATCCATTTTGTAATTTTGGGATAGTTGTTTAATTTTTTTTTCATCTGCTGTTTTCTTCACTCCGTAAAAAAGGCCAAAAGTGTTTGGTTTGCGATGTTGTAGGTCGAATATTTGCAGTTGGAAAGAAAGATAGAAGAGAGAGAGAGAGAGAGAGAGAGAGAGAGAGAGAGAGAGATAGAGAGAGAGAGAGAGAGAGAGCGAGAGAGCGAGAGAGAGAGAGAGAGAGAGAGAGAGAGAGAATGAGCTCTACTGAATGATTTAATTCAGAGCTATAACAAGAGACTGAATAATATATTGAGTTCAATTCATGTCGAAGAGCGTCTAGATTTTTACATATCTCAATTTTTTCCGTGTTTGTGCCGAAATCAATACTAAACGAGGTTTTAAAAGAAAAAAACCTGTTGTTTTTGGGTTTGAAAGGTTTTTTGTTGATATATGACTAACAAAAACGGATTCAAGTATCCGAGGACAAAAACGTTTGTTTAAATGCAAAAATGTCCTAAAAAGAGCAAGTAAAAAGCATAATATTCAGGAAAAGAACAGCCATTACATTCTGAATAGTTATTACGCCTCTCAACTTCAGTGAAAATTTTATTGCCATCTTTTGCTATGATCATGGCCAGTTTAATCAGGAAATTTTCATGATACAGCTTGATAAGATCACGGTAAGATCTTGTCAATATGTACCAAAAAATTTTGTTGTACCAAGATCTTGGTAAGATAATCCATATTTTATTCAAGTCTGTCAAGATCTTGCATGTCATGGCAAGGTGCATAAAAACTTGTTTCACTGGAGAGATTAAATATTCATCAGAATTGCTAAATTGCCGAGCCGATGAATGTCGTATGCGCGGAAAGTCAATCCATGAGTTATTTCTAAGAAAAGTTCGCGCTTATCAACGTCAACAATGTCCAGCCACGTAAACAAGACTATCTTACTTCAAAATTAAAACGCCCAGAAGTTGAGAAACGAGAACCATCTGCCTTGCGCTGCGGTAAAACACAAAATAGCTACGCGGGAAAAGAAGCTTGAACTACAACGGTAACAGATGACACTTCAAGATTTGATGGACGGCGACCGTCAGTGTGTTGCTGCAGCTAAAACAAAGCTAAGTCAAAATTAATACCAATTAAATAATCGTGCGCTATTAACGTAAGCGGGAATATTAACCAATTATACAAATATAAACAAATGCTTAAAACACTCACAAATTACGTTCCATTTTTTAAATTAAAAATCAGAGAAAGAGCGATTAGCATAAGTTCATTGAGCCTAATCAATAAACCTATCAAACAGTTCCTATTTGTACTTAATAAATTTCGACTGTTTGCACATTTTCGAACGAAATGATGAAAGGTTCTATACGCAAGAATCAAAAATAAACTGATTTCAGCCAAATGAGCAAAAGGTATTGCCGACTAAATCTCACTTAATGGCTTGTTTGGTTCAATGTTAATACGTAGATATACAGCTAATTTATGTGCGTAACGATGAAGAAATATTGAAATCATACGATATCTGTAGACTGTTTTGATAGGTTTTACAGCCAAAATTTGGTGCTGCGATATCTTGTTCACTCCAATTAGACCTCTTTATTGTCTGGCTTCGATCATACCTCATACTGCTAAAGTTTTTAAATAGGAGCGTTGTATTCATGCAAATGGTTTAGATATTTTGCCCCATTAAAAGGTTTTCCAGAGAAGTTGCCCACAATTATTTGAACAAAGGGAAACTTCGCGCCTTATCGTCGGAAAAGATAATAACATTTATTGTGATTAGGTCATTCTCTTTGACTGTTATTGGTTAAAAAGCAACCCACAGACAGCATAATGAAGGAGAGATAAGGCAGCTTTATGTCGAGCTTTGAACCATGAATTGTTTTACTTGGAATACTAAAATGTAGAGTTGTCTGTTGATGCAGTTCTCTTAGAGGCGTGTCTTGCAATAGTGTCCTCCTTTTTGAACCGAAACTTTGCTATCGAAACAAACAACCAGTAAAAGGAATCCAGAAATGGGAGAGAAAATTCGATGAACCTCCACCTCTATTGCCCAAATCAGAGATGTCCACAGTCCGCCTTCAACATGTCACCGCTGCCAGCAGATTACTCTCACCAACCTTCCACTCCTTACGACATGATCATTGTTTGAAAGAGGAAACAAACAGAAAGTGTTTGAAAGAACAATACGCTATATTTTTTTCATTTAACCTATTTTTCAACTATTATCTGGGCGACAAACGTAGTTCAGCCCCAAAGTTTTTTTCATACACAGGAAATAAGTATTAAACAGCTTTAGAGTCTTATTGTAATAAAATAGTCCAAATTACTCCACGTATCAAACTCCTGGGACAAAAAAACATTATTTTTATTTTGAAACTTTGGGTAGTAGTTAAAAACTTTTCAAAATTTTCTGATCTGCTGTTATTTCCAGTGTAACTTCATAAATGATAGTTGGGTGGTTTGTTTCAGTTGCTTTCTAATGTGTGACTTACGTTCTGGAGTTATGGCCAGATTGTTTCTTGTGCTGTCCAGCTCTCCAGCACACAAATACAATATTGTGGTTTTTTGCTGAAGTTCGTTCAACATTGTTAGTGTGCTTATTGGTTTTTTGGTTTGGGTGTTGCCAGGTTGTGACTTGCGTTTTTTGAGGCTAATAAAGTAAATTTCTTGGCAATTTGAAGGTTGTAGTATAGTTTTGAGTTGAGGTAATTTAGTGTTTTGTTGATATATTAGGCCCCCTAGTGGCATTTGCTAGTTTGTCTTTCAGTAGCTTCTCTACTCTTTCCTAGGGTGCCACTTATTTTTGTTCTGGAGTTACGGCTAGTGCGTTCGGTTGAGTTTGTTACTGTGGTCTGCTAGCAAAGTTTATTCCCGCCTCCTTTCTCGTTGCTTGCTCTTTTCTAAAATGTTCTTTCCCATCTTTTCGTTTCTTTGCGCGCAATTCGCTCGACGCTTCCGTCAGTTCATCGTTTTTTCCGCCAAATCTTGTGCCCATCGCAAGTCCTTTCCGCTCCATACGTTTTCATTTCCGTCTCGTTGTTCGTTGCGCGCTAGCGTTGCAATCCCACCTGGTTCGTTTCCCGATTCGTCGTGCAACCCTTGCCCGGCGTTCCTCTGCATCTTGCGTTGTTTACCTGGCCTTCTTTCGCCGGTAGCCTATCTCCCTGATAGCTTCGCGTTCTTTACGAGCACGTAAGATGCCCTTTTCTATTAAATACCCTCTCCTAATACTGTGCTACTTTATAACACTTTCCTGCTCTTCTGCGGCCTAATTGACAAGTCATATTCATTCGGGTTGGGTTTAAACCTCACTCCGTTTATCTGCTTAGAATTTACTTTGAATCAAGAAATCAACCATCTTAAGGGTATGACCGAACTACAAGAAAAATTGAAGAACCTCTATAGTGCAAGAACTAATCTTGAGTCCGGGTTAAAATATGTCCACAGGGACATCACTGATGCCAAAGAACAGCAAGACAGATTGAAATAAAGTTAAACGCTGGGTTTCCAAGGTGAAGGATGTCTTCAGCAGGCGGGTGCAGGAAAACAAAGAATTTTTTTACTTGGCCAGCAAAACCAAGAGCCCAGATTGAGTTCATCGTGTTCTTGTGCAACGATTGGCTGATGTAAACAATAACAACGATAAAGTCTTACATGAGGCTAAATGCCATATTGACTCAGTTCACACTGATTACAAAGGCAACAATCCTAAAAGCCAATCCGAGAGAATTATGCGTTTAACAAAGTCAACAATGTCCAGCCAAGTAAACATGAACGTCTTATGGCAAATTTAAAACGCAAAGAGGTTGAGAAACAAAAACCACCTGCCTTTCGACGCGCTGAAAAACGAAAAAACCATGCGGAAAAAGAAGCTTGCAGTACAAATTACGCAGCTCAAGAAGGAGAACACAATGAAGCAGAACACTTCAAGATTTGATGGAGGTCGGTCGTCAGTGTGTTGCCGCAGCTATAGCAAAGCTAAGTCAAAACTGTTACCAAGTAAACGATCATGCGCTAATAACGAATTTTAACCAATTAAGCTTAAGTGCATAAAACACGCGCAAAATATGTTCCAATTTGTTTTTAAAAATCAGAAAAAGTGAATTTCATATAATTTTCTTGAACCTGATCAAAAAACCTATCAAATGAGTCCTCTTTGTACTTTTATTTTAGGTTTTTTTTGCATATTTTTTTTTAAAATGCTGAGAGGCTCTGATCTCAAGATTCAAAAACGATTTCAACTAAATGAGCAAAATGTGTTTTGCTGTCTAAATCTCACTTAATGGCTTGTTGGGATGGATCAATGCCAATACGTAGATATACAGCTAGATCAAGGTAAATACGTAGATATACAGCTAGCTGACCAAACTCCTTGAAGAAGAAATGTGATTTTGAATTGTCGCTAGCAAAGAAGACTGAATTGATCTGATAGTGTTTGAAAAAAGATTTTTAGGAGAAATATTCATTCAATAGGGATTTTTGGTTTAGAAGGGAAAAGGGGAAGGAAGAAGAACAACGAATCACGAATTTTGAGAAATGGTGTTCTACGACATCGAAGTGGAGTAAGAGTTCAAATCTGAAAAAAAACGAAGCAAACATGAAAAGACCACTGCCTAGTAGCTGATTCCTCAGTTGGAAAATTTTCTTTCTACCTTTTCTCTAGCTTTCCAAAGAAAACATGTGTGAAGGTCTGTTAAGCGCAATATAGAAGTGAATGGCACAGACAATATGTGAAAGGGCAAGATATGCACTCTCAGATTACAAGCCCTTGCTTGTGGTTTAAATGGACTTACCACAGCGCAAAACAGCTGCTACGCTAAATTTCAAGTAAAAGAGAGCAAACTTTGGTAAACAAAAATTCAACTTTAAACCATCAGAGTAACGATTTTTTGATTTTTCGTCAGGTATTTTGTTTTCAAATTACAGCTGTGGTAAGAGTGTGGACACATGCTTTTTTCGATAGTAGTGTCGTACAAAATGAGAAAGTGTAGGGTTTGTTGTTCGGCGACGCCAATTCGATTGAATTGCAAGCGAGTGTTTATCTATTAATTCGCGGAGCGAATCAATGCTAAATTTTGTCGAGTGGAATTTATTTATTTGAGTTACCAAATAAATCTTGATTTGGCGGAGCGAAATCTCACTTCTATTTTGTACTAGTGTTTCGCTTAACGAATTACAGTTTTCTTTTGAATCGTATAGATTAGACTTTAGCGGAATGATTTCGAGAAAAGAATTTAGTTGACTGATTTAAATTATGAATTTCAGAAGAATGAAAATTGAAAGAATAAAATGGTTGAACAATAACTTATTCATATCATCAGACAATTTAAAGCGGCAAATCTTTACAAGATTTATGAACAGACATTCAATCATGCAACAAATTGTAAACAAATTTTAACGACGTGAAATCTTGAGATTTGATCTTCAGAAATCTAACTTTACAAATTGAACAAATTTTAAAGAGCAAAAATGAACTAAATAAATGATAATGAATTATCTTAATTTAGCAACTCAAAACTAAAACTTTTAAGATGAAGGTACTATTATACCACATTTCCCCCTTTGGAGAAGTAAATAATGAGAATTATTTAGCAGAAAATTAGTAAAATATGTACTTGTTAATTAAATAATATCATAAAGTTTTGAGAGTTTAAATGAAGTTTTTGAGTAATGTTTGTTTTGAGATATTTTCAATTCAGTCACTCTCGCTCTCATAATAACGTTCTGCCTCACCAACTGTCATCGACACCTCAGGTCCTTCGTAGTTTGGTGAAACGTAGTATTGAACTGGGAAAGCAGGAGTTGGTGAGCATTGCGGCACTGTAAAATTCGATTCTACATGTTGTGTTTGTGAGGCGGCCGTTTGAATTTGTGAGATTAGCGTTTTGTTTTCTATTTGTTGTTGTTTCAATTTCTGCCGTCTTTTTTGTTTTCCTGTTACACTCGAACTGGATGTTGTTGGGGGGCATGTTTGTGACGAAGCTGCCGATTCGTCTGTTTCAGTAATCGAAGTTGATGCTCGTGTTCGTTTGGCGGGCATAAGATTTGCGGAGGCTTTACTAGCGGCTTTTCTTTTGGGTCGGCTTGGCGGTTCTGCTATTACAATACTAGATGTGGGGAGGTCTATTGGCGCTGCGGGTTGAGTATCTTGATCTGGTTGTTGATTTGGCGGCGCGATTTGTACATGACGTTTTGGTTTGATTGGCATCTTTACTCGTAGTGCCCGTGTTACATTTGAGTGTATGGATGACACAGTGCTAATATCGTCAGCGATTCGACGATGTTTCATCTTCTTTCCTCCCTCGATTTTTCTTCTCAACTCTTTAGCATGATTATTAATAAGCTCCTCCGTAGTTTTTCCTGTTGGGATCGTTGGTCTCCTATTGGCATAGACTTGAAGCTCAGTCCCCCTCTCTGCCTTTGTCCCAAATTTGGCCAAATTGGAGTTCCGGATTGTGACTTCACGTTTGCCAGGCTCTTTTATGACAGACGTGTGTTCGTCTGTTTTGATTACAGAGGAGCCGGGGGCCAATACTTCATAAAGTCCATCTAGACTCTTCTTGGACCTTTTAGTTCTTGGTCGTTTCTTTGCCAGTTTTAGTTCTAATGAAGTCTCTGTCCGTGGTAGTGGTTGGCATACATCCGGATGGAGGATGAATCGAGACTCTTTGTTAGTGTCGTCTTGTTGACGTTTTTCCGCCTCTTTACATAAGTGATATTTGTTGTCCTCCACTTCTGTGTCACTCCTTTCTTCGTTCGTCCAATTCTCATCTTTAATTAGTTGATCCCATCTAACTGTCTCCAGATCTAAATATTTATTTAGAATGTTATTGTATGTTAGACTTTTAGGGTCTGGCTTTGTTGTTATGTTACTTAAAGGCGTATTTGCCTTGCGACCAAAATGTGCTTCAAATGGTGAC
Source organism: Convolutriloba macropyga (assembly GCF_964194025.1). Taxonomy (NCBI): domain Eukaryota; kingdom Metazoa; phylum Xenacoelomorpha; order Acoela; family Convolutidae; genus Convolutriloba; species Convolutriloba macropyga. The sequence continues at coordinate 18,234,355 of NC_134478.1, read as the reverse complement.
ATGTTTATCGTCTTTTGACGACAGATTCGCAGTTGATATATTATTGAATTTATTGAAGCCTTTATATTAAATTGATTTCGTGCCGCCGTTTTAATACATGCTAGACGATTCTTGATTGTCTGAATTAGCCTCTCCACTAAGCCAATAGCTCTGTGATCGTGTATTGGTGCCTCAATTAACTCTATATTATTTTGATTACAGAATGCTTTAATTCGCTGGCCCGTTTGACATCTAGCTTGATCTAGTCGAATTGCACGGGGTATACCGTGTAATAAAACATATTCTTGAAGGAATTTCAAAATATTATCTGCATTCGCGCTTTCAAATACCTCAGCTGATGGAAATTTCGAAAATCGGTCAATACATGCAAGAAAGTAGACTTCTTGATTTTTCTCATTATATATGGGTCCGCCAAAATCAATTTGAATTTCTTCATTAGGAACTTTACATAGTTTTAATGGTGCCCATTTTTTAATTGGTATTATAGATTTTAAATTTTTACCGATTTTTACACACGGGTTGCACTTCGCCGTCTTTGTGGCCAAATCACGATGCATATATGGCCACCACGCGTGCGATGCCATGTCTGTCATGCCCCATGTGCCCGGATGCGTGGCGTGGATTGCGTCCACATAGGCGTCCTTTATTGTGTGTGGAAGTGCTATTCTGTCGTCAATACATACACACCCACTCTTCACATGAAGGTCTTTCCAGTAACTGTGTATATATGGCGAGATCTGCTTACATCGGTCCTCGTTACCTGTGAGGATACAGTCACGAATTTCTTTAAGGATTGCGTCTTTTGTCGTTAGAATCGCCATTAGAGAACTGGAAAATATTTTCGACAACGCAAAATTAAACGAGTCTAGATATAATTCGTCGCCTGAGGTGGAAGTGCCTGTTGTGTCCGTTGTCGGTGTTGTTGGGGTACTAGGTGCGGCTGGAACAATCGGAGCGGTTGATGCAATTGAGGGCCCTGCATCCGCGAAGCGAACTCTTGATGGAGTGGATTGCTTAACAGACATGAGGGTTTCGTCGTCGGAGTTCGGCTGGGACATCATGTAAACTTGTCTAAATTTTTGGGCTATTCGCTGGAAATTGTTTAAATTACTATGCGACTGATTAGCTGAGCGATTGTGGGCAGAAAGCGAGTTTGGAATGTTGGCTATTTCAATTTCGGGTTTGGTATTTGCAATAATTGGGCTTAATTCGCTAATTGAATTGTCAGTTAGCGTAATATTAGAATGTTCTGGATTTCGCGGTGCCAATTCACTTCCAAATTTGTTAATGGAATTTAGATTATGCTCGACGCATTTTGTGGGTGGATTTCGCGCTGCGAAATCAACGTAATTTTCAGCATTTAATAGAAAGCGTTTCGCGCCGCGCTTAATTACATCCAATTTTGCTACTATGAATTGTTCATCGTATGTAGATATATTAGCGGCTTGTTGATGTGGGTCGCGAGAAATGTAATCCACTAAGCCCATTTTAGAGCCAGGAAGATGATCAATTGAGAAATCGAATGGCAATAATCGGTCCACCCAACGTGTTAATCTGCTATTGTATGACTTATTAGATCTATTTTCTCGCATAATAGATAAGAGGGCTCTATGATCAGTGATGACGGTGAACGGTTTTCCGTAGAGATAGTATTTAAAATGTTCGATAGACCACACCACCCCTAGGAGTTCGAGTTCGTTTACACTGTATCTATCTTCTACTGAATTAAGAAATCGCGATGCGAATGCTACAGTGTGCCAACCATTGGGCGTTCGTTGCTCCAATGCGCATCCTAATCCTTTACGTGAAGCATCACATTTAATGCGTGTTTCTAAATCTGGATTGAAATGTTTATTTTCCGTTGTTTCCGCAATTTTCTCTTTAATTAAACAAAAGTGTTTTTCATGCTCGTCCGTCCAAATGAACTTAGTGTTTTTCTTTAACAATGGTCTAAGAGGGTAACATAGTTGAGACAGGTTCGGAATGAATTTTCCTAAGTGATGAACTGATCCCATAAATGATCTAAGTTTTTTGAGATTAGTTGGTGCTGCTAATTTTTCAATTGCGTCTGTTTTGCTCGAGAGAGGTGTTACACCTGACTGTGTAATATTGTGACCGAGCCATTCAATTTTGTCTTTAGCAAAATGACATTTAGCCAAATTAATTCGCAGATTCTCTTGGTCAAGTCTTATTAAGCATTTTCGTACCAAATCCAAGTGTTTTTCGATTCTTCCTCTGCTTACTATTAATATGTCGTCCAAAAAACAGAATGTATTTTCTAAACCCGCAAGAGTACAGTCAATAGCTTTTTGAAATTCTGCTGGCATATCTGTTAAACCATAGAATCCCGTTTTAAATCGATATGTTCCTGTCATATCTCCACTAACAATATTAAAGTTACAATGGCGGGCCGTATCGTTATGTAAATTGAGTTGGCTGTACGCGTACTGCAGATCTAGCGTTGTAAAATATGCGGTCTCTTGCGGCGCCGATGATAGAGTTTGCGAAATAGTTTGAATTAGTGAGTCAATGTTCGGCATTTGGTACTTGTTTTTGTGAATCGCTTTGTTGAGGATTTTTGAATCCAGTGCTATTTTTATTGACTGATCCTTTTTCACAGTGATGACTATTGGGGATATGAAAAATTGATCTGAGCAATTGTTTAGTTTTTCGATGTGTCCTTCATTAAGCAGTTTTTCTAACTCAATTTTTACTTTTGGTTGGAGGTGTATTGGTACTTTTCTACCTTTTTGATGTACAACTCGATAGTTTCTGTGAAATTTGGAGTTTACTGTATGATTTTTTGATTTGCCAATTCGTGATATTAGTTCAGGAAACTCTTTTGCTAGTGATTTTTTTATTACACACGTTTGATCCACGTTGTTAACTTCGATTTTTGGACAAGGTTTTTGAGTGATTGTAATACCTAATTGGTCAAAGAGGTCTCTTCCTAATATTGGTCTAAATCCATCAGGTACTACTGTAATTCTTGCTTTCGAGATATACCAGTCGTTGCATTTTACAGGAGTTTTCAATGTTCCAAGTGGTTGAACTATATCATTCGAAAAAGACTTCAATTCTTGCGGCTTTTTCTCTGACCATTGGGATTGGATACAGTTGAACATTATTTCTCTTGCTAATGACATGTTTATTATGGTACAGCCACTACCAGAATCAAGTAGTAAGTCACAATTTGTGTTACCAATAATAATTGATAAATTTTGTAAAGTTGTATTCGGTGAATCGACGTTTTCGATAGTAGCGACATAGTTATCGTCAGAGGAATCGTAGTCTGAGTGGGTTTCCGCATTATAGTTTATGTAGTTAACATTTTGGTTTTCTTGACTTGAGTTTTGATTTGAAGTGTCTACATTTTCTACTGTATTAATACGATTATTTTGTTGATTAGTTCTCGAATTATTAAGTCGTCGACGACATACTTTTGCAAAATGATTTTGCAAACCACAATAATTACATTTCTTACCCATGGCGGGGCAAACCTGACGATGTGTAGGTGTCCAACTTTGACCACAGCCACGGCATTGTCCAATGGAGGTGCGATTCGTTGTTATCCTCGTCGATTGATTACCACGCACACCCGCGCCGCGAAATCGACTATTCTGTTGTATCACGTTTACTGCGTTGCCGTTTCCACCATTGTTGGATGAAATCCGCTGTTGATTTTGGTTGCCCATTTCCATGTTCACTGCAATACTGAGAGCCCTTTCTGGTTCCACCGTATCTCGAAGTAGCTCTCGTTGGATGTCGTCGTCTAACATGTTTGTAATGAAGATATCCCTTATTATGGCTTCCTCACGGTTTTCAAAATCGCAGTTTTCTGCAAGCTCCTTAAGAACACTGTAAAATTGCTCAACTGACTCGCCCTTCTTTTGTTTTCTGGAGAAGAAGACGTATCTATCGAATGTAATGTTTCTGGGGCGAATGAAGGCGATCTCCATCATTTCCCACAGTTTGAGGGTTGACAAATCATAGATATTGTCATGTGGGAATTTTTGTGTTAGCAGACGTCGTCCTTCCGTGCCTATACTCAAGTATAACAGAGAGACGCATTTTTGGTCGCACAAGTTCCATGGTCGTTCTCCACAAAGTATTCCTGCCTCAATTAGTTTCTGACATTTGAGCTCCCACTGCAATTTCAATTGATTATTTCGAATTCGTCTGTCTCTTTCTGTTTCCTCTGTCGCATCCTCGATTGGTACCTCATATTTCGGTTCTGCCGGCAAACGAACTTCTGTCGGTTTAGGTTGCAACAATGTATCAATTGTGATGTTTTCTCGAGCGAGAATCGCTAATTTCACTTGTATTCTCCATTTCTCCCATCTGATCGGCGGGTCTGAAGTCGGCCGTTCCCAAAATGGCTCTATCGATAAAGGTGTTTTTCGGGATTCGCGAGCTGACTGCGCCATGTCGTACAAAATGAGAAAGTGTAGGGTTTGTTGTTCGGCGACGCCAATTCGATTGAATTGCAAGCGAGTGTTTATCTATTAATTCGCGGAGCGAATCAATGCTAAATTTTGTCGAGTGGAATTTATTTATTTGAGTTACCAAATAAATCTTGATTTGGCGGAGCGAAATCTCACTTCTATTTTGTACTAGTGTTTCGCTTAACGAATTACAGTTTTCTTTTGAATCGTATAGATTAGACTTTAGCGGAATGATTTCGAGAAAAGAATTTAGTTGACTGATTTAAATTATGAATTTCAGAAGAATGAAAATTGAAAGAATAAAATGGTTGAACAATAACTTATTCATATCATCAGACAATTTAAAGCGGCAAATCTTTACAAGATTTATGAACAGACATTCAATCATGCAACAAATTGTAAACAAATTTTAACGACGTGAAATCTTGAGATTTGATCTTCAGAAATCTAACTTTACAAATTGAACAAATTTTAAAGAGCAAAAATGAACTAAATAAATGATAATGAATTATCTTAATTTAGCAACTCAAAACTAAAACTTTTAAGATGAAGGTACTATTATACCACAAGTAGATTAACGGATTCAAAAATCAGTCAAAAGATTCTCACATGCTCAAAGCAACATTATTAACCTCAATGTAGCTGGCATATACAGAAAGATGGATTTCAAAGGGAAATTGTTGCTCTTCGAAGTAAACGCTCATTATCCAAAGGTGCATTTCATTAAAACGTTTGCAAAACCGTCGATCTCTATTCGATGACTACGACTCCATCAAGCTGTAGACAATTTTGAACCATTTGATTGATCCCCCTATTAAACATCAATTTCATTGAAATTGGCGTCATTGTCGGTCAACTTTTTTATGAAGAGCTACAGCAATCTGTGGACTACCAAATGAAAAGTCAAAATAACGAATCGCCCCAAAGTTAACATCATCCGTCGATATCGTTCTGATGATAAAAATGACCTAATCAAACCGTAGCCAATTTTAAACCATTTTAATGACCCATCCCCTCTATGAAAATATCAATTCAGTTTAAAATGGCATCCTTGTGGGTCAAAATGATGATGAAGAGCCACAGCAACCAATGGCGTAAAAACGGAAGCTCAAAGTTAACAAATCGCCGTTTTGAAAGAATGAAACTTGGTTTTTAGTGGAAATATTTCGGAGAAAAAAACGGAATTGTTTCTGAATTTGGAGGCTGAAAACGTGTGAAGCTGTCTCAAAACGGAACTTAATAATAAATAGGACATATTTTTCCAAACTTTCCTTCTCGAGTCAGTTTAGGAAACATCTGCAGTAACAAAAGACTCTAGAGGGCAAGAAGGAGACACGGTTGAGAAGTAGGAAGTGGGGTTGAAGTAAAGAGAAACAGAACCAAACCTAGCCAACAAATACAAATCAGGTTTATGTGTATTTGAGCAAGTTGAGCAAAGATTTCAACTAGACGGAAATTTGAAAATAGGTATCGGTGATCAATTGGTACACACTTTGGAAATAAACTTGTGATAACGCTTGGCTTTTAAAAAATGAAATGCGTTTTAGTAAAGAAAAAAATTTGCCGTTCCATCCACTTTTATGCTCGAACAAATGTGGTAAATTGTTCTGCTTTTGGAAAGCCGCAAAAAGTTTATAGAAAATTGGCCTGCTAGACCACATAATAGAAAAACCTGATCTTTTGAATTGGTTTATTTGATCAATTTTCAGATTTCATGAAGGAACATTAGCCCCTAGAGCTGATATAAATTGGAATTTTTGCAACTGCAAGTTCCCGAGCACGATATAAAAAATAATTGAGTCTTCTGTGGCGCCTAACAATTAACGACCGTCTTTGAAAATTTGAAGGTTACCGCTGAAATTTTGGAGCGAAATTTAACCAATTTTGCAAAGTTTACTTTCCTGAGACTCGATAGTAGATAACAAATTATTGCGAAAACAACGCAAACACGGGAACTTTTAACTTGATAGCTTCATCAAATTCATAGAAACCCTGAAAGAAGTCATCAAGGTCTTCAGTCAGTTAAAACTTGTGCTCTTAAAAATGGATTTAGGCAAAAGAAAAGGATAATGAACAACGTGTTTGCCGAAGTAGTCTCAATGGGTTTGAAGTCAATCTCCAACAAATTACAAGTCGTGATAGAAACCATTTGGTAGGCTTTTTCAGTTCGTCTGTAATTGGAATAGAACGGTCTGTTCCAGGCGATAAATATCGAATGTGCCAGTATATATGACAAAATTAGGACAGCAACGACACAAAAAATTTTGAGCCGATTGAAATGAACGCTCCGATGGATGATCGCATGAAACATTTTCTGGAAATTTTTTGTACCAACACGCGACAACGTTGGAAAACATTTTTTGGCCCGTAAAGAAGCAGATATCAAGAAGGAGAAACAAACATCTAATTGAAGCTGAAGCAGTTATGCATTTGCAATTCAAGACAGTGATTTGAAAATATAACTAAGTGTGTGTGTGTGTGTTTTTATGTTCAAAATGCTTTTACGTTCAAAGTAACACTGCGGCGACGGTCAAAATTTTCTATAATTTGAAATTTGGCTGTAATGAAACATCTTTCAAAATCAAGCAAGGTAGCTATGATTTGAAAGAAGAGATTGTCAAGGAACAAGAAGTTAATAATAGAGTTGCAATTTTTGGTCAGACACAACTACAGTAATGCAATCGATACTCAACTTGCAGCGTAAGCAACCAAGCAAATAGATTGATAGAGATTCTGAGTACAACTGAGGTTGTTTCACGTGTCCTCCATCCCTAGCAAGAGGTCAATCAATAATGAAGAACTCAATAGAAGTATCTGGACCACTGGGCCCGCCTGGTGTAAGCAAACTGAAAGCAAAGCCCAGATTGCTTGTACTTAATATTTGCATCAGATGAAAAAACATACATGCATCAGTCTTTAGAATCTTTGCTGCAGAAAAGACGGTTGTTTTTTATCGGGAACTGAGAAGCAATTGAACAACATTGCAAATGAACTCGATTCCGTATAGTTTGCATTAAGCAAGCACAAACAAGCAACTCTTATGATAGGCGTTGAAAAAAAGAAAAAATCAAAGAAAACAGCTTCAAGTTTCTTCATGATAAACAGTTAGCGCAAAACATGAAGACAGCTGGAAAAGAAATTCCTGAGAGCAGCACGATACTAATATTTTTCCCTTTCTTTAGTAAGGCACTGAGCGTGAAGACACTTAGCGGTTCAACAGCATGATTCAGTAGTTGATACGGATATAAGCCATTTGAAGTGCCTTTCAATCAGAAAAAAGTCATAGAATGCACAAAAAGGCGGCACATACTAGATCAAAAGACAGATTTAACGACGCATTTCCTGATTATGTACGTTGCGCTATGAAAAAATGATCGAAGTTTCAAAAATCTTCTAAATTGAAGCTCAAATCCTCTTTGTGGGATGTTGAAGACAGTGATTTGCTAGATTGCCAACTTATGAAAGGAATTACAAAATATCTGCAGCAGATCTTGGTTCCGTACTCCTAAATAAAACTAATGTTTTTTTCCAATTGAAAACAGTGCCGTGTAGATTGGAGCTCAGCTTGATGACTGAACTTGATAAACTAAGTTTGATGCTTTAATCGTTCAAAACGACATCGATTCACTCACATTCCGCAAATATATTAGGTTTCTGGCTAATATTAGAACTTGAGTATCATTCAAGAAGTAAGACTGAAATTAAAGCATAATACTCCACTATCACCAATTCATTACTGCGACAACTGTGCATACTACGAAGACGATCTTTGCTTTTCTTCAGATCATTTGTGATTGTTCTCATATGAAATGTGATGTAGGCATAGAACTTCCAGCAAAACTTCTTTAAGATTAAATTGCTTCTAATGGCAGAAGTTTTTATAAAGAATATATGCGTGGAAGCCATTTTCAATATGTCGAATATATTTACTATCAGCCAGCAAACGATTATGTTTTGACAACAGGAACCACATAGCTAGAGTTACAAACAGAGCAAAGAAAACTATTTAAAATCAGTTCATTCTCGCAAACTTTGTCTTTATAAATTGCTATACCGTGCTCCTTGAAGCAATGCTCTTGGTCAAAAAATATTTGGTTTTGATTCTTGATATTGTAAATCAAACCAATGATTGTTAATCACAACCTAGTTTTGACTTTTCGAAAAGAAAATTAATGTTGATATTTCAATATATTAAAATTTTAGTCTTTAAAATTGGCCGATCCTAAGATGAAGTTATAGGCTACAAGTTGTTGATTGACTCAAGAAAGTAACAATAATCTACAGCATTGCAAATAATGCAAGTCACAAAAATTAAACGCAAAAACTGTTGATCCGGACTAAGTTGAAACCTCCGAAACGAAACGAAAAGTGTAAAGGTTTCCTTATCCTTGTTAGAAGAGCAGCCTTTATTCTAATGTCAACCGATTTGTCTTTTGATTATTTTGTTGTTCTAGCTGTTTTTTTATCTGTCATTGTCCCTCTAAGTCAGTTTGCTCTCATCTATAAATTCAATCAGTTGTACCAAATTTTTCCCAAGCATATTTAAAAAAACTCTAGCTGCATCAACTGAATGTACCTTTTTTTAAAAAAAGAACTGGGCCCATAAATTTGATGAAGCAAGCTAGGATTCAGTCTGCAATCACTCACCACTTTACCCACCGGTTGTATGTGCTTTGTCCGACGTATATCGAACATGTGCTTTTGAATAAGTGAAAAACATTTAAGGCAACAATTTTTTTTACCGTTCTAATGAAATTTAAATTAATATGAAGTTTCCTTAAGTTGCGATCGTCAATTTATGTGGGATGTGGGGCTGCAACAACAGGGGTTTTAAGTAATATCGTCCTCACCCCTGATTGAAATCATGATGTGAAACCGCGCTGCAATAGTCAGCAATTGGTGCACCCTTGAGCCGCTATTCCGCAGACAGAATCGCAACGTGAGGTATTCCCGGATGCGTCTAACTAGGTTCAGTGTATCTCAGTGCGTATCTCAGCTTTTAACGGCTTCCCATGTCATAAATCTGCCATTTTTAAGTTTGAGAGTCATCCGAAATTGACTGATTTTTTAAATTAACAGAACTGTTTATTAAATCAGAACAAGGAGGTAATCAATCAACCTAATGAGCATTTTGCTTGTCGTTTTGAAGTGTTTCTCTGATTCTGAATTGACTTTTCAGCTCCTTCTGTTCCGTCAGTAGATTGGAGTAATCAACAAACTGTTGCAGTTATTAACCAGACAGCTGTAACTTTTCGTGGAGACCAAATATCCTCATCCGACACATATGGAATCACCTACATTGGAGTCCTGCCCTATTGGACTCCCATTCCTGGCTATGAGTACCACCAGCCATTTGCCAACTCAGCATCTGGTGACTTGACAATAGATTATTTGACAGCAGGTACTGGCTACCGTTTCTCCTTGGTGTCCGCAATTGGTACAACTACACCATGTGGAGGCACCCTTGTCCACGGTCAAACAACTCTGCTCAGCATGTGCACAGGTATGACTCCTCTTTATCTTAATCTGTATCTAAACTACTGTTTTCACAGCTAATAATCACCATAAGGCGCCAATTAAAAAATACGGATAATCAAAAGCAGCAAAAATAATAATCGTTTCTATATTGTTTATTGGAGATCATTTGTTTAATTCATTGTACTATGATATCCTTTGAACTAAACAAAGTTATTTATCCTCCAATACTCGTTATCTTCGCGTTCCGCAAATAAAAGAGGCAGCAGTTTGGTATGTCGATGACACTCATGTTCAGATTGATCATTATTTCAAGAGCAGCTCGTTAAGGAAAATGTGAATTTTCATTAAGACAACAGGGGAATATTTACGTGAATATTGATCCATGGCTAATGATATGATTCAGAGATCTCCTTCAATGAGGTTTCCAATCGTTATGATTATGGTGTTAACGATATGAAGTTTTTTCTGCTCAGAATTTGCAATCTCTGCTGGATTCAAATTCATCGTGTAGAGGTTTCGGAGTTAGTTTTTTTTTCAAATTTGTTGCTTGTTTTGTGTACTTTTAGCGCTTCATTTTTTTCTCAATTTTTATTTACAGATCCGAAATTTTGCATGGGTTTTTTTCTAATGCAATGCAAAATCTGACAGAATGAGTTTCTCATTTGTCACAGTTGTAGCTTCCAGTTTGTGAATCTTTATCATCGCTTATCTCACGTAGGTCACTAGTTCCATTTTCGATATACATATCGAAAACCATGGCACGTTACGAAACCATGGCACGTTACGATAGATGGCACCTAAAACTCGTAAATCTCGTTCCGGGTGTGCTTTACATAACTTATTGTTTCAACTAAAGAGAAGTTAGAAATCCGTTAATTCATTAAAAGCATATTTAATAAGCATATTTGAGTTGGAGGAGTTAGATGCAAAAATGAGTGGCAACTGGATAAAAACCGTGAGCAGGCCGCTGATGATCTTGTCGACATCAAAATTTATTACTTTTTTCAGCACTTCAGCCTGAAAATAAAACACTTGTCATTTAGATAAAAAATTAGATGATTATCGGTGTGGTTTGTGTAGCTTCATTAGTGTTTCCAAATCTTGCTTCAGAAAACGAAGAAGAAAAGGAGAAAAGAGTAAGAAACCGTTTGAATGCAAAAATTTTTGATTTTAATTTTCTTTCCTACTGAATTTGAAAATCTGAAAAAACTTTTGAAAGAAGGCTCATAATATCGCCCTATATCTTTTCAGCCAGATTTTATTGCGGCTCTATTTTTTTGCAATCCAAAAGGTTTGGATCATATTGCTGCGCTATCTTTCTTTAATATCAAATGACAATCTTTTTTTTAAATTTTTTTTGATGTCAGTGAGAAGTAATACTAGAGTGGATGATTATAAACACTCTGGCGCAAAAAGGAATGATTTATTTTTTTATTTTGTTTTCAGAACAGAGAGAGAATTTGGTGTTTAGACGCTGTTTAGACAAAAAAAACATGATGAAATTTTTGTTTCCAAGTTCAAACGATCCAAAAATGATCAGACTGAGTCTTTTTCACTTCTTCGTGGTGTTCTTTTTGTGTCGCCACAATCAATATGGTCTATGATTACCCGGTAAATACCGATGTGCAAAAAACAGCGATGATGATAATAATGAACACCAGATTTGTTTTTCGTGTTTACTCAGCAACAAAATCTGATAGGTGGAGAAATTACAAACATGAAAGTGATATGTTGTTCATTTTTATTTTCCGTATTCGGGCTTGCTTGTAGTCTCAAGAAAGGATAATAACTCAAAAAATTTTCAATGATTAATAGCAGACATCAACCTCTCAACGATTAAACTTTAAGCGCTCTCCTTTTTACAATTCAAAGAAATTGAATTGCTTTGGGGCGCTGTCTTTTTTTTAAATCTTTTTACACAAATTTATGATTTTTGAAGTCAAATTGGAGTAGTGATTTTGATCATGTTTAAACAGGAAGCGGAGCAAAGCGATTGGTTATACCACGTGAAATTTTTGAACTGCAATTTAAAAGTAGTGTGAGAAAACGGTGTTTGATCAAAAATGGGTTTTCTGGCTGGTGATTTTTATTCACATTCAGAAAAATCATTTTTATATTTACTGTTTTTTTTGTTTTTTGGATCAGATTTTTTTCTTAATAGTTTTCCCAACCCATTCATAAATCATTCTTGGCCAAGTTCTCTTTGCTGGAACCAATTTTTCTTTTCTTGATAGTGGTTTTTTGTTCGCATGAGTCATTTTTTAAATTTGACTGTCTGTTTTTTTATCTGATTTTTTTTTTGGAAATGGTTTAGCGAATTCACTTTTTCTCAATTTTTCTCATTCATTTTATTCTCAATTTTTATTTACAGATCCGAAAGTTTGCATGGGTTTTTTTCTAATGCAATGCAAAATCTGACAGAATGAGTTTCTCATTTGTCACAGTTGTAGCTTCCAGTTTGTGAATCTTTATCATCGCTTATCTCACGTAGGTCACTAGTTCCATTTTTGATATACATATCGAAAACCATGGCACGTTACGAAACCATGGCACGTTACGATAGATGGCACGTAAAACTCGTAACACTCATTCCGGGTGTGCTTTACATAACTTATTGTTTCAACTAATGAGAAGTTAGAAATCCGTTAATTCATTAAAAGCATATTTAATAAGCATATTTGAGTTGGAGGAGTTAGATGCAAAAATGAGTGGCAACTGGATAAAAACCGTGAGCAGGCCGCTGATGATCTTGTCGACATCAAAAATTATTACTTTTTTCAGCACTTCAGCCTGAAAATAAAACACTTGTCATTTAGATAATAAATTAGATGATTATCGGTGTGGTTTGTGTAGCTTCATTAGTGTTTCCAAATCTTGCTTCAGAAAACGAAGAAGAAAAGGAGAAAAGAGTAAGAAACCGTTTGAATGCAAAAATTTTTGATTTTAATTTTCTTTCCTACTGAATTTGAAAATCCGAAAAAACTTTTGAAGGAAGGCTCATAATATCGCCCTATATCTTTTCAGCCAGATTTTATTGCGGCTCTATTTTTTACAATCCAAAAGGTTTGGATCATATTGCTGCGCTATCTTTCTTTAATATCAAATGACAATCTTTTTTTAAAAAATTTTTTTTGATGTCAGTGAGAAGAAATACTAGAGTGGATGATTATAAACACTCTGGCGCAAAAAGGAATGATTTATTTTTTTATTTTGTTTTCAGAACAGAGAGAGAATTAGACGCTGTTTAGACTAAAAAAAACATGATGAAATTTTTGTTTCCAAGTTCAAACGATCCAAAAATGATCAGACTGAGTCTTTTTCAACCCTTCGTGGTGTTCTTTTTGTGTCGCCACAATCAATATGGTCTATGATTACCCGGTAAATACCGATGTGCAAAAAACAGCGATGATAATAATGAACACCAGATTTGTTTTTCGTGTTTACTCAGCAACAAAATCTGATAGATGGAGAAATTACAAACATGAAAGTGATATGTTGTTCATTTTTATTTTCCGTATTCTGGCTTGCTTGTAGTCTCAAGAAAGGATAATAACTCAAAAATTTTCAATAATTAATAGCAGACATCAACCTCTCAACGATTAAACTTTGAGCGCTCTCCTTTTTACAATTCAAAGAAATTGAATTGCTTTGGGGCGCTGTCCTTTTTTTAAATCTTTTTACACAAATTTATGATTTTTGAAGTCAAATTGGAGTAGTTATTTTGATCATGTTGAAACAGGAAGCGGAGCAAAGCGATTGGTTATACCACGTGAAATTTTTGAACTGCAATTTAAAAGTAGTGTGAGAAAACGGTGTTTGATCAAAAATTGGTTTTCTGGCTGGTGATTTTTATTCACATTCGGAAAATTCATTTTTATATTTACTGTTTTTTTGCTTTTTGGATCGGATTTTTTTCTTAATAGTTTTCCCAACCCATTCATAAATCATTCTTGGCCAAATTCTCTTTGTTGGAACCAATTTTTCTTTTCTTGATAGCGGTTTTTTGTTCGCATGAGTCATTTTTTAATTTTGACTGTCTGTTTTTTATCTGATTTTTTTTGGAAATGGTTTAGCGAATTCACTCATAGTCGATTTAAGGTCTAGTTTTTTGTTTAATCAAAGAAAAAGGCTTTGAATTCTTCGTCAGTACTTTTGCAGCTATGTTTCATAATTCGCTTTAATATTTATCACGTTTCTTTTTTACATAAGTCACGATTTTCACGCTTGACTTGTTATTTACTTCACTCAGTGCTTCAACTCAAAGGATTTCAAATTCTTTAACGCATTGAATTGCGCAATGTAATGAATACAGTCAAAATCAGAAGAGCAAATCAAAAGAAACGGGATAAACCGATGAAGCCCGGTCATTAGGTCACAGTTCATTAGGTTATCAAAGTTCATTAATGCGATTTTTAGCTGGCACTTATATTAATGCTTAATAGCATTTAGTTTAAAAGTTGAATAAAGTGTATTTTTTTAGCTTTTCGGGAAATTTCAGATTCTATAGCACTTTAATTTCGTATATTGACGATCTCAAAAATGCCTTTGTGTGCGTCTCTTTTCCATTGCTAATGTCTATTTGCATTAGCTAAGTGCAGATGTAGAAAACTCACAGTAAAAATGAATCTGTAAATTGACGCAGGGGCTTAAAGAAACTTTAGACACACTTTTTTAATTCAAAAATTAAGCTATTTGAAAGTCCTTTTTACAACTTTTCCACAATTGTGAAATGTTAATGCGCATTGATTGTCAATCAAGACGACTAGACATATTGCAATCTTTTCACGCGCAAAATTTGGTCACTCAAATGCAAATTTGAATGAAAAAATTTTTGACCAAAAAGTAATAAAGTCAGTTCCACGTGTTTTTACTAGCCGCACAGCGATTTGGCTTTTTTTCATTAATTTCTTCATTTTCTGATGTCTTCCGATGTCTTTTTGTCAAAAATCAGTTAATGTGGCAACTTCCTTTTGATAATTCATATAATCAATGCCTCTTTCCACCTCGATGTAATTTTTTTTTTCAAAATTATACATAAGTTAATCCTGTTTTTATAGTTTTTTGTACCAATTTTTCTCTGTTTTTTTGCTATTCTGCTTTTAACTAATAGAAATAGTCCTTTTGTGCAACATGAGGGACTTTCATGTTGTTGTAATGAAAAATCTTTCATTTTTTGGCGTTAAGTTTTTGAAAAAGGGTTCACATTTTTTTCATAAATGCAGTCCTAAAATTTTTTGCAAAATTATTCTATGTTTCGTATGTTTGGATTCTGCTGGTTTTTTTTGTTCTGTTTCATTTTTGTCTCGAATGACTCGTTGTCTTTTCTATGTCTCGAATGCTGAACAATGAAATGTATTAGTTTTTCTTGATTTTTAACATTTAATTTTTAACTGGGAAAATCAAGAACTAGTCTTTTTTAATAGCCGCACAGCGATAGATGGGGCTATTATTGGCCTTCTCTTGGTTTTTTTATTTCGTCGTCACGATTTTTGTTACAATCATATGACGTCAAAACCACTTCAAAACTGCTTTTTGTTCATGCGTTCATGCAATTTTCAACTGAAGTGCTTGTGCGACGTCATTTTTCGCTCTTAGTGGAGCGAGTTTTTTTGTTCATTCGCGTTATTAACTGGTCACACTTGACTTACGTCACTGTCAAAAATGACTTTCTCACTTTGAAATTGACCTTTTGTTAACTTTAGTTCAAAGAGATAAGGTCAAATGGGTGTGTGTCACCCTAAATGAAGGTTATTTGAGAGCAGCTGATAGAGGCAGCAAAAACGTATGAAGATTTTTAATCAAAAGATAACATATCAGCCTTCAGTGAAGAGAGGATTTTTTTCGGTCCGTCTTTTTCACTGTTTTTTCAGACTGCAGATCTACGAAGCTATTGTGGCTGTTTTCTGGCAATCTGACAGCTATGTTTGTTAATTTGTGTTATTTCGGCATTAGTTTGTTTTTATTTGATTCTCTGTAATTTCTAGCTAATTATTTTTTTCGGTGATTGCATATTTTATTTTGCATTTGCCATAAGTCATTTTGCAGAATGTTACTGTAATCAAAGTTTACACATCAAAATTTTTGTCACGTAGATCCCAATAGATCCTTTTAAATATTAAAAAGAAATAGAAAACACAGGTCCTTGTTTCACTCCAAAAATTACACAGTTCGATACGGTTGTTTATCAATTTCAACAAAAATGGTCCTTATATACGAAACAGCATGCCACAGAACTCAAAAAGGGTTCTTGCTGCTCTTCGAAATCAATTTAAGCGAGATAGATTACTTGTTTAAAAACAAAAGTTTCCAACAAAAGTAGTAAAAGTTTTGAACGAAAACACTCTTTCAATTGTTAGCGAAACATATTCTTCACCTTTTACGCCTGAGCATTAATGTTTATTTGGTTGTCTTGTAAACTTTATCTAAGTAAACTTTTTGATTTTTTGAAACTTCTTTCTCAGCGGGAAATTCATTAATTAGCGGAAAACTTAAAATGTTTTATATAATTTGAATGTCGTAATGCTTACACACAATGGTACTTAGGAATGATATTGTCACTAAATGTGTCTGTGAATGATTTTAAGGAGGCGATAGTCTTCTACAAGTCTTTTTTTACTACGTTTCATGGCCTTCAAGTCCTCTAACTTTACAGGAACGAGACGCTTAGACATCTTATTTGCACATAACAAAAGCCTTCAAACAATATTGATAAATATCTTTGTTTGCTATCGATGATAATGAGCTGTTAACGTCATTACAATGAATTGACATTTTATAAATCTTAGTCGTGGGGGGTAAATTGCTCCTCATTAAATTTAATGCTGGCTTCAGCAGAAAATTTTGTTTTCTTCCTGATGTAACTCAACTGGCTTTTCAATGGGGTGTAGGATATAAGGCGAATACTCGATTTGGCGAATGGGTTTTATGCGGACATTAGACACAAATTTTGAACTAAGGTTTTGTGGAAATTAGGCGAGTACCAATTTAAGCACTTAAAAAAGATATACTGTAACATCCGATTGGTATTATAATCAAACTAAGTGATTATAGCAATTGAATTATTTTATCATGTGATTTAACCTCAAAAAACTGCCAACTGATCTTGCGTCAACTGATCTTGCGTGAACTGATCTTGCGTCAACTGATCTTGCGTCAACTGATCTTGCGTCAACTGATCTTGCGTCAACTGATCTTGCGTCAACTGATCTTGCGTCAACTGATCTTGCGTTCTTAAGTACTTTTAAACAATCTTCATTGTCTCATTGTTAGTTTTTCTTTAAACCAAAAACTGGCTGTGATGAAGCCGAGTGAACCAATAAAAAACATTGAAAACATGATACAATTGGCTTGCACTTTTAACGACTCGCTTGCATGTTGCATGTAAAGGGGACTGTCAGGGACACCTGACAACTTAACAGCATCAATTGGATTATGAAGTACTTTTTTAGGTGTTTTAATTACCAGTCTCCTAATTTCTACAAGATCTCAGTTCAGGATTTTCACCTAATGGCTTTAAAAATTTTGCTCACCTAATCAAGTTTTCGTCTGATATCAAATCCCCCCCGTTTCACTAGGTTTTGTTGGAGGAAAACTCCTCAGCACAAAAAGCAAATTTTTGTTTTGTTCGCAATATGTTTGTTTATAAGTTATACAGTTTTTTCGATAAAAGGCTTGACGTTATCTGGTAGATTTAAAATCCAAAATTTGATAAAGTTTCAAAAAGTTTTTTTGAAAAAACTTTGTGACAAGATTGCGTCCTTTCTTTAATCAAAGCGAGGTTGCGGCTTACCTACTCTCTCCGTGCTGCTAATTATTTTCGCACCGTAACTTTTGCCTCTATTTTTAAATCAAATTCATTAAGACCTTCAATTGTCGATTTCCATCAAATGTCGTTTTCTGAGTCAATCTAATCGCTAGGTGTTTTTACACAGCTTTTTGGAATCAATCCTTAAACTTGATTCAGGAAAAATTGTTATTCTATGTCTGGTATATTTAGTTGTTTCTCATTATTGTATTAACTGAATTCGCAAAAAAAAGTTCCGTCTAGTAACAAGCGGTTCGAACTTAACTGTTTTGATAAAAACTATAAGGTGTGTTTACATCACTTTTTAATGAATGCAGTTTTTAGCAACATGATTTTGTTGTTTGTTTTAGATCCTCCTGATATTGAAGCTGTGCTCTATCAAACGAATGCTACATCTTTCGAACTAAATTCAATCATACCTAATTCTGGGTGGGACTTCTTTTCCATTGAAGCCATTCCTGCACTTCCACAAGTGATCTACAATGAAACGAGCTCACTCTTGCCTTTGAATATAACTGACCTGATCCCTGGAACTCAATATACATTTAATGTATCTGTTACAATCAGTACCTATTGTGACTATGGAACAAATCATCCGTCCTGGGGTATAATAATTGCATGTACAGGTGAGAAGTAGAGCCTCATTGACTAACAATTTTCATTTTCATATCTAAATGATCTCATAACTTAAATAGGCATCTGAAGTTTTTATACAGCATCATCAATTTACTGTAATTACGGCCCTTTTAAATTGCTGTTATGATTATTTTTCTGACAACATTTTTCTCCGTAATGGGCCAAAAAGATCATTTCTGATTTGTTTAGAGGTTTTGAAACGTAGAAAATTTGACAGGTATTCTTTCAGTTTAGTTGTCTTCTTTGTAACAGAAATATTGCTAGGGATGATCGTTTTTGACAGCCTCGCCTATTCTTCTAAAGTGAACTTTGGCCGTAATTGAAACTTTTGGTTTTACTGTGCCAATTTCATACACTTATGGAGTATTTCAAATTCAGGATGTGACCTCTTTACCGATGAAGCCTTCCCTCAACTTACAAAGATATTTGTTAATGAAACAAGATCACTCTTTCCTTTTATAGTCTCAGCACCGGTACGCGAAATATATGTAATGTATCTGTTACCATCAATACGTATTGCGACTATGCAACGAATCAGCCCTCTCGGAACACACAAACCAAATTCACGTTTTATTATCCGTTTTACCTGTGTGTTAATTCGCCAATGAGTGTTATTTATCCTAAACTCCTTAACATGTTTCTCAGTTCCGCCTAAAACTGTTTGACTTAATTAGTTTTTTCAGTACCTGACGCACCATACATCAAACCACAAGATGAACTCACAGTCGCTAATGTTAATCCAACATCAAATACTCTAATTGGGAGCAAAATTGACTCTTCCGACACGTACGCTGTGGTTGGACTGTTAAAAGACGGAGTGAGAGTTTCTGGATTCACGAGACTACAATCAACATCATCTGAAGACAACTTGACATTGTATAACTTGTCACCCGGAACCAGTTACACTGTAGAGTTGGTGTCTGTAATTGGAACAAGCACTGACTGTGGAGGCAACACAACAGACAGTGAAGTGACAAACTTAACAATATGCACAGGTAAAAAGAGTAAATTAACAATCTGCGACTTAAAAGTTTGAACTCATCTGTCTGGCATAGCGTGCCGTAAAAATGGCCAAAAGAAAAAATGGGCTTTTCAATTT
The DNA here is from genome assembly GCF_964194025.1 of Convolutriloba macropyga. Lineage (NCBI taxonomy): Eukaryota > Metazoa > Xenacoelomorpha > Acoela > Convolutidae > Convolutriloba > Convolutriloba macropyga. The sequence continues at coordinate 18,214,893 of NC_134478.1, read as the reverse complement.
GCTAATTTCTACAAACTGACAAGACCTGTTAGAAGAAAGGTTTCTCGTCATTTAACCCCAATTCTGGATATTTTGTTTTGTTTTAGTTTTGTTGTAATCTAAAAAGACTTCTCAAAGTTGTTTTACATTTTTTCTCTCAGTTTCTCAATTCTTTCAGTTTCTTTCAGTATCACAACCTTTAGGATCTCAATAGAACTCATACGATCTGAAAAAATTTTATACAACAGAATTGCTTGTTTGAAAAAATTTATATCTATGACAGTAAGACAGACTAACTTCTACGCCAGTTTTAAGCGCACTAAATATTTTGAATTGCGCCTAATGGAAGTCAAAGGAACCATTATAACACAAGTCTTTTGTCTGTATCTAAGATCTTTTCAATGACACTTTATAATAGCCGCAAAGCTGTAAAATTAGCGGAGCTATATTGCGGTGCTCTTGGTTTTCTACAATCAACGAATTTGAATTGTATTGGGGCGCTGTCTTTTTTTAATGTTTTAAATGTTTTTTGAAGCCAAATTGGAGTAGTGATTTTGGTCACGCCGAAACAGGAAGTGGAGCAAAAAAGCGAGTGTTTTTGCGCCGTAAACTTTTTCCGCTAGAATTTTAGTAGTGAGAAAACGATGTTTGAACAAAAATCAGCTTTCACGCTTGTGGTTTTTTATTGCTGCGAAGCTATAAGCTGAGTGGAGCTATATTTCGGTGCTCTTGGTTTTTTTTACGACTCAGAGGAGTATTGAGATTCGACAGGTTTTTACGGCTTGAAGAGGAGTATTGATATTCTACAGGTTTTTACGACTCGAAGAGGAGTATTGAGATTCTACAGGTTTTTACGACTCGAAGAGGAGTATTGAGATTCTACAGGTTTTTTTGGCAGAAAGCAAGTTTTTTCATGACTTGAATTTTAACTTCTTTCTGTTCGAGCATTTACCTCCGTTTTTGATTGTTGGCTTCTGTGTTCGGACATTGGACTTCAACAGTAGCTTTGTTTGTAATGTGTAGTAATTAGGAACTGCTGGCAATGTTCATGGTGAAGAGGTCATTTTGAGATTTTTTGTTCCTATATAAGTAACCCCTATTAATATAAACTACACCGCACAAACCCCCGCACCCACCACCACCTATCAACCCCCCCCCCCCCCAACTTACCCCCACCTACCCCTACCCCCTCACTTCGCCTAGCTACCCCCAACTACCCCCCCCCCCCCCCAACTACCCCAGCACTACCCACCTCCCCAACCTATCTACCCACCCACCTACCTACCCCCCCTCCACCCCAACTTACCCTCCTCCCCCCACCTACCCTTACCCCCAAACTACCCCCTCCCTTCACCTAACTACTCCCAACCACCCCCCCCCCCCCAACTATCCCAGCACTACCCACCTTCCCAACCTATCTACCCACCCACCCCACCTAGCTCCCACGCACTTAAAAAATGGTCGGCCTTTTTTTAATACACTTTAATGTGGCTTGTTGGGCTACTTTTGTTTTGTCTATTTTGATGTGATTTCGGTAAGATTAGGTTAGAGATTATAATGCACGACGATTCGAGTTGTTACCGGTATTCTACTGGCTATGTTTTTTTAGGAGAAAGCATGTTTGTTCATGACTTGCATTTTGACTTCTTTCTGTTCGAGCTTTTAGCTCTGTTTTTGATTGCTGACTTCTGTTTTCGAACATTGGACTTTAATAGTCGCTTCGCTTGTATTGTATAGGAACTGCTGGTAATGTTCAAGGTGAAGAGCTCATTTTGACTTCTGTTCTCGAACATTGGACTTTAATAGTCGCTTCGTTTGTATTGTATAGGAACTGCTGGTAATGTTCAAGGTGAAGAAGTCACCCCTATATAAGTCACCCCTAATTATTTAAACTACACCGCACAAACCCTCCACCACCTAACTACCCCACCGCCCCGCACCCCCCCCCCCCCCCCCAACTTACCCCACCTACCCTTACTTTCTCCCTTCACCTAGCTACCCCCTTCTACCTCCCCCCAACTACCCCAGCACTACCCACCTCCCCAACCTATCTTCCCACTCACCCACCTACCTATCCCCCCACCACCTACCTACCTACCCCCCGATTCGAGTCGAGTCGTTTCCGGTATTCTACCGGCTATGTTTTTGTTTCGTCTTGATATTCTTTTTTTGTAACATCCTAGCAGGCTCTCCAATTTCAGCTTTTCGCATTAAAATTTCAGAATCGTCTGAAAAAATATTGCAACACTGCTTTGTATAGCCATGAAAAGCTTGTTTTTCCAATTATAAATTCAGTGTCACCTTTCGACATTATATCTCATCTGATAACAATAGTTATGAGTTTGTGATCGATAACTGTTATTTTGTTAAGATTGTCTTCAAAGTTGTCTTATTTGTGTTCAAATCGTTAAGTTGTTTTTTCCTGTATGTTTTAGTTGTTCAAACTAATTGTGGAATTAGTTTGATATTTGATGCAATCATCTAGTTTATTTCCTTATGGATTTTATTTGTGTAGTGTTTTTTCAAGTAAAAACGCCAAATAAGAAAATGAAAATTATTTGAGAAATACTTGGTTCAAAAATATGAGGGTTAAAGTGTTTGCAAATTCTCGGTTACAAGTTTTAACATGAGTCTATTGCATTTTTTAGAAAAATTTGGAAAAAAAATTAATTTTCATTTTTTTACTGTCTAGTTTGCTGTTTTTACTGAAAATGTGGAAATGGCTATTTTTACAGTTTTTGTCTAAAATTGTGAACAAAATTAGTATTAGTAAAGATTATTGCTAAACATAAAAATTGAGCATATTCGCATTTACGGCGGGTATGATCTCCTATATCGTTTGCTTATAGTGCCTATTTCTACCACTACTGACTGCAGTATTTTTTCTTAATTATGAAGTAATTACTCGAGCAAAAATTGTTTCAGCACCTGAGCTCAGCATAGAGGTGCACTCAAATTACGGCTATTTCGAAAACAAAATTGTGATTGAATCAGTCTCTTTAACTCCGGGATCCTTTGATAAATTCTCTGCATATCTGAGCCCAGCACCCACAAACACTTCGTATGTGAATATTACCAATGAAGCATTCAACTCAACTGATGTGGAACTGACTAATTTGGATGGAGCAACCGAGTACAGTCTGACGGTGAGAATTGAAAAGTCTTTTGGCGTCTGTGGATTGACAGAAGCAGACAGTTTCGACAAATCAGTGACCGTCTGCACAGGTTTGTGAACAAATAAATTAATTTTTTGAGACTGTTTTGTGTAAATGAAATCAATTTTTGAATCCACGTTCCCCCATTTTCAGTTGCATTTGGAAAACGAGGATAACTATGGGTCACAAATAATTTTCGTGTGGCGTGCAGATTCTTGTTTGAGTTTCCTGGTACTTCAAATGCGTACCATTATGAACGTTCATAGTGGAGAGCAGATTGGTAACTTAAACTATTAATCAGCGTAAATTAAGGTTTAGAGAACGGCGAAAAAAACCTCTGTGGAAACGGAACACTCGGTACATCTGTCCTATTTATTTTTTGAACTCTCTTTTGAAAATGAGCCCCACATCAAAGTATCACATAGAAACAGAAAACGCAACGGAAAACCCAGTTTTTATTCAGTTAATTTGCCAGATACTGTACTGCAATTTATGTATTAACTACCTGAAGAGATACCTAAAGGGAACGGAACGTTTTCTCATCGTGTATTTTGGCAAGTATATACCAGACCAATCATGACACTCAGTTTTGCATTCTATATGAAAGAGATCTTTCTCATATATGTTATAGAAAGTTAATATGTTATATTTAATATATGTTATCTTCAATGTTATCGAGAGTGTAATTCTCTACCCATACCTAAAGCTAGGACAAATTTAAGGCTGAATCAGAACGAAGTTCAGAACGTTATGAGTAGTGATTCACGCTCTGAAACAAGCTCTGAATCAGAATATCTGATTCAGAGTCTGATTTTTCTCTGATTCAGTCTCTGAATCCAGCTCTGATTCAAACTCTGATTAAAAGTTCTCGAATGATAAGCAATTATCGTCAGCGTGATTGTCTTTCTTATGCAGATTTTTTGCTTGACCGTTTTCAAGATTTTCTTCTAGAATAACTTTTGACTTTTTCTGACGTTAGTGTGTTTATATAATTTTTCCAAATTAAGAAATTCAAAACATGGGCTCGTGAGCAATGCTAGGATATACAATTTTTTCCTCTCCTTCTAGAATACAAATTTATACAATACCTGCAAAAATTGAATAAATTTAGAATACAGGTTTTCGGAGTTTTTCTCAAGTCAAGTTAAAAGCTGACTTTCTGACTTTTTGAGAGTTTTCACCTCTCTGTAGTTTTCAACCTTCTCCTTTTTCATATCGGGCTGCGGACCGCCAGTGGCGGAGTTACTGAAATAAACAATAGGAAAAATAATACAGCATAGAGAAAACCACGCTTGCACAGTTTTCCGAAACAAAAACAAGACAAGAATAAAAAACAATTCAAAACTAGGCAAGTAAAACATAAAATAGCTCAGTTTGTCGGAAAATGACAAAAAGTTGCATATCAGACCAATATTTTACAATAACGCTAACACCCTACCTCTCGACGCCTCGGACAAATATTGCTGCAGATTCCTAGTCCATATCCAATTTGAAGTTGTTTCTCGACCAAAATATCCAGAAAAACGTAAAGTTTCACAATATTGCGAATTTCACTCAAATTTTCAGATTAACTTTGAAGTTAAAAAAATTTTTTTGCGCAAATGGTTGTAAGTATGCGCTAATGCAAGCGACTTTTTTTATATTTTTATTGCCACGAAATTGATTGATTTGAAACCATTGTTCAAATGTAGCGGGCGGATGTTAAGAAATCCTCACTTCTCCAATATAAATAGTTTAATTGTATTTCTAGTCGAAAAAGTATTAAATTTAAAAAGTCCTGAGAACAATTGTTTGTGTTAACCTTTGTTGGAGAAAAAAAACTGTGCTCAATTTTTTTTAAGGTCAGGAACTTTGCAAAGGGCCAAAATAAATTTGTTTCACTAAACCAAAATTTATCAGCAAGGATCTTATTATTTTTTTGACTAGAGTTGTTGAAATTTTGATTGAAAAGCTTTCAAAAGCGGTTTAAATTTTGGTTGAAACTTTGCTCGTTTCTCTCTTTAGGGTTGAAAAAATTCTGTTAATCATTCTGAAGCTGAGACATTTCAGAAAGGTTTTTTCGAAAGTTTATCTGACTCCGAGAAATTTAAAAAGCACTGATTTTGAAATTTGTTCTGACCCGAAAAGGTTTCAGAATCGACCCGGAAACTATTCGAAAAATTGTTGTCTGAGCGTGAGATGCGTGTAAGAATTGGTATACCTAGAAATTTTTTTTTTATAGAATCTGAAGTTTTTTGATTTTTTTTTGCCTTCTGAAGTTTCCATTTGAAATATCCAGTTGAATGCGATTTTAAAGACATTTTTGATCATTTATTGGAGGAAAAAGTCCATTTTGTTGCACTCTATGTCTCATGCACTGATTTAGTCGGGTACCAAAATGAATTCAGCAAATGATTATTTTCTAATTTGTTTAAACACGTCCTAGAATAGCGTCAAAATGATTTATATTTTTACATTTTGGGTTTTGCTAGATAAATATATAGGGGAAATACTTAGAATAAAAATAAAAAACATCGTAGGTCAAATCCTGAAATACAACCCAAAGAATTGAATGCAAAACTGAGGTTTTTTGTACCTGACCAGCAGATCAATTGAACAACCCCGGCCAAAAAGACTATCTCAGAAGTTAAGAAACTATAAAAATCACACAAACTAAACAAAAAGTTCATTGCTAAAACTCTTGAAGTTTTTACCCTGAAGGCCAAAAATGAAACAATTCAATATACTCATTAACGCACGCACAAGACTTGAAAGGGATTTATTATCCACTAGAGGCAGATAAACTCGAGAAATGTGACAAACGCTCCAAAAAAATGACAAGTGCAAAATTAAAGAGAGTTGCTAAAGTTTTTGAAAATAATGTTCAAAGTCATGTTTTGTTCGGTAGACTTTCGACCCGGAAACTATTTGGAAAATGTTGTCTGAGCGTTAGATCCGTGTAAGAATTGGTATACCAAGAAAATTTTTCTATAGAATCTGAAGTTTTTTGCATGTTTTTTGCATTCTGAAGTTTCCATTTGAAATATCCAGTTGAATGTGATTTTAAAGACATTTTTGATCATTTATTGGAGGAAAAAGTCCATTTTGTTGCACTATATGTCTCATGCACTGATTTAGTCGGGTACCAAAATGAATTCAGCAAATGATTATTTTCTAATTTGTTTAAACACGTCCTAGAATAGCGTCAAAATGATTTTTATTTTTACATTTTGGGTTTTGCTAGATAAATATATAGGGGAAAATTCTTAGAATAAAAATAAAAAACATCGCAAGACAAATCCTGAAATACAATCCGAAGAATTGAATGAAAAAGTGAGGTTTATTGTACCTGACGAGCAGATCAATTGAACAACCCCGGCCAAAAAGACTATCTCAAAAGTTAAGAAACTGAAAAAATCACACAAACTAAACAAAATATTCATTGCTAAAACTCTTGAAGTTTTTACCCTGAAGGCCAAAAATGAAACAGTTCTATATACTAATGAACGCACGCACAAGACTTGAAGGGGTTTTATTATCCACTAGAGGCAGATAAACTCGTGAAATATGACAAACGCTCCAAAAAAGTGACAAGTGCAAATATAAAGAGAATTGCTAAAGTTTTTGAAAAAACTGTTCAAAGCCAGGTTTTGTTCGGTAGAGTTTCGACCCGTAAACTATTCGAAATTGTTGTCTGAGCGTTAGATCCGTGTAAGAATTGGTATACCAAGAAAATTTTTCTATAGAATCTGAAGTTTTTTGCAAGTTTTTTGCATTCTGAAGTTTCCATTTGAAATATCCAGTTGAATGTGATTTTAAAGACCTTTTTGATCATTTATTGGAGGAAAAAGTTCATTTTGTTGCACTCTGTGTCTCATGCACTGATTTAGTCAGGTACCAAGATGAAATCAGCAAATTATTGTTTTCTAATTTGTTTAAACACGTCCTAGAATAGCGTCAAAATGATTTTTATTTTTACATTTTGGGTTTTGCTAGATAAATACATAGGGGAAAATTCTTAGAATAAAAAAAAACATCGCAAGACAAATCCTGAAATACAATCCGAAGAATTGAATGAAAAACTGAGGTATATTGTACCTGACGAGCAGATCAATTGAACAACCCCGGCCAAAAAGACTATCTCAAAAGTTAAGAAACTGAAAAAATCACACAAACTAAACAAAATATTCATTGCTAAAACTCTTGAAGTTTTTACCCTGAAGGCCAAAAATGAAACAGTTCTATATACTAATGAACGCACGCACAAGACTTGAAGGGGTTTTATTATCCACTAGAGGCAGATAAACTCGTGAAATATGACAAACGCTCCAAAAAAGTGACAAGTGCAAATATAAAGAGAATTGCTAAAGTTTTTGAAAAAACTGTTCAAAGCCAGGTTTTGTTCGGTAGAGTTTCGACCCGTAAACTATTCGGAAATTGTTGTCTGAGCGTTAGATCCGTGTAAGAATTGGTATACCAAGAAAATTTTTCTATAGAATCTGAATCTTTTTGCATGTTTTTTGCATTCTGAAGTTTCCATTTGAAATATCCAGTTGAATGTGATTTTAAAGACCTTTTTGATCATTTATTGGAGGAAAAAGTTCATTTTGTTGCACTCTGTGTCTCATGCACTGATTTAGTCAGGTACCAAGATGAAATCAGCAAATTATTGTTTTCTAATTTGTTTAAACACGTCCTAGAATAGCGTCAAAATGATTTTTATTTTTACATTTTGGGTTTTGCTAGATAAATACATAGGGGAAAATTCTTAGAATAAAAAAAACATCGCAAGACAAATCCTGAAATACAATCCGAAGAATTGAATGAAAAACTGAGGTATATTGTACCTGACGAGCAGATCAATTGAACAACCCCGGCCAAAAAGACTATCTCAAAGGTTAAGAAACTAAAAAAATCACACAAACTAAACAAAATATTCATTGCTAAAACTCTTGAAGTTTTTACCCTGAAGGCCAAAAATGAAACAGTTCTATATACTAATGAACGCACGCACAAGACTTGATGGGGTTTTATTATCCACTAGAGGCAGATAAACTCGTGAAATATGACAAACGCTCCAACAAAATGACAAGTGCAAATATAAAGAGAGTTGCTAAAGTTTTTGAAAAAACTGTTCAAAGCCATGTTTTGTTCGGTAGAGTTTCGACCCGGAAACTATTCGGAAATTGTTGTCTGAGCGTTAAATCCGTGTAAGAATTGGTATACCAAGAATTTTTTTCTATAGAATCTGAAGTTTTTTGCATGTTTTTTGTATTCTGAAGTTTCTATTTGAATTATCCAGTTGAATGTAATTTTGAAGACGTTTTTGATCATTTATTGGAGGAATAAGTCCATTTTGTTGCACTCTATGTCTCATGCACTGATTTATTCGGGGACCAAGATGAAATCAGCAATTGATTGTTTTCTAATTTGTTTAAACACGTCCTATAATAGCGTCAAAATGATTTATATTTTTACATTTTGGGTTTTGCTCGATAAATATTTAGGGGAAATTTCTTAGAATAAAAAGAAAAACATAGCAGGACAAATCCTGAAATACAATCCAAAGAATTGAATGAAAACCTGAGGTTTATTGTACCTGACCAGCAGATCAATTGAACATTCCCGGCCAAAAAGACTATCTCAAAGGTTAAGAAACTAAAAAAATCACACAAACTAAACAAAATATTCATTGCTAAAACTCTTGAAGTTTTTACCCTGAAGGCCAAAAATGAAACAGTTCTATATACTAATGAACGCACGCACAAGACTTGAAGGGGTTTTATTATCCACTAGAGGCAGATAAACTCGTGAAATATGACAAACGCTCCAAAAAAGTGACAAGTGCAAATATAAAGCGAGTTGCTAAAGTTTTTGAAAAAACTGTTCAAAGCCATGTTTTGTTCGGTAGAGTTTCGACCCGGAAACTATTCGGAAATTGTTGTCTGAGCGTTAAATCCGTGTAAGAATTGGTATACCAAGAATTTTTTTCCATAGAATCTGAAGTTTTTTGCATGTTTTTTGCATTCTGAAGTTTCTATTTGAATTATCCAGTTGCATGTAATTTTGAAGACGTTTTTGATCATTTATTGGAGGAATAAGTCCATTTTGTTGCACTCTATGTCTCATGCACTGATTTAGTCGGGGACCGAGATGAATTCAGCAATTGATTGTTTTCTAATTTGTTTAAACACGTCCTAGAATAGCGTCAAAATGATTTATATTTTTACATTTTGGGTTTTGCTCGATAAATATTTTGGGGAAATTTCTTAGAATAAAAATAAAAACATAGCAGGACAAATCCTGAAATACAATCCAAAGAATTGAATGAAAACCTGAGGTTTATTGTACCTGACCAGCAGATCAATTGAACATTCCCGGCCAAAAAGACTATCTCAAAAGTTAAGAAACTAAAATAATCTCACAAACTAAACAAATTAATCATTGCTAAAGCTCTTGAAGTTTTTACCCTGAAGGCCAAAAACGAAACATTTCAGTAAACTCATGAACGCAAGCACAAGACTTGAAAGGGAATTATTATCCACTAGAGGCAGATAAACTCGAGAAATATGACAAACGCTCCAAAATATGACAAGTGCAAAAATAAAGAGTTGCTAAAGTTTTTCAAAAGATTGTTCAAAGCCATGTTTTGTTCGGTAGAATTTTGACCCGGAAACTATTCGGAATTTGTTGTCTGAGCGTTAGATCCGTGTAAGGTATATCAAGATAATTTTTCTATAGAATCTGAAGCTTTTTGAATGTTTTTTGCATTCTGAAGTTTCTATTTGAAATATCCAGTTGAATGTAATTTTGAAGACGTTTTTGATTATTTATTGGAGGAATAAGTCCATTTTGTTGCACTCTATGTCTCATGCACTGATTTATTCGGGGCCCAAGATGAAATCAGCAATTGATTGTTTTCTAATTTGTTTAAACACGTCCTAGAATAGCGTCAAAATGATTTCTATTTTTACATTTTGGGTTTTGCTCGATAAATATTTAGGGGAAATTTCTTAGAATAAAAATAAAAACATAGCAGGACAAATTCTGAAATACAATCCAAAGAATTGAATGAAAAACTGAGGTTTATTGTACCTGACCAGCAGATCAATTGAACAACACCGGCCAAAAAGACTATCTCAAAAGTTAAGAAACTAAAAAAATCACACAAACTAAACAAAATATTCATTGCTAAAACTCTTGAAGTTTTTACCCTGAAGGCAAAAAACGAAACAATTCAATATACTCATGAACGCACGCACAAGGCTTGAAAGGGATTTATTATCAACTAGAGGCAGATAAACTCGAGAAATATGACAAAAGCTCCAAAAAAAATGACAAGTGCAAAATTAAAGAGAGTTGCTAAAATTTTTGAAAATAATGTTCAAAGCCATGTTCTGTTCGGTAGAGTGCTGTTTTGTGAACCATCTGCAAGTCCTAAACAATTTTCGTTGGCCTTTAAAGCTCGTTAAACTCAGAAAATAACAAAAAATTTCACAAAATTTAAAAATATTGGCAAATTTAAACAAACTCTTGCTAAAATTCGTGATATTAACAGCACCCTTTAGTTGTCGCCAGAGACTATCCAGTATCTATATTTCTAACCTCAAAAAGTTTCACTGGCTCCTAAAGATCAATAAATTTTGGACATAATATTTTTCAGAAATATTGAAAAAAAGAAATTTTATCAAAAAATTGCTGAAACTCATTTTATTAAAATATTGATAACGAATACAGTTCTTCTAGCAACAATGGAGTAACTATTTATCAAACCGCAGGGGAGATTCATGGGCCCATGGTACCGGAAAACTGGCTGGTAAAAATTTTTCAATAAATCGAAAAAGTTTGAAGTTTTATGAAAACAAAACAGTTAAAATTCGTTATATTGAAAAAAGAAAACTTGTGTCATTGCCGCTAGAAGCTATGCAATAAGTTATTGTCAAACTTTGGAGAAGGTTCGTTGGCCCTTGAGTTTGGAGGAATTAAAAAATTGACTAAAAATTTTTAAAAAAACTTAAAAAATTGCGAGTTTTTTTTTCAAAATATTGCCCAAGTTTGACATTAAAACAATGAAAACCATTCCATGGCAAATAAAAAATTTTAGGTATCCTGCTATAAAACGCCATAAGATATTTCCTGGCTCCTGGGTCTCGGAGAATTTAGATAAAGGCCTTAAATTTTCAAAACTTTGAAAAAAATATAAGTTTTATCAAAATATCGCTAAAATTCGTGACTTTAAAAATGTTGAAAACCATTCTATCACCACTAAAAATTATGCAGTTGCCTATTATCAAATCCCGAAGGAGGTTGTGTGACAGCTAGGGCTGAAAAAGTCAAAAAATGACAAAAAATTTTTGAGAAACTTGAAAAAATTGGTAAAAATTTGTATAGATTTGCGTGTTTATGTTTCAAGTACCAACGAGATATAGCTCTTGAAATTGCCATAAAAAGAAATTAATTCCTGTAAAAGACCTTTAACAAGTTTTATAAACCTCTAATTCATACTGGTCTAACAAAAAATTCGAAAAAAAACGAAAAAACTCAAAAAATTGCAACATTTTGGGCTCAAAAACTACTAAAAATGACCCTTTAACCTTAAAATACGGCCTTCCCAGTTGCTTCACCCTTCTAAGCACTTGAAGGACTACTAAACACGGCTAAGTGCCTCTAACTAAACTTGATGCTCGCTGAGTTTTACCGGTATATACCGTGTTGAAAGCTCAAGGTCATGAAAAGTGTGAAAACATCTTGAAAAAATTAGAAAAAAAACAGGACAAGTCCTGAATTACAATTCAAAGATTGAATAAAAAACTCAGTGGTACTCTACTTGACAAGCAGATCAATTGAACAATGCCACCCAGAACTTAATTAAAATCATCCCATAAAATCGAGAAACTAAAGGAATCAAACCTAAACAAAAATATACTCATTGCTAAAACTCTTGAAGCTTTTAAACCCAAGGCAAAATTTTTTCCCTTTAAAAAACCTATTGCAAAAACATGTTAAAAGTTAATATTTGTTTCTGAAATCGGTCCAGCATTATATTAGCAAGACCTGAAAAACTTTCATTGGCCCTTGAAGATCGATTAACTCGAAAATGACCAAAAAATTAAAAAAAAAGAAATCAATAGCAAATTATAAGAAAATGTTGCTGAAAATTGTGATATAAATATCTTCAAAATCATTTCTGTATCTCTAGAGGCTGTCAAGTAACCCAATTCCAAACTTTAAAAACTCATTGGCTCATAGATCGATAGACAATAATTTTTAAAATTTCAAACTTAAAAAAAAAAGAAATTCGTTCTATTAAAATGTTGAAAGCCATTCAATTGCCCCCTAGAAACTATTTAATAACATACTATCAAACCCTGGATGAAGTTACCTGGCTACTGAGGCAAGAAAAATTAATAAAATATTTTGAAAAAACTTGAAAAAAAACCTTTCTCAAACAACTTCTAAAAATCGTTAGGTTAAATTCTTGAAAATAAGTCCATTGAAACTAAAAACAATGCAGTAACTTTTTATTAGAGCGTGGAATTTGTTGCCTTGCTCTAGGCAATGGACGAAAATGAAAAACTGTCAAAAGTTTTAGGAAACATTAAAAAAATTGCAGATTTTATCGAAAAAAATGCTATAATTTGAGACATTAAAATGTTAAAAACCTTTCCATTGCTAATAGAATTTATGCAGTGCCCTATTAACAAACCTCAGAAGAAGTTTCCTGGTCCCTGAAGCTATAAAAGCTGAAAAATAAAAAAAAATTCAAAAACCTAAAAATAAAGCGAATTTTGTCCAAAAAAAAATCGCTAAAATTTGTGATATTCAAAACTTAAAACCTATTCCAAGATGAGGTTTTCTTGCCCCTGGGACTCAGACAACTTGAATAATGACAATAAGTGTCGAAAAATATGAAAAAAGTTGCAAGTTTTGTCAAAAAATGCTAAAATTCACGATGGCAAAAAATTGAAGATGACCACTATAATCTAATCAGTAATCTATCATCAAACTTGTTATCAAACCCTAGATGAGGTTTCTTGACACCTTGGGCTAAAAAACTCAAAATTTGACAAAAATTTTCAAAAAACCTGAAAGAAATAGCAAAAATTAGAATCATCTTGCGTGTTTGTGTTTGTAGTACCAAAACTTATGGCACATAAAATGGTCATAACAAGCAATTTCGTCTCGCAAAAAACCTTCATCAACTTTTTAAAACTTCATCTTAAGTCTAATCAAACAAAACAACTCAAAAAATCACACAAAACGTGAAAAATTGCACCATTTTGAGCTCAAAAACTCCTAAAAATGACCTTTTAACCTTAAATTAAGGCCATCCCAGCAGCTGCACCACCATAAGCATTTGAAGGACTGCTAAAGCCCACTTTGGGCCCCTAATGAAGCATAGTGCCCGCTGGGCTTTACCTGTTTATACCGTTCTGAAAGATCAAAGTCATTGAAAAATGTGTGAACACATCTTAAAAAAAACAAAGCAGGACAAGTCCTGACGTACAATTCAAAGAATTTTCACTGACTAAACAGAAAAACTAAACCAAGAATGGACTATGAGTGAATTGAGAAAATCATTTTTAAAAAATAAGATCAAAAAGTAAGAAAAAAAAACAGAAAATCAATGTCAAAATGCCGCATGTGAACAAAAAAACCACTAGCGACAAATGAAAATTCAATTCAAACAAAAAACTAGGCCTAGAATGAGCTGCGATTGGATTGGGAAAACCATTTAGAAAAAACTCCGATCCAAAAAATCGAAAAAAACAGTAAAAATCGAAAAAAACAGTGAAAATTGGAGTGAAATTGCCGCATGTGAACAAAAAACCACTACCAAGAAACCAAATTTTTGTTCAAACGCCATTTTCTCACTCTACTTTAAAATTAGAGCAAAAAAATTCACGCCGCAAAACCACTCGCTTTTTCGCTCCATTTCCTGTATCGGCGTGATCAAAATCACTACTCCAATTTGACTTCAAAAATCATGAAAATGTGCGAACAGATCTTAAAAAAAGACAGCGCCCCAATACAATTCAAATTCTTTGAATTGTACAAAAACACAGCGCACCAATACAATTCAAATTCTTTGAATTGTAAAACGACAGAGCACCAATACAATCCAATTCCTGGATTTTAACAAGAATTATTCATATGAGCTCTTAAAAGTCAAAAGACTTTGATTTGATTGTCGAGACTTTTATTAAGAACTCAAATGATACACTAGGATTGCTTGACAGCCACAGAATGAATATGGTCTTTTTGCTGAACTGTTGTCTGTTTTTGCTTCAAACGAGTAATGGTGGTTGAACAAAATTATTGGTAGTTTTTGGTCCTGCCGTTAGTCACGTGATAATAGTTTTTTTTCTCAGAATTACGGCCAGAAAATTTTTCACTGACTTCTTTTCCTAATGAGTTATGTTTTTGCTGTAACGGCCAGTTATGAGGTTGATATACCCCCCAGTTACAGAACACGTGCCATTACATAGTAAATCATTATGGAAACAAAATAGTACGTGAAATTGAGATGTGCGAAAAATAACCACCCAGTAAGCGCGGGAGAACAAACAGAAAAAATCCAAAAAATGGAAAATATTCATTAAACGAAGCTTGTTTTAATTGTCTTTTTTAAAATCATTTACAGTGATGGTTTTTGCACGCGTTTTTCTCCGGTTCCATGAAAACACAAAAACCGAGCTAACTTTTAAAAACATTGATCTTCTTCAATTAGATGAAAACTTTGTGTCGTCCCTGTCATGCGGAATCAATAGATAATCTATATGGAAACAGCCAAATTACTTAACTTCGTATTACTATAACTTCGTTATAAATATTCATTACAGATATTAGATTATAGTTCAGTTATAAGAGTGCAGTAAGAGTTATTTTTGTGCAATTAAACTTATTGTTTACTGACTGGCTGGTGTCAGCCTGCTATAGCTGAGATCTGACCGCGCGATTTGCAAATAGTGCAGATTGCCATGTTGTTAAGCAGAGTTCAATTGTCGAGAGACTCATAAGTGGATTAGATCATTTTACCGGCTGCATTTTCTAGCTTCACCAAATGACGACGTCAAGCTCGCAAAAATCTGCAATTGGAGTACCTCTCTTTTTAGAAAATGCAGCCAATCCATCATTGGAGTTCGCAATATGGTTCACTACATTTAAACTCCTAATTATGGTAAACGAGGACCTAAGAATTGACAAATTGTTGTATCAGATAACATTATCATCACGACAGAAGCACATGGAAAATGAAACCGTAGAAAAAGTAAGAAACAGAAAAATAGGGAAAGAAAGCCGCAATACGAAGTGAAAACACGAGTTGAAGTCGACCGAATTTAGAGGACCTGATGTTGATTGATACCTGCGGGATGAAGAAACAAAAGGTCTATTAATTTTA
Organism: Convolutriloba macropyga; assembly: GCF_964194025.1. NCBI lineage: Eukaryota > Metazoa > Xenacoelomorpha > Acoela > Convolutidae > Convolutriloba > Convolutriloba macropyga. The sequence continues at coordinate 18,199,377 of NC_134478.1, read as the reverse complement.
AGAATTGGCGCAGAAGTCACACGAATATATTACCAACATAACCCTCACGAAAATAGAAACAAGCACAACATACATATGCACACACGAACGGGTGGCATTGAATATTTTAAAGAAGTCATCACTAACCTGGTCGAACGACCCAAGCTATTAAGTCCACAATAGAAAAAAAGTAAACACCTCAACATCAAACAAATCAAAATGGGAATAAGTCCACACGGACTCATTCAATAACTTCAATAGACTCATCGCAAACAGATTTTTCGACTCAAACAAGGAAAATAGAGTGAAATCACTCTAGTGAAAACGTATTAGAGACATGCTTTGAACGGAAAACAGTTAACGTAAGGCACACAGTTGCTTTTGCAAGAAAATTTTTGAACTATGTAGAACAAAGCTATTGTACGAATGAATTGGACTTCTTAGCGGTCATATAGGTCCTATCACATTCTATACTTTACCTACACGGTGCACAATTCACACTTCAGACGGACTATCAAGGCTTAATGTCAGCTCTAAATGCAAAGAAAATAAAACTACAAAAGCAGGTTAACACATTAGCTTGATAAAAATCTACCTTTTAACTTCAACATTGAACATAAACTAGGAAAAAAACAAAATTTGCTGAATACTTTAGCAAAAATGCAAAAGGACTTCATCCCCCAGATCACCAGAAGTTGCACAAGTGTAATTAACGCTTAAACGACGTGAATTTTTTTTATTACAAAACACATTACTCTCGAACAAAGTAATACATTGTAAAACCATAAATAACATGCTAAGATGCTGCTCAAAAATGACAAAACGATATCAAAACACACGGGAACATACAAACGCTTTTCGCCAATATGAAGCTATAAACAAGCAATACCCTCCGCTCAAAAATGCTCTTTCAAACTGTTAATGCATTACACTTTAATCGATCAAAATGTAGACGCGGTTTTAAACTTCCAAGAAACTTAATCAACTCGATATATACCAATTATTTTTTATTTCATTGAACATAAATGTAATTACTAGGGGCAGACCAATCATAAAAGCATCAAAAATGCCCGATCACAAAACTACGCCGATCACTCAACGAAAAATATTAAATACTCGGAAGAAAACTCCAGCATGCTACCAAACACTTTAACCACTTTACGAAACTGGTAACATCAAGCACCCAAACAAAAACTACGAATACTAAGGAAGTTCGTCAGTACGACTTGAATTACTCAGGTTCATCTTGGCCTTCAGCCAATACCTCAACAACATACTTGGTTATCAAAAATATATATTGCCAGAGTCTTCGGCAAAGTAATATTGGCGGAAGCCACTTAGAAGGAAGAATAATTAAATGTCGAAAAAACATAAAAACAAAACTAGGGGCAACCTAACGGGCTGAACTTCTCCTTTTGTTCTCTAACAAAAGTTCTCGGGGTTGCCAGAACTGGTTGCATCTTGTACCATAACAAATTACTGATTCCACAGCAACTAAACCAACCTGTTATCGACATATTACATCAAACACATCCAGATCATCTTGAAATGCTCAGCCTCGCAGATATAATGTGGTTCCCTTGCATCCATTGGGATGATAAAGTTAAATCAAAAGACGGTTACGACTTGATTAAGCAAGCTAAGAATAACGATACGCCAATTGAAATTTCTCACTTTGGTAGTGGAATCAAACGACGAAGTCCGATTGGTTTTTGCGTGTTCCGTTCAACTTGGCAATCATTCTAGCTACTATTACCTAATAGATGTAGTTGATTGTTTCTCAAGATGTCTGCCGCACCAATACTCGAAGATGGCGATGCAAAAACCGCCATTAACTACTTAAAACACCTTTTAAATATGCACGGCATGCCACAATCGCTCAGATACAGTCAATCCCAAATCCAATCAGCTCAGTTGACGTAGAATTTATCTGTTTTTGCTTGACCTAAGACCTCACTATTAAAAATTACCCTACGGCGATATCGTCGGATTACAATGCTGAAAACCTGAATGCCTTTTGATGGCCCACTACAAAATCTAACTATTTGACTATTTGACCTGAACATACTTTTCTGTCGCATTTTTCCTCAATTATGCTTTTTCAGGAATAAAACGTCGAATCAGTTCTTTTAGAATTATTCCAATTAAAAATATCAAAGCGTGAATTTGAAATCACGTTTGTGTTGTGTTTGTGTGTGTATGTGTGTGTGTGTGTGTGTGTGAGTGTGTGTGTGTGTGCGTGTGTGTGTGTGTGTGTGTGTGTGTGTGTGTGTGTGTGTTGTCTTCGTCTTCGTCAGTTCATTCTTGTTCTTCTTTTGTTTTTCTTTTTTTTTTCTTGACTTCTTCAATTTTCTCTTCTTCATCATTTTCTTCTTCTTCTTCTTCTTCTTCTTCTTCTTCTTCTTCCTCTTCTTCTTTTTCTTCTTCTTCTTCTATTTCTTATTCTTATTCTCTTTTGTCTTTTTCCTGTCCTTCTTTTACCTCTTCCTCGTCAATTTATACATTTTTCCTCCTTCTTTTTCTTTTTTCCTTCTTCGTGAATTTTTTCTCTTTCTGCTTAAGCTGATTGTTGTTCTTCTTTTATTTATTTAACTTGCCTTTTGTCGACTCTGTTTGGGGTAAAATAAAATTCAGAGAGCGATTCAGTTTCTTTTGTTACTTTTAAGTGCTTTAGAATTAGCTCTAGTTTGCTGATTTTCATTGTCCAAGTTTTTTTTGCGTTCTTGTCGAGAATATTATGTTCCGGAAACTCAGACTGTAGGTTTTATCTTGGCAAGGCGACAAAATATTTGGCGAAAAACAGTTATAATGTTTAATGCATACTCTTGAGCTGCACATCTGCGTTTGTTATAACATCAAATCTTGTTCCAGTTCTATTTTGGGCTCAATCTGGTAAACTAGAAACATGAACTGGTAATATTGATTTCATAAGTCATTATGATTATTCTCTGGTCTCAAACTTCAGACCAACTGCGTGCCTTTCGGAACTTGCGTAGCAATCGGACTGGCTCGCAGAGTCAACTGGGTAATCATGGTGAGTTCATATAAGCGCAACTCAAATTCTTCATTAAGCAACTAAACAATGATCTTTTGTCCATGACGTAATTCTAACACAAGTTAAAAGTTTCAAGCACAGTCGCAGTCAGCTTCAGAGCTTTATAATTGTCGATGACTGTGTCACTGTCAGCATTTGCCTATCGTCGCACGCTTGGATTTTACATCCGTTAAGATATTCCTCGCACTTTTTTGTTCTTGTTCAAGTTGATGAGAATTCATTTTTAAATCAGATAGAAAATGTTTCGTTTTAGCCTTGCATTTTGATTGAAGTTTTTAAATGCTCAAAATAGCCCAAAAAGTTATCAGAGCTCAACCTAAAACACATAAACTTTGGTATATTTGTAATAATTCAATGATTGCTGAAAAACGTCTAATTAAGCAGGATATTGGGAACATTCATGGATTTAGAAATAAATTGAGAAAATTGAGTGAAAGTCTCTCTTTTTCAGCTCCATTTCCGCCTGATTTAAACATCAATCGTGCCTATGGTTATGACGTCTCTCGCATCCGAGTGTCGGCGTACTCACATTATCAACTAAAAACAACTCCAATTGGTAAAATTGACCAATACAAGCTTATGGGAGTGACCAATACATCTAGCGGGGATCCGGTGCTATTCACTGCGACTCCAGCCAACCCTGCTTCTGTCTCCACGCAAATGTATATTACACTGCCTGAGGCTGGCAGATCTTATGAGTTGAGTTTCGCTTCTATCATCACCAGTCACTGTGGAGGTGTTTCTATTTACTCAGAGAGATGGACAAACATCACACGATGCACAGGTATGTCTGTAAATCAAATATTACAATAACTGGTTTTAAATGACTTCTTAACTGAGCATTTGATGTGATTTTTCATGTCTTCTAATAAATGACTCAACTAGTTTGTCAAACCAATGAAAAATCATAGAGAATGAGTTGCCTCGCATACAACTATTTGGCTTTTCCTGCACAGCTCCCGCTTCTTTTATCGGTCAATGCAATGAAAGCATTAAATTTTTTTACGGGAGTTGACCTCGAACAAAGTTTGGAGCAATTAAGTAAACATGTTTCATTTGCAACTCGAAGAGAAGTATTGGTGTTACGCAGATTTTTAATTGCTCTCAAGTGACTTTTTCTCGTCTCTTCTTCAATTTTAAGTGATCTCAATTGCTCTCACTCCGCTGTGAAGTCTGTTGGTAAACTGAACCGATTGTAGCGTAGCTAATCGCGAGAGACTGACAGGTAAGTGGTCACTGCCTTCTTACATGAGAACGGTTATATGGCTTTTTTAAGCATCGTACACTTTTTGGTTCTGCTTGTTTTTTATGAGTTGAGCGGAGCTATACTGCGGTTTTATTGGTTTTTTTTAAATTCAATAATTTGAATTGTATTGGGGCGTTGTCTTTTTTTACAATCCATGAACTGGATTGTATTGGTGCTCTGTCTTTTTTAAAATTTTGCAAGATGCATTCTCACCATTCACCTTTTTTCAAGACTTTGAGCTTTCAAAACGGGATACACAGGTAAAGCTAAACGGGCATCAAGCTTCATTAGAAGCTCTCAGCCGCGCTTAGTTGTCCTTCAAGTGCTAAGAGTGTTGAAGCTACTGGGAAGGCCACAATTCAATGTTAAACGCTCATTTTTATTAGACCAGTCTAAAATTGAGGATTGTAAAAGTTGAAAAAGTTTTTTCAAGGGATCATTATTTTATGACCATTTTGAGAGCTAAATGTTTTAGCACTTCAAACATAAACACGCAATTTTATACAAAATTTTAAAATTTTTGTTATGTTTTTTGAAAATTATCTGCTTTTTGTGGGTTTATAAGTGTCAAAAAACCTTGAATTTCGACAATTTAACATCACAAAGTTCACCAATTTTTCAGAAAAACTTTTCAAATATTTATTTTAAATGTTTAGGCTTTTTGAGCACCTGGAGCCCACAAAACCTCCTCTAATGTTTGATGATCGGTTAAGGAAATATTTTTATCGGCCATGGAGTGGTTTTCAACATTTTTCTTTCACAACGAAATTATATGGAAATTTGCCTTTTTTTAAAAAATTCTTTTCATCTTTAGGTTTATCCAGCTTGAAGGACAAAACAATCTTATCTAGGCATTGATAATAGGTTACTTAATAAATTTTGTCGTCAGTAATAGAGTATTTAACTGTTTAATGTCACAAATTTTTCGCAATTTTTAAATAACATTCGATTTTTCAAGTTTTTCTAAAACAATTGTTTTTTGCCTAGGTGGCTAGGTAACTTCCTTTAGTGATTGATAGTAAAATACTGTGGGTGCTAGGGACAATGAAATGGTTTTGCAAGTTTCGATATCACAAAATTTTGCAATTTTGCAAGTTTAATTTTTTTTCATGTTTTCCATGAAATGTTCGAGTTTCTCTATCTTTGATAAATAGATTTCTTTCAAGGATTTTGCGTGTTTATACAATTATATTGAGTTAAATCTTGTTTGGCCAGGGTAAAAGCTTCAAGAGTTTAAGCGAAAATTTTTTTTTCTTTTGTGTTTGATTATTTTAGTTTCTCAACTACTGTTTTGTCTTTTTGGCTTGTATTGTTCACTTGATCATTTGTTCAGGTCAATTAGTCCTCAGTTTTTCATTCAATTCATTGAATTGTGCTTCAGAACATGTCCTGCTATATTTTTTAAGATCTGTTCACATTTTTTTTGATGATTGAAGTCAAATTGGAGAAGTGATTTTGTCACGCCAATTCAGGAAGTGGAGCAGAGAAGCGAGTAGTTTTGCGGCGTGATATTTTTTTCACTCTATTTTTGATAATAGAGTAAAAACGTTGACAGAACAAAACTTCGTTTTCTCGCTAGTGGTTCTTTGTTTACTTGCGACAATATCACTTTGCTGTTTACTGTTTTTTTTTTTAAATTTTTGATCGGTTTTTTTTCTGAATTGTTTTCCTAAACTATTCAGAGTTATTTCTAGGCCAAGTGTTTTGTTTGAACCAAAGTTGTATTTCTCACTAGTGATTTTTTGTTCTAATGCGGCATTTTGACATTGATTTTCAGTTTTTTAAAAATTTTTTTGATTTGTTTTTTTTTGGAAATGGCTTTAACCAACTCTCTCATAGTCTGCTGTTGATCTAGTTTTTGTTCAGTTATGGAATTTTTTTTCAATTGTACATCATGATTTGTCTTGTTATGTTTTTTGTCATCTGGCGCTCTTTTTTTGTTTTTCAGTTGTTCACACAGCAAAGCTGAAAAGGTCATATTTTCTGCATGACTTCTTCCTCTTACTAAGGGCTTTTTTGGTCGGGTGGCGTCATTTCTCACTCTCTTAAGACAACGTTTTTAAGTCATTCAGGTGATTAGATTTTGATCAAACTTAACTCAATCATTAAAGTGACTTACTTCACTCATTAAAATGACCTTTGGACTTTAAAACTTAAGTTTTTGAATTAATTTAAGGTCAAAGGAACTGATATGAGTAATTAATGTCCCTTATAAAAAAGCTTCTGAGTTATGACTTTCAACAATCTTCTTTAATTTATCGCAGAACATTTTTGGCATCGCTTTTTGAGCGGTGACAATTTTTTGCAATCTCTATTATCTCTATATTTATCTCTATTATCTCTTTATTATCATTGTTTCTCTATTATCTCTATTATACGGCACACAGGTCGATTCTTTCGCGGTTATTCAGGCAATATGCCAGCTATGTTTACAATGTGTCCCTTTTCCCCATATTCTAGCGTGTGTCATTCTATGTACCTCATGAGAACTATTGTTTTCTTAGTTTGGCTTTTATGAGTTGCTACAACTTATGTCGATGTTATATTTTTCTTTGTTTTGGTAATCAAATTAAATAGGCTCTCCTTCAGTTCTTTTTGTTTTTTTATGATTAATTTTAACTTCGCAGTATCTTCAACTCATTATTTCAACGATAACTCCAACAAGATAAAAGTTTATATTATTTTGCTGTATCTCTCTTTTGCTTTTTACTTAAAAGCTGTTTTTTAGTCCTGAATTTAAATATTTTTTTTGAAAAATTAACTTAGTTTCAAAGATCTTTATTATTAGCTGTGAATCGATAGCTGTGTTTAATTTTGGCCTTCATTTGAGTTTTTTCGTCACGTCAGCTATTTTGTGACGACCATATAACGTCACAATCGGACAATCACACAGAAATTGTATTTCATCCATTCTTTCATGCATTTTTAATTGAATTGCGTGCGTTACTCTATTTTTTACTCGTAGTAAAGCGTTTTCTTTGCTTTCTTAATATCTTGCCACACGTAACTTACCTCACTTTCTGAAATGATTTCCTCACTCTCAATTTGACTTTTTTAATTTTAATCCAAAAACTAATGACAAGTGAAGCTTATTTCAGAGTAGCTAACACAAGCAGCAATGAGTCACATATAGTTTTAACCATAATACAGCGTAACAGTATTTAAGGTAAAGAAGTTTCTTATTTGGTCTGATCTGTTTTTACTATTTTCGGAGACTACAGATCTACAAAGCTATCGCCGCATTTTCTGGCATTGTCAGCTACATTCTTCCCGCTGCTTTCACAAATTGTCAGTTGGGTTCCAGAGTTGATTGTGCAGTTCTTATTTTTAAAAACTGTTATCACAGTTTATGTTATTTCACGACAATTTTTAGTGTTGTCGGTTTTCATCATCGCGAAAATGCGATATTTGCCTTGTATTGTAAAGTACCGATAATTCGAGTCGCTTCTAAATTTCTTCATGCTATATTTTGTTTACAATTTGTTTGAAATGTTCTCGCCAAATTGGCCGAATTAGAAACAATGACTTGTATAACGCTGGGATAGTCAGAGGAGAGAATAAAAAACCTTTTATGGCGTGAAATGTTTTAGAACTGCTTTTAACGTGAAATTGAAATTGGTATTTAAACAGACTTTCCATTTCTAAGAGCAATATATGTTCACGTACATAAACTTGACTTGTTTTTTCGCACTCTTTCTTGTCTGCTTCGTATAGAATCATTTTGAAATGTCATAGGTGGAAAATGAACCGACTTTCTTGATTTTCTCTCTTCTATTGTTTCTCTTTGTTCTTTCTGTTTATTTCATTTTCACTGCTCTCACTAGCTGCCTTATGCATTCGTTTGGATCAATTTAATCATATATTTCACATCTAAAGATCTGCACGACTAGCGCTTAATTGTTTTACTCAAGGCTATCACTACTTGTTTTCATAAGATATCAGTAATTTCCCCTTTTTTGAAGCGTTTTTGTTGTTATGAAACCTAATCTCATTAACGGTTGGTCTCATTGGCTCTCTAAGGGGACAAGTTTATCTCTCCGAATTTTTCGGGTTTACATCCAACGGTTATCACAATTTTGGAGTAATTAGCAAATTTTTGAACTTTGGTTACCAATTAGCGTTTTGGAGTACATTCGAAGATTTCAATTGTAATCTATTGGTCGAGGTCGGTACATGATTTCAAAAAAGTTTAATGAATGTATAATATTTTTGTCTTCTCAACTGCGTCTCTTCATGTTAAACAGTTTTCATGGCCATTAGTCAAGTTTGATTTTGGCTTTATTTTGCACGTGTTGATTTTACTAATTTGTGTAATTCTTCAAAACTGCTGCTTGCTTCTAAATACCCCTATACGTCGTGAGTCGTGGGACCTTATAACTTTCACAGCCCTTTTTTCAAAAATGAATAAAATAAGTTTTAGACTTTCGAGTTGTTCTGTTTATTTTCGTGAACGTTTCGCTAAAAGATTTGCTTACTATCAGAAATTGTTGAATTGGTCTCAACCACAAATTGAAGCGACTATTGTAAACGTGTGTGTCTTGTTTTATGAAAAGCTTTTGCTTGGTCATTTTTTTAAGGTTTTGTTCCTGAAAGTTCATCGACTTCGCAAGTGACTATTTCAGAGCTAGTTTTTTTGCATTTTTGAGTAACTTCAATTGCTCCCACTCCCATTATAAATCTTTTTGTGAAAAAATGCGATTGCAAGATATCAAATGACAAGAGTCTGCTGGCCGAGTGGTTAACACTTCTTTCGAGAGCTACTCAGATTGTTATTTGAATCCCGACCTGCTAACATATTTTTGCGCTCATAGAAAATATCAACGCTTTGGCCCCGGATTTAATTCACCCCGACTGTCGTTCGAAAGCAATGTGTCAGGCCTTAGTCGGTTTATGTTTTTTTAAGAAGGCCTATAGTGCTGTATTTATTTTGATCAATACTTTAAATTGTAATTCGGGCGCGGCCTTTCTATGATTTTTTGGATCAGAATTTATGTTTTCTTTTTTGAACTTTACCTCTCTTTTCGAAAGTTGACTTCTGTTTTCGAACATTAAACTTCAACCGTAGCTTAGTTTTACTGTATACTAGTTAGGAACTGTTGGTCATCTTCGAGAACAACAGGTAATTTTGAGAAAGTTTGATGGAATCCAACTCCCCGTGACCTACATACATTACAGACCATATTCCTAACTTTTGAACCCTTGATTACCCATCAGCCTATCCCCCATATCTCCCCAAACAACTTACTACCATCAACCCCCTCCCACACATACCTAACCCCCATCTACGCACCGTACCTTTATGTCCCCGGCTATGTACACCCCTGTCTATGTATAACATACCTTCACTGCCTTTCGAGAGGAATTCTTCTGACTGAAGTTGGTCGGTTTATGGTATTTCGAGGCGGCTATTTTGTTGTGTTCTTGTTAAAAATTTCCTTAGATTGCAATTCAGGTCTTGTCCCGCTCTGATTTGTTTGGCTACGAATTTTTCTTTCTCTAACATCTACTTAAATTTTTTAAGGTTTGCTTCTGTTTTTGAAAAATGAAATATAACCGTAGCTTAGTTTGTAAGGTGTCGTAAATAGGAATTACGGGCAATCTTCATTTGTGAAAGGGCAATTTTGCGAAACATACCTAAACCCAACGTCACCTACCTCCTTGGCACCTAGGTACACTATGTCCACACCCCACCTCCAAGTACCTTACCCTCAGAAACTGGGTTCCCGCAACGTGCGCCTTTCAATAACCTAAACCTCTCCCAACTGGCTATGTACCATCTCCTTCACCCCTCCATAACCTACCTACCTACCCCTTTATCTAACTCCCCCTCGTTACGCCTACCTGAACAACCCCCTGTAAATCCCTAATCCTCCACACCTACTCGCCGCCTACTTACCCCCACGCTAGGCACCAGTGTACCTCTTGTCTACAAATCCTTATCAATTAACCTACCACCTCCAGCCTCACATCACGTACCCCCCCAACTGCCTAACCACTCCCCTCGCCTATTCCCTACACCTAACTAAACCCCAACTCCTACCTATCCCTATCCACTTTCTCAACTCAAAATTGATTGATTCAATCTCTATTCTGCTCTGTTTTGTTCCTTTTCTTTCTTTTTTGATGTTTCTGAAGTACCGAAGTAAATAAACGCAGCTAACATTTTGGTTTCACGGCTTTTTGAGTTTCTTTGTATTATTCGATCTACATTGCTTTTTTGGCTGAAGCATGTTTATTCACCGCCAGAAGGTTTAACTTTTGACTTTAAACAATGACTTCTTTTCAAAACGTTAATTTCTGTTTTCTGAAAATGGACTTTAATAGTAGGTTAGCTATCAAAAGGTAGTAATTAAGCACATCTCAAAATACTCCAGTAAGGCTCTTTGTAAGGCTCGAAGATTAGCAATGAGATTTTAGATTTTTTTCAGCGGACACATGTTTGTCAGTTTGTTCAAGATATTTAAATTTTTAGATATTTTTTCACTTCAGTTTTAGAACGTTGACATCTGTTTTCGAAAATAGAATTTTAAGAGTAGCTTAGAAACTAAGCAAAAAAAATAGGAACTGCTGGTAGTAGGAAAAGTAAAAGAAAATTTTTCATCCCACTACAGTCTCTTCTACCTATTCAAACTACAAACACCGCCCAACTAATCATCCTCCCCCACTAACACCCTTTCCCTTCCACTGACCTAGTTTCATCTCTAGAAACTAACACACCCTTCCCCCCATAACTCCCACCCTCCAATAACACTGGGTGGGAGTTTGGAGGGTTGGTTTCCAGAGATAAAACTAGGTGGATGGACAAGAAGGGGTAATAGTGGGGGAGGAGGGTTAGGTGGGCGGTGTTTGTAGTTTGAATAGGGAGAAGAGACTGTTATGGGATGTCATTTTTTCAAATGACCTGTTCACTTTTCCTTTTACCAGCAGTTTCTAATTTTTTTTATTAGTCTCGAAGCTACGCTTTAAGTTCAATTTTCGAAAACAGATGTCAACGTTGTACGAGTCAAAATATGTCTAAAAGTTCAAATCTTGAAAAAACTTGACAAATGTGTCCGCTAAAAAAATTCTAAAATATCAATGCTCATATTCGCGCCTTACAAAGGGAGAGCACCAATAGAATTAAAATTCTTTGTATTGTATTGCATAAGCCGACTCACGTCGGACAAATTGGTCTCGAAAAAGAAGTGAGATATTTTAATTTAGAGGATGTAGCCTAGACGATATTTTGTTTATGGGTGCAAAACCGTCAAAACGGTGGGATTCGAACTCAAACCTCCGAAGTCACTGATATAGGCACGGGTCAATCGCGTCTCCGTTCCTCATGATTAACTACGCTACAATTGGTATAATTTAACAACAATTTTTATATTGGGCTGAAAATCAATTGAGATCACTCAAGACTGAAGAACCGAAGCGTGAAAAAGTCATTTGAAAAAAAAAACAAAAATTAATCAGAACTTTTCGGTTTTCTGTTTGTGCCCTCAATTTAGTGTGTGCATATTATTTGCATTTTACAAACGCCCTAATTTTAGATAATGAATTACTATTTAATGACACGTGCTCTGTAATTAGGGGCAAAGGGTACAAGACCTACTGGGGGAGGGGAGCAACCGGAGAAGATCCTAATAGTCTAGAAAAGAAGTGCAAAAGGACAGACCAAGAAACTTATTCGGAGGAATACATCTTTTTCACTTCACCTACTAGTTCTAGGCTCAACACCAAAACCATGCATTAAAAATTGAGTTATCAGCTTTGTAAAAAAATCTGAATGTTTTCCATTGTACACTTACAGACGTGATGCACCCTACGTGCAATTACATAGTAAATACTTATACAAAAACAAGGAACGTGCGTTTGGGCCTGGAAATAACATGAGCCTACTAAGCTTTGGGCAAAAACGGAAAATTTATACATTCATACCTTTTTTTTTACTTTTCCTTCATTTTTCTTTCTGATCTTTACATTTTAGGTGGACTAAGTTCGGATTTTTAATTCGACAGAACTCTTTAAATCGCTTCCGGTATTCTCCCGGCTAAGTTTTTTATGCAAAGATCTTTGCTCTGTCATTTTGCACTTCTGTTTTAGACTATTAGGATCTTCTCCGGTTGCCCCCCCTCCACCAGAAGGTCTTGTACCCTTTGCCCCTAAATACAGAGCACGTGTCATTAAATAGTAACTCATTATCTAAAATTAGGGCTTTTGCGTTTGTAAGATGCAAATAATATGCACACACTAAGTTGGGGGCACAAATCGAAATCCGAAAAGGTGTGATTAGTCTTTGTTTTTTGAAATGACTTTTTCACGCTTCGTTCTTCAGTCTTGAGTGATCTCAATTGCTTCCGGTCCGAAGTAAAAATTGTTGTTAAATTAAACCGATTGCAGCGTAGGTAATGATGGCTACATCCTCTTAAATAAAATTTGTCGCTTGTTTTTCGAGACCAATTTTTCCGACGTGAGTCGGTTCATGCAATACAGTACAAAGAGTTTTAGTTGTATTGGTGCACTCTCTTTGTAAGGCTCGGTGACGAGCAATGAGATTATACAACTTTTTTTCGTTGGACACATGTTTGTCAGGTTTGCTCAAGATATTTAAATTTTTGGACAAATTTTGACTTCAGTTTTAGAACGTTCACATCTGTTTTCGAAAATTGAGTTTTAAGAGTAGGTTAGAGACTAAGCAAAAAAATTAGGAACTGCTGGTAATAGGAGAAGTGAAAACTAGGTGGATAGACTGGAAGGGGTGTTAGTGGGGGGAGGAGGGTTAGTTGGGCGGTGTTTGTAGTTTGAATAGGGAGAAGGGAATGTTATGGGATGAAATTTTTTTCAAAATGACCTCTTTACTTTTCCTTTTACCAGCAGTTTCTAACTTTTTCCTTAGTCTCTAAGCTACTCTCCAAGTTCAATTTTCGAAAACAGATGTCAACGTTCTAAAACTGAAGTCAAAATATGTCTAAAAGTTCAAATCTTAAAAAAACTTGACAAATGTGTCCGCTAAAAAAATTCTAAAATATCAATGCTCATATTCGAGCCTTACAAAGGGAGATTACCAATAGAATTAAAATTCTTTGTATTGTATTGCACGTCAGAAGCCGACTCACGTCAGAAAAATTGGTCTCGAGAGGGAAGCGAGACATTTCAACTTAGATGGTGTAGCCTAGACGATATTTTGTTTATGGGTGCAAAACCATCGAAACGATGGGATTCGAACTCATACCTCCGAAGTCACCAATATAAGCTCTCGTCAATCGCGTCTCCGTTCCTCATAATTAACTACGCTACAGTAGTTACAATTCAACAACAATTTTTACTTCGGAACGGAAGCAATTGAGATCACTCAAGACTGAAAAACGAATTGTGAAAAAGTCTTTTCGAAAAACAAAGACTAATCAGACCTTTTCGGTTGTCGGTTTGTGCCCTCAACTTAGTGTGTGCATATTATCTGCATCTTACAAACGCAAAAGCCCTTATTTTAGATAATGAATTACTATTAAACGACACGTGCTCGGTAATTAGGGGGGAAGTTCCATTTTCAGAAAACAGAAATTAACGTTTTGAAAAGAAGTCATTGTTTAAAGTCAAAAGTTAAACCTTCTGGTGATGACTAAACATGCTTCAGCTAAAAAAAACAATGCCGATAGAATAATACAAAGAAACTCAAAAAGCCGTGAAACAAAAATGTTAATTGCATTTATTTACTTCAGTACTTCAGAAACATCAAAAAAGAATGAAAAGGAACAAAGCAGAATAGAGATTGAATCAATCAATTTTGAGTTGAGAAAGTGGATAGGGATAGGTAGGAGTTGGGGTTTAGTTAGGTGTAGGGAATAGGCGAGGGGAGGGGTTAGGCAGTGGGGGGGGGGGGGTAAGTGATGTGAAACTGGAGGTGGTGATTTAATTGACAACTTTTCAAAAACATAAAAATTAACAAAGTCCGTGGTGTTTTCTTTAATTATGTATTTTATTTTATTTAATTTCAACCGTAGTATTTTATTTAATTATGATCAACAGGTAAAAATTTTCCTGCCTCTTGATGATGTCCTCAAATAAATTGATTCATATTTAAAATGGTATCGCTACGACGTCGACTGTTTACTTGTTTTTAAAATCATTGATATAACACTTGATTTTCATGTTGCAAAATGTATGAATCAAGTAGAAAATTTAGTCAATCAGTAAATTGCTTTGCTATAGTCTGACTCTGCTCCAGAGGTCAACATTTTCTGGAATCGATGTCACTGTCAGGCTGGGCGAAATATTACAACTCCAGAATCTGCAGCCTTTTAAACTCCTAAAGATGGTTTACTGAAGTTGGTGATAATGTGATCATTGAATTGATTGAAAAGCAGTTTTTTCTACCTAAACTTGGTAATTTACATGGGCCCTTGTTCTGCAGACTTCAAAAGATTCGTGCTTGCCAAATTAAATGTCATATAATTTCTACTGTACCCTACTTTCCAAATTCAGCGCATTAAACTTTGCCTACAACAATTCTTTTAATGTTGAAATCATGTTAATGTAAATTAGCAGTCTTGGTCTTCTAACTGAGAGGGGATTTTATTGCCCAGAAGACTGAACAAATAAAATAAACAAAAGGTTTTTTATATGGTGAAGCAAATGCTACTTCGTTACTCTGCTGGTTCCCCTCTTCCACTATTGTATGCTGTTTCAACTTAGGTTGTCTCGACATAAGTTAATTCGCTGTGAAGCTCGTAAAATCAATTCTGGTTAATTGGATAACAGAGATAAAGTAAATTACTTTATATCAAAGCAGAGATCAATCACAAGACAAAGTATAATATTAAAAAATTAAAAAGTCCTTAATGCATTTCCCAATTGAAGAAAACCAAAAAAGCTCACAGTATTCCGGCGGGTCTTGCAATTGAAAATTTTCAAAGTTCAGTCTCACCAAACCCTCAAAATTTCTCGTTCTCTTCTCTGCTGTTCCACCATTTTCAAAGATGTAGTTTCACAAAAACCGACTGTTCTATATCCTAACAACACTTTCCAACACTCTCTTCTATTAAGCATGCAATCTTTATCTCTTAAGAATTCTCGAAAGTCAATTAACTGTGATCCATCTCCGTCAAAAGCCATGGATACTTAGCTTAGACTTAGCTCAGCATAAGGAGTTACTTAGCTTAGCCGAAAACTAAGGTTAAGCGTTCTTCACAAAATTGCAACGGTTTCATGCAATTTGCTGCAGTTACAAATGCCCGTAGAAACAAATTTTCCTGAAAACTCAAAACCTGGCCTTTGGGGGTAATCACGAGCTCACAAAAGCAGGGGAGGGTCAAAATGATAATAGAAAATTGCCAAAAGTACTTCCCTAGGTACCCATAACCGTAATTTTTTACTACCTAACGCCCTGTATATCATGAACATTGACTGCGCACTTTTTGTCGACCACCCCAAAATTCCGAGCGCGAAAAACTAATCAACACGTCTGTTAACACTTTTAACATGTATGGGGTGCTAACAGCTGCCTGAGACGTTTCAAAGCAAACGGACCAACCGTTGCGAGTCGTTTGCAAGTTAAGTATTTTAAAGTTTTTTGTACGGCCGAAATTTAAAAAAAACGCTATCCGGGAAAAGTGAGCAAAATATATAAATTTTGTCAGCAACTGTCCTTTTATATTAATTTTTTACTATTTCAAAGTCATTCGGCAGCCCAGAAAGCCAATTTATTTTATTCGGCACTCGGGTCATCCCGAAGCATCAACTTCCGGTTGCACCCAGAAAAAAAGTAACACAATTGAACAGCCCTTGAAAAGTTACAGCAATCCTCAAAAGTTATTGGGCTACTAGTTACGTCCTGCGGCACCGGCAAGCGCTCTTTTCATGCGGATTGGCGTGAACTCAAGTTTGATTTAAAGATCGGATTTCCCGTACCCGAGGACTCTATACCCCAATTTTCAGGTCAATCAGACTGCAATTCTATGGGAAATCGCAATTTCATTTTTACGTGTTATATACTTTTCTGAAAAACCAGCATTTCATGTAGAAAATCACATATTTGCTTCCTAACCTTCTCACGAGATCACTCAATACATTAATTCACATGTAAAGTCTATTTTGCCGATCAATCCCGTTAGTTCCTATTTATACTGTCAGATTTTGTTTGAAATATCAAAAATCTTCAGATGAGCCCACTTGATCTTCTAGTAGTTCATCCCTACTATATGTGATTAATCTTTGGGAACATCCCCACAACAATTCATCAGACGAATATACTTAAACAGATAGGAGGAAACAATTTCTTATCCCCCTTGTCTTCTCCACTTTGAAGTGAAATTCAACATACCCTGAGCTAAATTCAAATTAGGTTTCGATGTACAAAAGCATTTTTGCTACAAGTAACTCTTCACCTACATACTTTTTAAAAATCATTTGCCTAGGAATGTGAGCCGCATAGATTTAGCTCCGGATGAATCAAAATATAAACTATCTGCTTTAAAGATTGACTAAAAAGTTTGATAAATTGTAGGAACTGACCCTTATTTGTTACACACAAATTCGACTTAAAATCAGAAATTAGACCACTGATCGAAGTCTATTGCAAAAATTATCCAGAGGGCACCAATACACACATTTGGTTATGTAAAAAAATCCCCTAACTATCAGGGGTAAAAATAAGTAAAAAGCAAAAACCAAAAATCGGTGGAATAACTCAGTTGTCAAGTTCGATCTCATCTTATATTCACACACCTGTACATTAAAAACTTCTTCTTCTCACGATTGAAGGCACACCCACCAGTTCTCCAAAAATAGTTTTCATTCCCATGTCATGAGTGCTCCCAGATGGTCCAATCTTTCTTTCCGACTCAACAATCTTTTTACCAGCAACTTTGCAGTCTCAGGAAACTTTGATTCATTTCTTCTCTCCGATTTCTTCTGAACATCCGTCGAAAATCTGCTATTGTCTTCAAACCTAGGCTGTTGATCATCGTACACCCAACTATGCATCACTTCATACATCAAAATTTGATTGAATATAACTCCGGTGTCAATTTTCAAAAATTCTCTGATCCGTATCCAATATCTTGGTCGAAACACCAACATTATACAGGCTCTCATTCAGTTGCGTTTGCACCCATTCTTCCAGTTCCTTTTTAACTGTAAAAAAATTTTCCGGTCATCTGATATCTCTAGTTTTGCTCATTCTGTGTTTCATTTGGCAACTGCCAATCAAATTTTCTTGAACATGATAATTTTCTAAATTGTTGATGATGCAACTGTTAGTACACAAGTCCAACCTATCAGTCACATCTGAATGATTGCAAAACTTTTCAAGACCTCTTCTCTTCAACTGCATCAACCCCAAGCTCCCAAAAACTCGCTACTCCTAGCTTTGACAAAATCTCCAATACTTTTAACTTTTGCAGTTAAATGTTTGCATGCTTCCAAGCTAAAACAAGCGGCAAATCTTGTCGAGCATCTCCAAATTGTGGACACAAATTTTCTCTAAAGCAGATGTAATCTATGTCCGAAACCATTTTAAATCCAAAAAAAGCTCATCCGACTGTTCATCGCTGAGCTCATCAGATACCGGCGACAAAAGAGAACCTCTTTCTTCGAACTCATTTTCATCTGCATCGTAAGATTCAATATTCTTCCCATTGTGCGCCGGCTCGACTGTCGGATCTCTAATTTTAAAAACTACATTTTCATTTTGACCTCATAGGTACCTTGCTGATTTGGTTGATCATTGGACCCTCCAAAAAGCGTCTTCAGACACCTTTGCACGTTCATCGCTAGCTTGGAAACCGAACTCTCCCTTTTGGTTTCAGCAGTTCTCATCAAACTCTACTGAACGCGTTTTTCTCGATACGCCGCTGCCAGATCACTTGCAAACTTTTTTGCAAGTGTTTACTACCTGCGGAACTTTGTCAACACCAGAATTGCCGCTGCAATTCTTTGCAGTCCTTGCTGGATTCTTAATAATCTCTGCAGCCTTAACCTCTGCAGCCTCCTTGCATCCTCTGTATAATTTTTTGCAAGTGGTTGCGTCCTTAACGTATTTGTTACTTGAAGATCTGCTCTGCCAAAATTCTGTTTCGGCGTTCCCTCTAAAAACAACCAGTAGCTTTGCTAATAGAAGAAGGGTTGCTTGACAACCGTAAATAAACTTAAGCATCGTCTCTGTAGGGTTTCTTGCGGGCTTTTCTGGTATTCATCGCCAAAAATATCGCGTTAAACTGCTGATGGCAATCAAAGCTCTTCCATACTGTTTTGTGGGTAACCAGTAAATCATTTCTCAATCCCTCCAGCTTATTCCCAATGCTGAATTATTGTTCACGCCAGGCTTCCCAAGTTAGCCTGGTAAGGGAGAACGCTCCACCGACTGATATCCAAACATAATCAAGTCAAATAAACTCCAAATTGCAAAGCTAAATCAATATTTGGTATGATTGCAGCTGCTTAACAACCGATAGACGATATCACACGCTCAGCAGCTAGCCAACATTCTGTTTGTCTACAGAAAAGAAACAAATAAACGAATGCCACCCAGGAGCGCTAATTTCCTCTTCTGAAATTCGGCTAGACTAACAGTGAGGGTATACTGACGATCATAAGATCCAACAGATTATATAAACCAAAGTTTTCTATATGGTTTGGCAAAAGTTGTTATGCTGCTAGTTCCCCTCTTGTATGCTGTTGCAGCTTTTTTGTCTCGAAAAAAGAAAATTATCAATTACCCGTAATATCAATTCGGGTGGCATGGACAACAGAGGTGAGCAAAATATTTGCATCGCCAAGGAAGGAACAATCGTACGACGCCAAAAATGCTCACAGTATCTCAAGTGGTCTTGCAACTACAAATTTGCAAAAAATAAGTCTCACCAAACTCCCAAAAAGCATCGTTCTCTTTTCTGCCTTCCACCTTAGCTTCACAAATTTAGTTGCTCTAAACCCACTGCTCTATCTCTGAACAACATTCTCTGTCACTTCCTTAAAATCTCCCCATCAAAATTGTGTTGCTTCAGATTATCCTCAACCAACCATCTTGCACCTGAAATTTGCCACATAGAGTAGGAGGGCTCTCTTTGCTACGGAAATAAATTAGTGCCAAATTTCTCTTTGTCATTTAAAAGCTGCCAACCATTGTTCAACTTTCATCTTATCTTAAGTAAATGAGCTTTTGATTCTCATTTAAACAAACCCAATTCGCCTTTTGACATTATGCGCTTGACATATCAATTATCTTTTGCCAGTTAACAGTTCACTTTGAATTGAAAATCTGTTACTACTCTGTTTCCGCTATCGAAATCAACTCACTGTGATCCACCTCTATCAAAAGCTAAATGCTAAAAAGATTTTCAGCTGAGCCCAAAACTAAGGTAAAGAGCCTTCGCAATTTCGCTACAATTTCATGCAATTCTCTGTGGTTAAAAATGTACACAAAATAACAGTTCTCCTAAAAGCACAAAATTTTCGTTCAGGGCGATTAGAAGGTCAAGCAAGCGACGAATTGTCAAATTGATAAAATCAAAATGGTCGCCCAAATTTGATCTACAGGTTTAGCTCTCCATAAGTTTTTACGATATGACTCCCGGTAGTCCACAAGCAATGACTCACACAATTTTAATCGAAATCTTCAATAACCCCAAATTGACGAGCGCCATTTGCCAACAACTGATCAACACATCTTCGGATAACTTTTTCTAGCAAGTATAGGGTGCCAACGACCTGCCTGCAACGTTTCATGGCCAACAGACCAGCCGCTGTGGGTCGTTTTCAATTTAAACTTTTTCAGGGTTTTGTGCCGGCCAAAACTTGAAAAAACCGAATTCGGAAAAGCGACCGTGGTAGGTATATTTTGTCGCCAAATGTCCTGGGTTATCGTGCTTACACCAATTCAGAGCTATTCGATCGCTCAAAAAGGCCAATTTTCGGTATTCGGCACTCGGATCATACCGAAGCACCAACTTGCGGTCGCAATCAAAAGTTAAAAATAGTATCAGTGGAAAGTTCTTGAAAACATATGCCAACTCTCCGAAAATCATGAGGCTCAACCTGCACAACGTCTGTTTCTAATTTCACGACCCGTGGCATTGGCGCGCGCTAGTTCCGTGTGGACTATCGTTAGCTCAGTTCTGATTTCATAATCAGACTTCCCGTACCCACATTGGTCTTTGCTTCAATTTTCAGGTCAATCAGACTTCAACTTTTCGAAATTTCACTATTTCAATTTAAGTATTGACTACTGCGAAAACCGAATTTTTTTATGCGAAATCCTAGTTTCACTTGTTACGTTTTTCACAACATCTCCCAGTACATGAACTCACACTTAAACCCCATTGTGACTGGAATTTTGTATGAGCGTGATGAAAATAACTTAAATAGATGATAGGGAACAAATTTTGTTATCCCCTTATCATCGTCACTTTGAAATCAAATTCAAACTCTCTTCAATTTACCAAGTTCACTTCAAAATTAATATTGATATCTAGTAGATTTGGTCTTTGGCCTAATATATAAACTCAATTTTGTTCAATAACTTTGACAGCTAATACGCTTCTGTTCTAATTATTGTTTTGTCAAGATATATCACTAAACTCAACTCTCTGGCGCTTTGAAACCAATAACTTTTTTGATAACGCTCAAATCAAATAAGATATAAATCACCTCTATGAGGTCCACTACGTCGACTCATTTTCTATGAGTTATACTATGCGTTCTACAGTCTTTTGCAGTTTCGTGAGAGCACACGTCGTGAGGGTAACAGTGAGGGTATACTGACGATCATAAGATCCAACAGATTATATAAACCAAAGTTTTCTATATGGTTTGGCAAAAGTTGTTATGCTGCTAGTTCCCCTCTTGTATGCTGTTGCAGCTTTTTTGTCTCGAAAAAAGAAAATTATCAATTACCCGTAATATCAATTCGGGTGGCATGGACAACAGAGGTGAGCAAAATATTTGCATCGCCAAGGAAGGAACAATCGTACGACGCCAAAAATGCTCACAGTATCTCAAGTGGTCTTGCAACTACAAATTTGCAAAAAATAAGTCTCACCAAACTCCCAAAAAGCATCGTTCTCTTTTCTGCCTTCCACCTTAGCTTCACAAATTTAGTTGCTCTAAACCCACTGCTCTATCTCTGAACAACATTCTCTGTCACTTCCTTAAAATCTCCTCATCCAAATTGTGTTGCTTCAGATTATCCTCAACCAACCATCTTGCACCTGAAATTTGCCACATAGAGTAGGAGGGCTCTCTTTGCTACGGAAATAAATTAGTGCCAAATTTCTCTTTGTCATTTAAAAGCTGCCAACCATTGTTCAACTTTCATCTTATCTTAAGTAAATGAGCTTTTGATTCTCATTTAAACAAACCCAATTCGCCTTTTGACATTATGCGCTTGACATATCAATTATCTTTTGCCAGTTAACAGTTCACTTTGAATTGAAAATCTGTTACTACTCTGTTTCCGCTATCGAAATCAACTCACTGTGATCCACCTCTATCAAAAGCTAAATGCTAAAAAGATTTTCAGCTGAGCCCAAAACTAAGGTAAAGAGCCTTCACAATTTCGCTACAATTTCATGCAATTCTCTGTGGTTAAAAATGTACACAAAATAACAGTTCTCCTAAAATCACAAAATTTACGTTCAGGGCGATTAGAAGGTCAAGCAAGCGACGAATTGTCAAATTGATAAAATCAAAATGGTCGCCCAAATTCGATCTACAGGTTTAGCTCTCCATAAGTTTTTACGATATGACTCCCGGTAGTCCACAAGCAATGACTCACACAATTTTAATCGAAATCTTCAATAACCCCAAATTGACGAGCGCCATTTGCCAACAACTGATCAACACATCTTCGGATAACTTTTTCTAGCAAGTATAGGGTGCCAACGACCTGCCTGCAACGTTTCATGGCCAACAGACCAGCCGCTGTGGGTCGTTTTCAATTTAAACTTTTTCAGGGTTTTGTGCCGGCCAAAACTTGAAAAAACCGAATTCGGAAAAGCGACCGTGGTAGGTATATTTTGTCGCCAAATGTCCTGGGTTATCGTGCTTACACCAATTCAGAGCTATTCGATCGCTCAAAAAGGCCAATTTTCGGTATTCGGCACTCGGATCATACCGAAGCACCAACTTGCGGTCGCAATCAAAAGTTAAAAATAGTATCAGTGGAAAGTTCTTGAAAACATATGCCAACTCTCCGAAAATCATGAGGCTCAACCTGCACAACGTCTGTTTCTAATTTCACGACCCGTGGCATTGGCGCGCGCTAGTTCCGTGTGGACTATCGTTAGCTCAGTTCTGATTTCATAAACAGACTTCCCGTACCCACATTGGTCTTTGCTTCAATTTTCAGGTCAATCAGACTTCAACTTTTCGAAATTTCACTATTTCAATTTAAGTATTGACTACTGCGAAAACCGAATTTTATTATGCGAAATCCTAGTTTCACTTGTTACGTTTTTCACAACATCTCCCAGTACATGAACTCACACTTAAACCCCATTGTGACTGGAATTTTGTATGAGCGTGATGAAAATAACTTAAATAGATGATAGGGAACAAATTTTGTTATCCCCTTATCATCGTCACTTTGAAATCAAATTCAAACTCTCTTCAATTTACCAAGTTCACTTCAAAATTAATATTGATATCTAGTAGATTTGGTCTTTGGCCTAATATACAAACTCAATTTTGTTCAATAACTTTGACAGCTAATACGCTTCTGTTCTAATTATTGTTTTGTCAAGATATATCACTAAACTCAACTCTCTGGCGCTTTGAAACCAATAACTTTTTTGATAACGCTCAAATCAAATAAGATATAAATCACCTCTATGAGGTCCACTACGTCGACTCATTTTCTATGAGTTATACTATGCGTTCTACAGTCTTTTGCAGTTTCGTGAGAGCACACGTCGTGCGGCTCTGTAAGCCGTCCTGAAGTTTTTTTTTTGCTAAAAGAGCGCACTTGTATCAACCCCAAGTATTGGGATGACAGTAGCCTAAATGCCCAAAACAATTTGGTAGCAACCGTGCATATTTACTAATCAATGGGTGGTCTTGAACTCCGTAGGTAAAGTATGCGTTTAGCTTCTCAAATATCTCATCAAAATGGGTCTCTCTGGGTGGATTCAATCGATGTTCAAATTGTTTTCTGTTAACCAGATCAATTGCCATTGTAAAAGGCAAAGCCGAAGAGATGCTGGGAATATATTTTTTGTACACTGGTGAATAGGCAAGCCAACTGGTTCTGTGTAGTCTGCCAACTGGCTCTGTGTAGTCTGATTTGCAATAGAAGCTATTCAAATATAAAGTACTAGTAAGATGCGAAGAATTTGATACTATGATTCCAATTGTGATATTTGATCCAGGTACTGTTTTGGTGGGGGACTTTTTTAAAAAAAGATTTGGTTTCGTATTTTTGAGCAATATTTTTATTATTGCCCCCCGCATCTGATTTTTAACCATTATGCGTAACTATTATTAACTGTAGCGCAGTTCTTAATATACAGTACGAAAGAATTGCAGGTAAAGTTACAGGTCAAAAGTTCAGTTTGATGAGCAGTAGTCTCTCCCCTATTCAAACTAAAGACATCCCCCTAAAACCCTAAACCACAGCACACGTTTTTTGTTGTTAATTCTCCTCTTTCTATTCCCTTTTTAATTTTGATTAGTCTAGAAATTACATAATCTTCTAGTCGCTCCGGGTATTCAACATGATTTCTCTCATGAAGCTTTTCGCTTGATCAATTTTTCTTCTGACTTTTTTTGCTTTTTTCCTCAAAAACGGGATAAAGATGTATAACTACCAGAGGAGATTAAGCTCTCTTAGAGCCTTACGTCTCACTATTCTCTAAGCATGCAATTCATCAAAAAAAAACAACTTGAGAAATATAGCTTTTTGAAATGAAGGGCGTTTCTCACAGTTTGGCCCCCTTAACTCCTTCCCCTCACTTCCTACGCCTTCAACTGTACTCACCCCACTTCACCCCAATTCACCTTGTTCCGCCCGTAGACCCACACATTTGCCCCCATCCACGCTCACACACACATACCCTCTACTCCTCTCCCCTAGTTCTCACGCCCACCCAACCCCCTAGTTAAACTAAGATTAGCCTCCCTATGCCGGCCGCAGTTAGGTACTCACGAAGGCAACCGTTCACCGTTTTTGAGCGTAATTTGCATCACATTATTCGGTTGTGATTTTTAAATAAAATAAAAATTTTTCTCTGAATTCCTGCTAGAGACAATTGTTGCAATTGGTTTGCTTTAACCGAAAATTGGTGTCATTTTTATGCTAAAGTAATAAAATTTCAGTTGCTTGCAACCAATGTTTCTAGCAATTAATTTCAGTTGACCGATCATTCTTTTGACCTTATGGATTTTCTTCCTGAAAAATTTGGTTAACAGGTAACACCCGCAGAGTAATAATAATAATAATAATATCTATTATGATTTTGGCTTATTATACGTTATTATGCAATTCATTGAAACTGTTTTGCAGACAAAAATTCTTGTTGTGAAATACCTTTCTTAGAGTCCCCCCCCCCCCCGATTTCACGCGCCCCTCACTTCACTACCCTCGTCACCATCCACTCAACTTCACCCCAATCCCAACACTTGAGCTTAGTTCCAAATGTAACCCAACACGATTGGCCAAAACCCCCCTCCCCTATTACCCTGTCGTTAATCGGGTATGTATGAGTTTTCTATTGCAAAACTTTTCTGGAAGTCTTTCTGCTAAGTGTTCAACTAGTAGAAGAGCAAAGTGAAAAGCAACGGGAAACTCAGGGAGTGAAAAAGGGTTCAAGAAATGGGTGTGTTGATTAACTTTGAAGATCGAAATACAAAAGGAGGAGTGATGTCGTCATATAAACTTTGAAGATAATACTCTGTATCGCCCCAACCTCACTTGCCCCAGCTTAATCGGAAACTAGTTTTTACGCTACCTAGGCACACGTGTTAACTTTTACTAAGTAACGTGTATTATAAGAGAAAAAGGTGTTACCGCGTGACAAAAACCGAGATGGTAACCGAGCAATTACACCTTTAAAGCTACTCAATTGCTCTCAATTGTTCTTTTTCATAAATATTTTTGGCTTCAATTTCAATTTTGTTTTTTTTTAAATTCCAGATTGTTGCCAGAGTGTTTTTTTTGTTCTCGGGTGATCTTCTTAATTGACTTCAATTTTTTCATGGTCTGAAAAATGTCTGAAATTAAGTCCATTGAAAACACCATTGGTTATTCGTTTAAAGGAGAGCCGCAGTTGAAAAACTCACAGGTGTCTCTCAGGTGTCTTTACAAGTTTCCTAGCAGTTTATGATCAGCTGTTTTTTTGCTATGGCGCCAACTTAGCTCTCCTGTGAGCAGAAAATTTCCTATTAAAAATCGGTTTCGTAGATATTGGTATAGGCCGCTGTTGGCCTTTGTAACGTTTTTTTGTTTTTTAGTTAAAGAGAACAAACGTTATAATGATATTCTAAAAGTTATTTGGAATTGAAGCGTGGGAGTCATGAAGGTGAGAGCCTACTGGATATTTCAATCGACCCGAACTAGTAAGGATAATAAAGATGCGAGCAATTCGAATGTCTCATTTTTTATCCGATAATAAGTTGGATTAAGAATCTTAGCTTGAAAAATTTATCCGCTTCACAAACATTTTTATTTTGAGTTTGAGTTTCCAAAACTTTATAAACAGACAGCAGACAGTGGCTTGCAATTTTCTGTTAGTTTTTGAATTGGGAGACCAAGAAGACTTCTTAGCATTAAATGATCTGAAGTCTCTAACGTTGACTAAATTCAAGCTGACAAGGTCTCTTGAAGTTTCTTCTAAAGCTTTTAATCAATTGTGGGGAAATTTGTTTATCGTTCTTGAAATCTATGTGCCAGTTAAACTTACTTGAACATAAAATTTGAGCTGATTTTGAATTTTTTTTCAAAATTCGTCTCCTAGGACCAAAATTTTTTCGCAGTAAATATCAATTTACAACAAAACGGCGTTTTCGGGAACATTATTTCAAAAAAAATTAGCTACTTCCTATTTTATTTTTGGTATTTATTCCAATTTTAATATTGTCGTTTTTCCTGTTTGACACTATAATGCATAACAAGTTTTCTATGATGATGTAGGTTAGATGCTATTTGAATTTTGATATTGAACAAACTGTTTTGAGCTCGCAACCTAAATCTGAGTGTTTTGGTTCAAAGGAGAACGTTCAATAGAGTCGTTTTTTTATATGCTCCTCGAGAAGAAACAAGAATTGGATAATCAAAATTGGTTCGCCTAATACACTTTTTGAATACATTTTTGACCACGTGTGGCATTTTTAAGATACCCCTCGATACAACTCTATTATCACTGTTTCTTTTTTACAAAGTCAGTGCAAAAATTGTTAATTTAGGAAAACTTTGACATTTTTGATTTTTTTTTCATTTAACGTGCATTTTGAGCACTGTATTTTTGGAAGCCTTTAGTTTTGAGCACTGTATTTTTGGAAGCCTTTAGTTTGAATTACTTCTTTTATTTTGTAATTTCTGAAACTCTTTTTGCTGTTTTTTTTAATTTAACTCAACAATTGTAAATATTTGAAAATTTCGACACTTTGGCTTTTTTTTGCTTTAAGGAACCCATTTTGAGCCGTTGTTTAATATTTTCGATTATT
>NC_134478.1:18150465-18172262 GCF_964194025.1 Convolutriloba macropyga | reverse complement strand
CTATCAAACAAACGCTACATCTTTCGAACTTAATTCAATCATACCTAATTCTGGGTGGGATTTATTCTCCGTTGAAGCCATTCCTGCACTTCCACAAGTGATCTACAATCAGACGAGCTCACTCTTACCTTTGAATATAACTGACCTGATTCCTGGAACTCAATACACTTTTAATGTATCTGTTACTATCAGTTTCGATTGTGACTATGGAACCAATCATCCGTCCTGGGATATAACAATTGCATGCACTGGTGAGAATTTAAGCTTCCTTGACTTTTAATTGTCATTTTCATATGTGAAATCCTATATCTATCGTTAATTTTTACAGCAATCATTACTTACATAACTTACAGCATTCATTATCTATGGTTAACAGTTCAATCCGCAGTTCTGATTATTATTAGACAAAAAGTTTTTAACATAAGGATACAGAGCTTTTTTGATATTTCTGATCTTTTCCGTTTGTGCCCCCCAGTACGTTATGCACCCCTCAATTTCAGAGCACGTATTACATAGTAAATTATTATGTAAAAATAAAGCATGTGCGTCTGGGGGTTGCAAATAATGCACCCACTTAGCTGGGGGGGGGGACACAAACGGAAAAGATCCGATATTTCTCATGAGCGTTGATAATCATTTGTGACCGTTATTATCAGAGCATGTCCTTTTTCGCCCAAAACTTTTAAATCAGCCTCTAAGACAGAGTCCGCCAAACTTATAACTTCTGAATATTACGGTCTGTGGTTTGCAACTCTACGTGGATTACAAATGTAATTTTGCAAAATTTTATCTTTTTTGAAGCACATTTTATATCAACTTTTCTGCTGTCGAGTTGACTAAATGCTTCTACGGGTCAACCTTCTACGGCCTTGATTTATTGGAACCGCACGGGTTCGAACCTATGACCTCCTGCATGCCATCCACTGTTTAGTCCACTGCGCCGACTGTCACTTTCATCTTTAAAATTTCATGTGAATTTAAATCAGATTGAGTAAACTTTGGAAATCATATGCGGTGAATTTTTGTAAGAAATGTGGTGAAATGTGGTGAATTATTTTTTTTTCACCGCATTCACCGCTTTCACCGCATTTCTTACATTATTTTGCCACAAAACTCGATGCGGTGAATTTTTGTAAGAAATGCGGTGAATTTTGCGGTGAATTTTTGTAAGAAATGCGGTGAAATGCGGTGAAATATTTATTTTCACCGCATTCACCGCAATCACCGCATTTCCTACAAAAATTCACCGCATTCACCGCATTTCTTACAAAAATTTACCCAAAAACCTCGACTCGGGAAGTTTTTCGATTAGTCGATTTCATGATTCGGCCAGTTTTGATGTTAACTAAGTAAGGCCTAATTTTTTTAACCAAACGAATGCAGTGTCTTGGTGTACGGCAAAAAGTTTAAATCCACATTTTTTAAGCCGAGGAACTTCTTAATGGTCAATTTGCCACGTGCCAACGCTGTCAAATCCCATGGCGGAAGAAAATGGCAAACGAGAGTATATATACCCAGACCCGAGCACAAAAAAATCAATAATGAATCATAGTATTTTCATTCTGATTTTTTGTTATGGCCAGAGTTTTGATCATTGCATCTAGTAAACGTTTAATTTAAGAGCAAATTTTAGAGTATAAATTCTGAGAATATGATGAACATCATTAACTTCAATTCTGATTACTCCAGTAGTATCATTAAAGTTTTGTCTGTTTTTGGTCTGAATATTCTGAAAAGTCACAAGTGGTTAAATTCAAGAGAAAGAATCGAAAGCCAATTGCAAAAATTATTTCATCGAAAATGTGGCTAATTAGTGAAGATAATTGATAACTCATTGTATTTCAGTGTTTCAATGTTAGTTTCGATTTATTTATTGTTTATAAGTTGTTGAATTTCCTAGAGATTGTACTAGCATCTCCATCAGACGACACTTAAATTCTAGAGGATATGAACATATTAATAACAACATCAGCCACTAGGGCAACAGTCGCCAAGCCAACTAATTGAAGGGAGAAGAGGGACAAATCAAATGGTGTAGAATAAAAATACAGTAAAACTAAGACCAAATGGGAACAAAGGCTCAATGGGAACTTAGTAAACGATGAGATACTTTTGCTTTTTAAACCGATCAGGTTAACGCTTAACAAACCCAAAAAAGATTGATTGAGCAGCTTGAGTATTTAAGCTTGAATGTAACGAAGCGATCAGGTTGGCCAAAAATAGTCGCGATAGCTTACCAGACCTGTAGTGTGAATAAACCAGAACAAATACTAGTCAAGCTAAATTCAAAGAAACGGTTTCTTGAAATTTCTCAACTAGATCTAAAAATGACCGACTTAAGTTTTGCGATTTGCTCTCAGGCGACTGATAAGTGGTTAGCTTTGGCAATAGACAGCTTGGGTTGAGAGATGGGTGAGCGTAGGGATTAGGAGTGTGGTGTTTGGGGAGTTTCGAGTTACAATCCGCCAAAAACTGATATTAATACAACAATTTTATGTCCTCACAGAATATAATCGATTCGCTGAATACTCACAGGCTAGCAAAGCAGTATAAGAGCTTCTCAGTGACTAAATTCTCCAGGTCATTCATGTTTGTCCCATTTTTGGGGAGAAAATGCCCGTACCTAACTCCAAGTGCGCTTAGGTACTGAGTCAGTTTAAATGCAATTCCTCATCATTACTGAATCATAGACTGATCCATGTCACTTTTTTGACTTGCCTGACGTGCGTTCATCCTGATTTTACAATGGCCAGACTTGCGCAAATTCTGATTTTTTTTATTTGCCAGACTGGGGCCAAGTCTCCTTTTACAATGAGCAGACTTGCGTCAATTCTGATTTTTTACTTGCCAGACTGTGGCAAATTCTGATTTTTCAATGGCCAGACTTGCGCCAATTCTGATTTTATACTTGCCAGACTGAGGCAAATTCTGATTTTTCAATGGCCAGACTTGCGCCAATTCTGATTTTATACTTGCCAAACTGGCACCAATTCTG
Organism: Convolutriloba macropyga; assembly: GCF_964194025.1. Taxonomy (NCBI): domain Eukaryota; kingdom Metazoa; phylum Xenacoelomorpha; order Acoela; family Convolutidae; genus Convolutriloba; species Convolutriloba macropyga. The sequence continues at coordinate 18,169,267 of NC_134478.1, read as the reverse complement.
AGTTTTCACTCAGAAATACGTCAACAATAGCCGTAAAAACCGTCAAAAATAGTTTTGCCCTGACTATCTTAGAGTGGAGACAATAGATCTATCTGAAATGTAAATTTCGTGAGAATCCGGTCAAAAACGGGCTGAAATTGCTACAAAACGGCCCAGAACACCTGAAAAACACTCAAACGCTCCAGATTTGGGCAAACCTACTCCCCGAGTGCTAAACTGTTTGGTATACCCCTGTCATCATTTCATAGCACTCCTGAAAAGTGGCTCAAAATAAATGCAGAAATCGTGGAACGTTATAAAGTTTTCTGGAGTTCGAAATTTTCACTTGATTTGAGAATCACTTGCCAAGTGTAGTTCAAGTCTGGTATGACTAATACATTTGACACTGTAATGATTCAGTACTGATTTTGTAGAAAGACTTGCATTTATACTGGTCCAGTACTGAAAAACACTTGGAGTTAGGTTCGGGTGTTCAAAGAGTTAGACAAAAAATGGTCAAGCAAAGAAAAAAAAAAGAAAATCCACGATTTATTAAAATGGGATTGTATAGGCAACAATTAATCTTAAACGAAAAAAAGAAACATGATATTGCCACAGTGAGGAGCATTACTCAAACCATGATTTAAAATACTACTACTGCTGCTGCTACATCTATGTCTCAAACTACAGCCCACCAACCCCGAACTTTGCCATTTGTTTCATTAATATGCGATTTGATTTTTCGCTCTCCTACACTCAAACTTGGAGGAGAAAAATTATGCAGATGTCATACTGGAGATTTGACACTTGTCGTCCTTCTGGCAGGTGTTTTTTAATGTGTTCACATCCTTTGGAAAGGATGTGTCAGCTAATGGAGATGCTGGAAAAATTGGAAAACACCTTTCTTCACACCGTTCCAATTACAACCGGCAGGGTTGTCAATCCAGTTAGTGCTGGCACTAGTGAAAACAACGAAATATGAGTTAGCATAGCAAACTGAAAAAGAAAAGAGAATATTAACAGTAGATAGCAGTATAATAATAGTTAAATTAAAATGTTCAATTATATACTTGCCCCAGTGTTTTTTGACCCTTTTTTAAAATCATTTGTTGCTGTTGCTTCGGCTCTGGGTGAGGTAGGGGTATTCACTTTAAACAGTATATGCCCGCTAAGAAGCTTCATGTAATTAACTGTTACTGGGATTTCCGTCTTATTACCTGACGTTTGTATTGTAAGACTCTGATTTCGTGCTAAAGCAATTATGTGAGCGATTGTATGTTTAAAATGATTTTCAATGATTTTTTATGAATTGAGTGAAAACGTTTTGATAAAAAAAAAACATTCCAATGTTCAGTTAAAATTCAGTATTAAAATCCGGATTTTAATACTGAATTTTAACTGAACATTAGAATGTTTTTTTTTCATCAAAACGTCTACACTCAAATAATAAAAAAATAATGAATATAATAAATCATATATGGTTCTTGGATATGGCTCCCAAGAAAGGTCATCCCGGGCCAATATGCGATTCTTCTGTACATAGTATAGTTCCCTTAACCCTAAGGGTATGTTTCAGTACTGATTTATACTTTCTATCATGAAAAGAAGGTGAGCCAGTAATGAAACACAATGGCACTCGAGTCCTGTATATGCTTGCTATAGACAGCAATTCGCCAAGCATTGAAAACTTCAGTAGCTATATTTGTCTTCGTATGTCGACCAAAATGATCAACGCTTAAAAGCGCTGCACAGAAACAGTCATATCTTGTTAATGATTCTAGTCAGAAATGGGATGTTTTGCCTGTTCTTTACTAAAGAACCGCTAAAAAGCAGTCGATTCCTAAATTTTTGAACAAAATTTCAACGATTTTTGCAATACCAAACGCACGCTTCTTCAGTTGTCTTCTTAATCATTTCTTCGTAAGGTTGTAAAATTTTCAGCTCCCGAAGCACCGCTTATCAAGTCCCAAGATCAACTGAGCGCTGTAGTTGTTAATCAATCACCAACAACTCTGATTGGAAGCAAAATTGAGTCTTCCGACACCTACGCTGTGATTGGACTGTTCAAAAACGGAGTGAGAGTATCTGGATTCACGAGACTACAATCAACATCATCTGAAGACAACTTGACATTGTATAACTTGTCACCAGGAACCAGTTACACTGCAGAGTTGGTGTCTGTTATTGGAACAAGCACTGACTGTGGAGGCAACATCACAGATAGTGAAGCGACAAACTTAACATTTTGCACAGGTATCGTAATTATTGCTCAATGATTAGTACATTGTTTTTAAATAGTAGCCTCATGCTATAATATTTTTATAACTTTTATTTCTGGAGAGAAGCAGCATGGCGTGTCTGCAGCAAACTTACTATTTGGTCGAGTAAATGTTTGCAAAAAAGTAAGAATTATGCACAACCATGTTTTAAGAATAGGTTTATACGCCTGCATGGACAAAACTGACAGTAGAAAAAACTTGTTCAATATCTCTCAAAAGCAAAAAAACTAACCGTCACGTTTATCCACAATTCTTAAATTTCGTAATGCATGTACAATTTTGACGTAGTTTTATTGCTATTGTCCTCAAACTGTCGTCACAAACACTCACTGTAAACATAATCAAATTCGGCGTTTGTTTTGTCCACAAATACAGTGTGTAAATTTCAACAGCGATAAATTGAACAAAGAAAGTCAGCACTGAAAAATTTGTATTAAAATAACCAAAAGTTTTTTATATCTAACACAATCTATGTCTTGAAATCCAATTTAACCTCCTTTCAAAAAGCACAATTCATATTCTTCCTTTAAAGTCCTCTGAAATGATTTTTTTTTGCTTAATTGACCAATGAGTCCAAATTCCTCTCAGCTGATAATCTAAAACGAATTATCTAATCACCAAACAGACTGTAAGTCATTTTTGCGATTTAGGCTTTAGCATAAATCTTGCTCAATTTGTGGACATTAATCTAATCGCTCGTGATCATTGCTTACGTTAACTGCCTTAAGTTGCTCCGCAATTTTGTATCTCTTGTCCTCACTTTTTCGAATTCAAGTGTTAGACAAAAGGTCGATAAAAGTGACAAAGGAAAGTTATATACGTCAACAAATGGCGAAAACTTCAAAAAGTGTTTGTTTGGAGACGTAATGCGACTTGCAGTAAAAAAATATTAGTTTTTCTCAAACTGTTTGAAGTCTCCTTAGGTTTCAATTGTATTTTTTTTTCAACAACAACGCAAATCGGCGACGTATCGAGGAAACGAATGAAACAGTAAATTCTAGTTGTTCTGCATAAATGCGTTTTTTCCATTCTGTATGCTTTATTCTTGAATGGAAGTTTCTCTTTTCAAAATCGCAATCGAAAGACTGGATCAAGTGTTTTTTGTTCCAGCTCTCCGAAAAAAGACACGAAATTTAATGTGCAATGTTTTTTTTATCAAACTGATAGAACTCTGAAATCTGCATCCTTGTGATTTTCAATAGTTGTAGTCGTGGCAAAAGCGGTACTATGATTTTGAAACTATGCTTTGAAAACTTTGGAAACAATCTTTTGTAGCATGATTTATGATTGAATTGTAACCTAAATGGTCCGCAGAATTTTTGGAGCAGCAACACTAAAAACTCGACTTTTACTCAACATTAATGCCGGGATTTTTATCATTTCATATCGCTTCTTCCAGCATTTTTGTCGATCTGCTAATTTGAGATCACAGAATGCCATTGCCGAGAGAAGAGGAGTCTCCTTTTAGTGCAATTTTTTTGAACTGTAACTCAAAATATATCAACCATATAACTGTTTCTCGAAAATTTTGAGACTATCTGTTTTCTTTTTGTTACAAGACACAATTGCTCACAGTGTTATTGTTGGGAAACATTTTTAAGGGATATTATTTAATCTAAATCAAAATTTGCAATTTAATTTATTATCAAATATAATAAGGTTATTAGTTTTTGTTTTCCTTGCTGTTCCGACCACCTTAGTGGAGGGAGGAACTGTATACTCAAATGGGTTTTTTTCTGCAGTCAATTTTGGAGTTTTGGCTGATCGATATAATCATCGCAAAGAGTTGTGAGGGATATCATTAGAAAACCCGTCCGGCGTAGAATACGGAATTGATTAATTTTTTTTTATTTTCGTTTTTCTACAGGTAGTTGTCGAGGTTTCAAATTTCGGAAATAGGAGACGATTGTTTTTATTCACGTTTGTTGTTTTTAATCGCATTTTCCGTTTTTTTGACCGAAATTTGTTGCTAAAATATGTTGAAATTATTACCGGTAGCAGAATTTTTTTATAGAGGAGGCTTTCAAAATTGTTCAATTCGAGTTTTTAGCTAGAAATTATGCTAAATTTCTCTGAAATCAGATTTTCTTTTCAAAATTGGGATCAATTTTTTGCCCACTTTCCATAAATTTGCTGGACGTATACAGTTTAAAACTGCATTCATGGTCTTTGAAAAAATTTAAAAAATTAAGTTGTATTCCGTTGTCTTTAAAGTCTCCTGGAGTTTTTAAGTCTGCCTTTTTTCGTAAATCTAAACTCGATAATTAAACAGACTGCACTGTTTATTTTTGATCTTTTGAAAAAATTGATCATAATTGATTTTTTCTGCAACGTTTTTTGTGTCTTTTTCAGACGAGCAGCATTATCAGGGTTGATCGTCACTTCAGAATGGATCCTTACGTTAAAAAAGAGATCACTATTTTAATGGGGCGTGGCCTTTTATTCAAAGCATTTCCGCATTTATAGATTTTATGTAAAATACTGACAAGATTGTCAAATCAGGGCTCAATTATTGACAGATACTATTTACAAACAGTGAGCCCCAACAAGCATATATTATGGTTTCAGACTTAAACTCTTGCTTTTCATGGCTCAGATCAAATGTTTTTGTAAAATTCTTATGAGTTATTACGTTCTGCCCTTTTTGCAATAATTCCTGTTGTTCAATGATTTAGTGTCCTCAGTCAAGGATCCAATTAGTTTTTTTAGGTCCGCGTACAAGTGTCCAGTTGATACCTAATGTCTCGTATGACTTTTCGCATATCTCTTATAAGAAAAAATGGGTAAATTTTCATACGTTGCCACTATTTTTTTGTATTTATCAACTTCTAGCGTAATTTTAGTAACATTAGGCGGAAAACATTTTCTGTGAGTTTAAATTAAATGTCTTCATTGATTTTTTTTTTAACTAACTGTTTCTTGTTTTGATACTACCAGTTTTCAACTGTTTTTGAATTTTGAGAATAGGTGCACAATTTATAGGTTTATTTTGTTTCCTGGTCTTATTATCGTGTTGTTGACTTTCCAATTGAAGAAATCTTTGTATAAAAAATGCACATGGTTGAGAATGAGCTTTTGAATTTGTTAATTGTTTTTGTTGAACAATTTATTCTTTTGGGCGGACACACCGTTTTCCCGCAAAATAAGAGCTATTTTTTTATTTTTTGCATATATTTGTCTTTCTTTTTCACGTTTTACGAGATGTACCTGAAAATTAAGTGTCTAAGTTGCTTCCCGAGGACGTAAAATTGAACCTATTTAACAATTCAGTTTATGGCAATTAGTTTTAAGGACTTCCAAATTAGTTTTCATTTGGAAAACAAAAATTCTCACTGTAACCCTTTTGCTCCCGTTTTTGTCAGCATGGAACTCATTTTCCTTACTAAGAAGTCTCAAACACTTTTTTCCTTTGTTGATTATATGTTTTATGTTTGACTGATAGCTTCAACCATTTGATTTCAAACACTTTTCGAGATTTCCAAACTGTTTAACTATTGGGTTTCTTTTTGATGTCATGCATCCATAGTCTTTTGATAGCGAAGATCCGTTGAAGACTAGCGAGCGGCAATTTACACTTCTAACAGATAAAATTATTCAAATATAGCGCCCTCGGCAGTATGGTGTCGTAAAATTGCTGATGGAATTTTGCCTTCTACCTGTATTTGTGATTTTTTTTGTCTCGTGACACAATTGGCTTCTTGAGTTATTGCAACCCTAATCCATCTTTTTTTGTTAAAATCTTACGTCTGTTATGATTGAAAGAATTTCTGCACAAACCAGTTTGGGTTTTTGAGCTTCGTCATCTTTTAAATCATTTTTTGATCGATTTGTAGCTCAGTCTCTGTAAGACAGGTCACAACCCATTTCCAGTGAGTTACAGTTCAATCTCCAGACCGTTTTTTTTCAACCAGTGGTTCTCGGCTTTGTTAAATTCTGTTACTATCAGACTTCATAAAAGACATGAGATTTTAGTATCTTTAAGGACTTTTGTTTTCGTTTTAAGTTTTAACCTTAATGGTAGGTCCCATTCACAACGAAAAATTGCGCAATTGAACATTACTAGTGCTCTTAATGACATTTTATTTGTTTTAACGGTTTCACTGCTGTTTTGGCGCAAAGTATACTTGAGTATTTTAATTTTGTCGTTATTTGCTCTCCTTCTTTTTGTGGGCTTATTACATACTCTGGATAATCAAAGGTCCCAATTGCTTACCATGGATGCATAATTGAACATTTTACTAATTGCAGTTATTATCAGAAGATTTTAATCACTTTTCAAAAAAAGAAACGTGTTTTTAAACTTCGCACTTTCTTGCTCTTTTCTGTCGACCTGTTACCCAGTCGATTCAGGACATGTTCCATATCTTTTTGATTGAACATAGGTTGATTATATGCCCATATGAAACAAAAATGTTATATATAAAAAAAGATTGTGCTCTTTTTTTAATTATGTTATATGCCTTACCTAAATACAACAGTAGGTTTTATTTAGCAACATTGCACACTTAGCAAGAAAAAAACAAGTAATTTGAAAACTAATGAACACGGGCAGCTGAAACTAATTATTGCATCGGATATGGTATAGTAAGGAAAACCATTTACAGAATTTTAATACATGGCAGCCAGGATTTCGTATTTCTCGTACGTTTTTATTTAACCGCCCTTGGCAATTTTTTAACACATAGGAGAAGTGAGAATATTTCTCTGATGAGTTTTGTGAGGAAAATCTGAGATGTATATCATTGAGGAAATTACTAACACATCAATATTTATTTTGCTTGAAAGTCGAATTCGAACAAGAAGACGGTTTGTAATTTTATCTCCTTACTGTATGCAATTTTTAGGTCCGCCGGATGTTACGTTCACTTTATCCGAGAGAAGTGATTCGGTTGTACTTGAGGCAATAACTCCCGGGTACGGATGGGATTATTTCGATGTTGGAGCTGTTCCTTCATTGGCACGCAGCTACATAAACCAAACGAGCTTGACTCTGCCTCTGGAAATTACCGAATTGACCCGAGGCACCCAATACACATTAACTGTCTCTGTATACTTCAGGAGCAGCTGTGGAACACAACAACAACAATCTTCTGTGACTGAGACTATTTGCACAGGTGATCAAATGTCCATTTCAGTTTTAACTTCCGGGAGAATGGAATAGTATTTAAAAGCAGTTGGATGAGTTTAGATTAAGACTCTGACATTTGAACACTTTATGGACAAAATTCCTGAAGGGAATGTTTTCAAGCTACTCCCAGACTTAACGGCAAGTCAATATCAGTACCAAAATTTTTCAAAATTCGAAAATTTCTCATTTGAATTTTTGAAAAGTTGATTTTGACTTTGGAATCAATTTGCAAGTGTAATCCAAGTCTTGGCAAAAACTTATCAGACTTGCAGACTTGTTTTAAGACGTGCGCAGTACTAACATGTGCATGTAGACTTGCTTTTGGACTGACCCAGTACTGATCTTGACTTGCAGTTCAGTCCGGGCCCAGGTTGACAGTCTAAGCATCCATACAATGATTTTCTAGTTTTTTAATCTTCAAAAATGTAAATTTAAAGTTATAACCACAACAAAAACGTTTGGTTATATATTTATATTTTCAAAATCGTCTCGTAAATATATGAATAGTTTGGTCTTTATACATCAGTAAAAAAGTTCCTACAGCCTTTTACTTGTCTATCTATTGGAACACGTTCATGCAGTTTGTCCATTGCGCTGCTTAGTTTTTCCTTAAGTTTGGTTTTAGGTTTTTGCTTTCGGATTTCAGTTGGTAAATTTTTCCACTTCCTAGAAAAATTTCTAATCAGTGACCTGTCACACCATTTTGTCAATTCGTACTTTCTAAAACAATCCTTAATGAGGAATTTTTGATTTCTCGACTGCTCTCTTTATATTGTCAGAGGAGGTCAAAGAATTTTAGATTTCAAACTTTTTTAATGAAAAACTCGGCTGGTAAAATTCAATGCTCTACTGGTCTTTCAATAATAGATGTCGTGCACTGTCAAACTCTTTCCGCATGTGTCAAACCTTTATTCCCCAGTTTATTTGTCTATTAACTCTTTGAAGTGACATAACCGTCAACGATTGGAAAAAAAATTGCACTAAAATTGACAGGACAAAACAAGTGATTTAAAAAGTCAGGGTCTTGCTTTTTAATGGTAGAAGATGTCTTATTAAGTAAAAAGACCTAATAGCTATTGCCATTTTTGCTAACGTTTTGCTTAGCTGTATGTCAAAACTAATATTGTTATCAATGATTAAACCTATATAACGATATAACGACAACTTGTTTTTGGCTCTATGAAAATTCCATTATAATCCAATAGTTCAATTTTTCATTCAGCACTTTTTGAAAAAAAAACCACAATTTCTGTTTTATCTCGTTTTACAGTTAGCATATTCTGCCGTATATAGCTGTCAGTATTTTGAAAAACACTGTCAATTTCGCATAGGAAATTTTCATGGGATTTGGAATGAGAAATAATCCATGTGTCATCTGCAATTTGTAAAACGACCTCTCTTTTTTCATTTTTTCCGGGAAATCAATGACATACATTATAAAAATTTAAGGTCCGAGAACTGTTCCTTGAGGTATTCCGTGGTTGACTGTCAGCCAGTTCGAATATTCAATGCCGTTTTTTACGCAATGCTTTCTGTTAGACAAACACGATTCTAGTATTTCAATTGAATCCGAACTAAAGCCATATTTTGTAATTTTCTCGACAAAAATTTTTGTGAGATATTGACTGAAAGTTTTGGCGAAATCCAAGAATATACTAAAAATAGTTTCATTTTCCTTTAGCAAACTGTTCACTGATTCTGTCAACAATATAACTGTATCATTCGAAGATTTTTATTCAGAAATCCAAATTGATTTTTAATAATTATTTCAAACTTTTCAACATGTTCTAGCATTTGTTGGAGCAAAAGTCTTCCCAAACTTTGTGTAAGAGTCAGCGGTGTTTTTGAAATTGGTCTGCGTTTTTCTGCTTCCAATGGTTTAATTTTTTTGTAAATTGGTGTTGCATATGCCCTTTAGGAGATGGGAAAAATTTTTTTTTATATGAATTCGTTTATTGCGAACTGTAAGTATGTTCCAATAGAAATTTTGCTACACTTGAAGGACCATGTAGTAAGTAACCCTGGACCCGTTGCTTTGTTTTGTTGTAATTGATCAAGTAAAGTAAACAGTCCTTTGATAAAACACAGGTTTGTCTAAAGCATAGTCCCGTGGCTCATCTTTTTCTGTCCCGCCTTCGTTTAAACCTAAATTAGAAAAATAACTATTAATTGTGTCAGCAATTTTTATTTTATCTTTTAAAAAATCTTGGACTGGCCGAACTCTAGAAATTTCGCTATTTTCATACCCGTGTTTTGTTTTTGTTTCAAAGAATTTCCACTGTTGATTTGAATCGGAAAGACTTTTGAACAATTTCTGTGAATAAATGTAACCAGCTCTTCTAAGTAGGTTGTCTGTATGTTCTAATTCTTTTTTATGAGTTATATGTGTCATTGTCTGGTTTTTTCATTTAAATATGGAAAAATCTGCGTTTTTCCTGAATAATATTCATTGTTTTTCTGGATAACCATCTCTTTTTTGTTGATTTTAACGATGGCTCTGCTATTTCAATAGAAGCTATATTATGCAGAATATTTTCAAAAATAATTGGAAATTTTTCAAAAGTGCAGTTTGCATTGTTTTCTGGATACTTGGGACTCCAATCCACTGATGTCATTTTTTGTTAAGATTAGCTCTAGTAATTTTGTTAGTATCCCGATGAAAAAACGCGTTTTGTTTTCATTATCAATGTCCAAAGACAAAAGGAAAACCTGTGTAAAACGATCATTTCCAAACAACTGCTCGACAATGGTTTTGTCAAAATTTTGGCATCTTGTGGTTAAACAGTGATCAATCAGTTTTTCTTGCTTTCCTTTTGTCCAGGTTGGAGTAAATTTGTTTACTAATTCGAGCCCATGATTTGAAGCAAATTCTGTCCATAACTCTCTTTCTCTTTGATTGAAATACGTTTTGTTCTATCCACCAAAAATTTGTGAAAAAATTTGCTTGAAAAAATTGAAAGTTATTTAATGTTTTTGCTAGAACAATAAGAAACGGGTATTAGAAATTTTTCCTGAAACGGTGCTTGTTTTTCAATCCATAGTGATTCCAAGACACCTTCTGATAAAAGAGTTGAAATCATTCCATATTTTATGTATTTGGTGCCCATACTCCTACTCCACCACCTCTCATTAACTGCGTCAATTTTGATCAATTTTGATGAACAGAGTGGTGATTGTTGCTTGAAAATTTCACCAGTGTCTTTTGATTATCGTTTATCCATTTTTTTCAGGAACAGTCAAGCATGTTTGTGTCTTCGTCTGCTGTAAATATCCCACATTTGCTTGTGTTTGTTGTTAACAGTTCTAATATTTGTATGAACAAAAGATGGATAAAAATTTTGCCTTTGCCTTATGCTCTTTTTAGTCTTCAAAAGTTTGTAAATTATCCAAATTGGGTCCTGGGTTAGATTCGACATCACCGCAAAGTAGAATTAGGTAGGTTATAGTTTGAAATTGATATTTTAATTTGAAAAACCAAAATCCAAGTCAATCATTATCAATCATTGTTTCGTTTTTAAAAACTAAATAAACCGAAGTGCCTGGGTGACATTTGATGGAAAACCTATATTTTTCTTCTGCAGGGAAAAACAGGCTAAAAACATGAAAAATTTCCGATAGGAAAACATTTATTTTCAAAGTTACTCAAACGCATTATACCCCATATGACCACTTCTGTTCCAGTTATTGATGAGTTTATCTATTGGCTGCTTTTTGATTTGTCTCATAGATACGTTACTGCCAGAAGGTTGATACCTCTTGCTGGATATGTAATTTCGTTAGCTAAAAACCATTTTCTGGGTTATTTTTTAATTTGAGGAATTCCATTCGTTCGAAAACTTTCCTTTTCCAAAACAATTTTATGTCGGTTTTTCGAAACTCGCCGAGTAAATTATCATCTGCTAAATCGTCTAAAGCCCGGTTAAAATTAATTATTTCTTTATTGTTAGTTTTGCGTCCAAAACTGCTGTTTTTTTACCTTCGATAATCTACAAATCACTTTTTTGTCAGGCATTATTTTAATAACGCACTTCGATAATACGATTCCCAAATCTTTAGCAGCATCGTTTCCTCCCATACCTTGATCAAAAAAATATATGATCTGTCTGAATAACCAGAAATTCTGCTTTTCTTGATGGCGCATTTTTGTCAATGATGTTATTTAGATCTTCTATTGTCGAAGATGGATAAGAATGAATGGCGGCATCATTACTAATGTCATTCCGGCGAACAATTAATTCGAGCTCTCAGAAACAGTTAACTGTTTTGTAAAAGGAGGAAAGAACTTTGGATAAAAGTGACGGTTGACAGTAGATTTCACAACATCTTATTCTACTGCTTTTTTGCTAATAAAATTTGATAATAATTTATCATTCTGACGCCTCAAAAATTGAATATCAGATTGAGTTTGGTTGTAAAGTTCTTTCTAATATTCCACTTCGAGCTTAAGTCTATACAATTCTTGTTTTCTTGTTTTTTGTTTTTTAATCAAACGACTTCCTTCTTAGAATTTGTACCTGTCATCCCGATATCTATGTTTTAGGGTTTTTGGTTTTAGTTATTCATGCATAAACCAGAAAAAAGATTCGCCCGGAAAATTACACTGTATAAAATTAAAAGTTAAATTGGTTTTATGTCACTTATTTGAAGTCCAGATATAGAGTAATTTGTCCAATAATTTAATTCGCTTGTAGAAGGAAAAAAGAAAAACTTGTTTGCTTTGTCCAAAAAACAAAACAGTCTTTGTGAGATAAAGTTCTCAATAAATGGAAGCAAAAAAATCTATCAGCGTGTTCGTTCATATAAATTTACTCAGCTGACTTTATCTTTTGTATAATGTGATATTATACAATTCAAGGACTCATTTCTTTTTGTATTGTACTCATATATCTGTAACTGCTCACAGTGTATTTAAAATACAAAAGACTAAAGTGATTTCACATCAACATCTTGTTGCGCGCAAAAGGTTATTCATATCCACTTATTTTTGATATCCAGAAAGCTTGAATTAACCAAAAGTAGTATTAAACTATTTGTTCTTTATCAGTAATAGTGAAAATCCGATATAATTGGCACCAGTTGTTCAACACTAAATACAAATTGACGGTAAATGGTTGAAAAATTATTGAGAAGTCAAAATATCGGTGACATAAAACGAGGGCACGGCAATATCTGAAAACTTGTCATAATCGCAAAACTACAAAACACAAATTTTTATTTTTGCAAGTGAGTGATTTCATCAAAAATATTTTCAGTTTGACAACAGGTATTGTTCTCAACTGGGTAAACTTAACATTGATCAATTTCACTGCAAAGAGATCCGGTACAAAGGCGATCTCACAACCTTGTTTCAAAACACTGATAATTGAACATGTGGTTTCATTAAATGTTTGCAGTAAGTAATTCGTAATGAAAGAAAAGTTGAGAACATTGTAATGCCGAACAATAGCAATTGAGTTAGTCTGAGCCATAAATACGTTTTTATCCATAAATAGATACCGAGCCAAAACAATTTCCATGTTGACTCAGCTTCAGCTTTACTATTGGACCTGACTTTAAAACTGTCTTTAATCAAATTTTTGAGACTTTGGCAGCTCAACAAACCTTGACTTTTTCGAACTTGGAACGTTACAATCATTTGCTCCGCAGTTCTTCCTACTGCTTCATCTCATACAGTAGTTTTGACTGTTAATAGCAGTGAATGCCGTCAGAAGTCTCAAGCTCAATACCAAACCAATGTTTCAAATTAGTTTTTACTTAAATTTTTGGGTGGAGTTGAAATGCAATTAAAACCGTGCTCGTCAGATTTAAACTGACTCAAGCGGGAACTATATAGTCAACGGGTTTTTTTGTTCAAACCGATCGATATATTCATTGTAGAGAGTTGCGAATGATATCATTAAACAGCAAGTCCAGCGTAGAATATGGAAATAGATTGATTTTTTGAGATTTCTTTAGAGCGATTTATGGTGGATTAAGTGTTTGAGTCTTACACCGTTACTTTATTCACAATTTTCGGAACTTTTGCATACAAAATTCGTCAAATTTGCTAAAATTTGTAAAAATTGTTAACAAAAGTATTGTTGGCTTTATCTTTGGAGACAAAGAACTATTGTTGACATTTGGATTTAATTTTTCGGGCTAAAATGTTGGCTAAATTGTTTTAAAATTCGGCAATTTTCATCAAAAGTTGAAAGAAATAAGCCTCTTTAGTGGAATTTAATTTAAATTGCCAAAAGTAAAAACTAAGAACAACTAACGCAAACTTTGTAAATTCCAAAGGGGGGTATTCCTACCTCCACTTCCATGGACAGTGCTCTGGAATTAAAATTTTGCCGTTTGTTTGCTAACTTTACTCGATGATTATAAAAACTTGGCAATTAATTATAATTTTTAACTAACAAATTAACTGGATCTAAATAAATTGAAACAATTAACTGTTCATGGCGGACAAAGAGCAATATCAAGACTAATATTGCTCCAAACTTGGACTAATACAAACCAAAAATAATTCACATCGCAATCAGTCAGACTTTTTATAAAAAATTTGATCTCTTATTTGTTTATAAAATAAAAGAACAATTCAAATTAAAGCTCACTGTTGATAGGTTCAACTCTCTTCCTGTGCTTTTCAAATGAAAGTATCCGACTTTCTACTAGAAAGATTATGGTCGTTTGGTTTTTCAAAATATTTGATTTTTTATAAACATTGGGTCATTGAAATTTGCCACTATTTTTCTCTTACTTTGATCTATTTGTAGCTCAGGGTCAGCCAAAAAAAGCTAGCTGTTTTCATCTCTAGTGAATTAATGTTTAGTCTTCATCACAATTTTTTGAGTTAAGTTTTGGTTTTCTGACATTGATACTATTAGATTTCATTTTTTTCTTTTTTCGGCAGTGGCTCATTTTTCTTTTTTCTTTGGTTTCTCACACTGTCACATTATTGACAATTCAGATGTTATATGAGTTGAATTCAAAAATTTGCAAAATTGAAACATATCAAATTTTTTTAATATATAGATTATATTTTCAACGGCTTCGACACCACTTTCTCGAAGAACTTAAAAAATTTCTTTACAATTGTGATTAAAGGTCGTTTTCGGTTTATTTTTTAAATCGTATGATTTTTTTCTGGAAAACGACAGGTCTCATTAGTTTTTTTTATGGAAGAACACTGGGGACTATGTTCTGATTCGAGTAGATTGCTGATGATTTTCATGACTTTATGAATTTGAAAACATCTGTTTTAAAAAAAAGTTTTTTTCAACTTCAGATTTTTGTTCCTTTTTTGTCTATTTATAACCAAGTCTCGTTAATTACAGGTCAGATATAACTTTGCTGACAATAGAAGAAGGTCAATTGTGCAAAATTGTTTTAAAGAAACTGTAATGAGTTTACTGGCTTCAACACGTTAACCAAGTTATTTTTTTGGTTTATGTATAAATCTGACCTTCTATTGTAGACGCAAGACATATTCTGAATAGTTACAGATCTCAAGTTTCCGTGTTACAAACAAACGTAAATGTTATATTTGGTAGCTATTGGATTTCATGTCTTTGAGAATAATTGTTTTGTAAGAAAAAAATATTTGTATTAAACTTGCCTTTTTCACTTTTTGTGTACTTGCTACCTATTCTCATTAATTAGAGGTAAGATACCACTTTTTTGAATAAGCTCAAATAATCATAATTTAGAGGGCAAAATTTGGTTTTGCGGAGTTTTTTGCAAGTGTTTGTTGATTTTATGTAGAATATGGAAATAATTTGATTTTTTGAGATTTCTTTAGAGCGATTTATGGTGGATTAAATTTTTGAGTCTTAGAGCGTTACTTTTTTCACATTTTCAAAACATTTGCTTAAAATTTTGTCAAAATTGCTTAAATTTGAAAAATTTGTTAACAAAAGTATTGTTGTTTTTGTTTTTAGAGACAAAAAATTATTGTTGACCTTTGGATTTAATTTCTTTGGCTAAAATGTTGGCTAAATTGTTTTAAAATTCGGCCTTTTTCATCAAAAGTTGAAAGAAATAAGCCTCTTTAGTGGAATTTAATTTAAATTGCCAAAAGTAAAAACTAAGAACAACTAACGCAAACTTTGTAAGTTCCAAAGGGGGGTATTCCTACCTCCACTTCCATGGACGGTGCTCTGGAATTAAAATTTTGCCGTTTGTTTGCTAACTTTACTCGATGATTATCAAAAACTTGGCAATTAATTATAATTTTTAACTAACAAATTAACTGGATCTATATAAATTGAAACAATTAATTGTTCATGGCGGACAATGAGCAATATCAAGGCTAATATTGGTCCAAACTTGGACTAATACAAACCAAAAATAATTCACATCGCAATCAGTCAGACTTTTTATAAAAAATTTGATCTCTTATTTGTTTATAAAGTAAAAGAACAATTCAAATTAAAGCTCACTGTTGATAGGTTCAACTCTCTTCCTGTGCTTTTCAATTGAAAGTATCCGACTTTTTACTAGAAAGGTTATGGTCGTTTGGTTTTTCAAAATACTTGATTTCTTATAAACATTGGGTCATTGAATTTTGCCGCTTTTTTATCCTAATTTGATCTATTTGTAGCTCAGGGTCAGCCAAAAAAAGCCAGCTGTTTTCATCTGTAGTGAATTAATGTTTAGTCTTCACTACAATTTTTTGAGTTAAGCTTTGGTTTTCTGACATTGATACTATTAGATTTCATTTTTTTCTATTTTCGGCAGTGGCTCATTTTCTTTTTTTTTCGTTTTTTCTCAATATTACATTACTGACAGTTCAGATGTTACATGAGTTGAATTCAAAAATTGCAAATTGAAACATATCAAAGTCTTTGAATATATAGATTATATTTTCAACGGCTTCGACACCAATTTCTCTAAGAATTTAAAAAATTTCTTTACAATTGTGATTAAAGGTCGTTTTCAGTTAATTTTTAAATCGTATGATTTTTTCCTGGAAAACGACAGGTCTCATTAGTTTTTTTATGGAAGAACACTGGGGACTATATTCTGATTTGAGTAGATTGCTGATGATTTTCATGACTTTATGAATTCGAAATAAACTGTTTTAAAAAAAAGTTTTTTTCAATGTCAGTTTTTTGTTCCTTTTTTGTCTATTTATAACCAAATCTCGTTAATTACAGGTGAGATATAACTTTGCTGACAACAAAAGAAGATCAGTTGTGCAAAATTGTTTAAAAGAAATTGTAATAAGTTTACAGGCTTCAACACGTTAACCAAGTTAACTTTTGGTTTATGTCTATATTTGACCTTTTTTGTAGACCTAAGACAAGTTATGAAAAATTACAGGTCTAAAAATTTTGTGTTACAAACAAACGTAATTGTTTTATTTGTTAGCTATTGGACTTCACGTCTTTGTGAATAATTGTTTTGTAAAAAAATACATTTGTATTTAATTCGCCTTCTTTTCTCTTTTTGTGTACCTGCTACCTATTCTCACTAATGAGAGCTATGATACCACATTTTTGAAGAAAGCTCAATCAAACACATATTAGAGGGCAAGATATGGCTTTGCGGCGTTTTTTGCAAGTGTTTGTTGAGTTTATGTTTGTTGTTCTTTTTGTAACCGCATAAAAAATTGAATTATGACAGGTCTTAATGCCCTACTATAGAGGCATAGGTGATCATAAATCTGTTGGATGTTTCATTGATTCCTTTTTTCATTGAAAATTTATTGTTTTTCATTCCGTTGATTTTATTTCTTTTTTAAAATAAAAGCCCAATTTTTAACTTCGCTGTTTTCGTTTTTTTGTCTAATTGTTTTCGAGCAGTATTATGGAGTGGCGGCATATCTTTTCTAGTGAAAAGTTTTTGTTTAGTTTCAGTTCTATATGATGCTATTTTGACCTACTTTCTAAATTTTTTTTTAAAAATAGACAAAGTTTTGTATGTAAATGTTTGTTGTAATTGTTTGATTTTGTTGTTCGTCTTGAATCGCTTTCTTAATAATGGCTGATCTTAATCTAATGTGGCATTTTTTTCTCCACTGAGTTTTTCGCGTCGCAGGCGACCTATTTATTCAATCAAAAAATTTTTTGTTGAATGCTTGTTTTTTTGGAATTTTCTATCCGTTTCTCATTTGGTGGACATTTATGCCAAAATGTGGATGAGCGGGGTCGGAACCGTATGTGCAATTGCACATTACCGAGCATCCTTGTTTCATATATTTTGTTTCACCTGACTTTATAAGACCACCTTTAAGCAGCGTCTCCGTTTTTGAATTGCAAAAAACTCCCCAATGGACGCGAATAGGTAGACGTTTGTTGCATTAATTTCGGGTGTTTGAAAATACTTGAACAAAAAAAATAGTTTCATCAAGCTGTCGATTATACACATGAATGATTTCTAATAATATTAATCGCTCTACAGCTTCTTGCAATAATCATTAAACCCCGGTGTTTTATTGCTCTCACAAAATGTTTGAAGCATTTTTTGTAAACGTGTGTGTGTTTCTTAATGCATGCAAAATTTTTATATTTGCACATTTGTTGCTGACATTCTTGATCGATTTAAGTTCCCGAGTTCACATTTTCAAACTTTTTAGTGTCTGTGTGATTCAATTTGCTGTCGTTTAGAAAAAGATTCCAAAGCTTCAAAATCTCAAGATTGAGGTCTCAGACTGGTATCGGAAGAGCGGTGGTACGAGCCCCTCTCTTTCGAAGTTTTTTGGACGCGCGCAAATTTGTCAAATTTGTGAGCTTTGTTGCGTGAAAACCACAATGTTCATAACCTTCAGTGAGGTATTTTTGAGTTTTGAGTCATATCTGAATATGTTGGTTGAACCAGAGAAAATCATCTTGTGTAATTTTTTATTCCGTTTTTTGCGACCAGCGCAACTTCTCGCACACCCTGTCAAGTTTATGAACTAGATTCAATTGGGTATGCCGCGTTACAGAAGAATACAAATGATTAATGTTTACGCTTGAGTAAAATATAAGTTCAGCATGAGTGAAATACAAAACAAAGAACACGTACAAGACTCTATTCTCGGATCTATATATTGTAAAAATTGATTCCCGCGTCATCAGCAACTCGTGTTTGCGTCGATTGATATAAGCCAATTATAATTACAATTTTTGAAACTGTGACTGTTAGCTGAGAAAAAGGAAGGTTTTTTCTTTCAAGAGATGATTTTTAAACTTGACGCTCGGTAAATGCCGTCAGAGCCGAACATTTTCAGGCAAGTTGTTAAACCAATAGTTAATAGATCGAAATAAACTCGCGAAGAGACGCGAAGAAATCAAAACAGCTATTATTCAAAAAATTGTTTCAGCACCTGCTCAGCCAAGTATACAGGTCCACTCAAATTACGGATACTTCGAAAACAAAGTTGTGATTGAATCAGTCTCTTTGACTCCGGGATCATTTGATACATTCTCTGCATATCTCAGTCCAGCAC
>NC_134478.1:18092965-18145465 GCF_964194025.1 Convolutriloba macropyga | reverse complement strand
GTTTTTAAAGCTGCAAAGCTGCGATCTGATATGTTCAGTTGGTCTTTCTATATGGAGTTGTACGTTTGTACAAACAGCAAAACCTATAAATTTAAATCTTTAGGAATTATATCTACTGATCATTAAACATATTTGCGCACTTGATGTTACTTTGAAGACAACATAAACACACGCACACTATCTCTTTCTGTCTTTCTGTCAATTAGTTTTAGGTATTTGCTCGATTAGATTCTACTCTTGTTACGTAATCAGTTTTGCTCTTTTAAGTTGAGTTTATTTCAAGAAAAAATTCGAAAAATTATTTGAAAGGGGATCCATCAACGAAAATTTTTTTGGCCTGATAAGGTACACTGCATGCCAATTTTTGCCGAAGCTTTTTAACATTTTGTCTCTTTCTTTTCAAAACGCAAGTCAAGGTCGGAGCTTCTTGAGCAGCACAGCAGAACGCTGGCTAAGTTTACAAACTGTCTTCATCTTTTTAGCAGAGGAGTGTTAAGAGGGAGCAAGAATTCTTGCGGTTCAAAGCTTTTCCTCATTTACTCCTTTTAAAGCAGAAAAGCTTAAAAAGTCCGAATGTTTACTGGCTTCCCTTTTGCTCTCACTTTTGCTTTTTCTCACTTTCATTTCAAGTTTTTTTTCTCCCTATATTGTCTCTCTCTCTCTCTCCCCGGATCTGAGTGTCATAATAATTCAGTACTGAATCATGAAAATTCCATTCTGATTTTTTCTATTTCAAGAATTCTTGACAGGGCATTTTATAGCCTGATAATTGTAAAATTCAGAAACCGTTTCTGATTTTATTCTTCTCAGACTGAAAAATAGACTGGATTTGGTCTGCACAGAATGAAATTTTGATGAGTCATGCACTGAATTTTTTCTGGACAGCCTAAAATTCAGACTGATTTCTTTCTGCACATTAAGACGTTCAGCCTATTTCTTGTTAAAAGAAAAACGTTGTCTGAACTCAAAAAGGTTCAATTTAATAGAACACATTAACTGGAATATTCACTCAAAATTGCAGTTTTTAATAAAATATCAATAAAAAGTTAGAGTTTTTGCCTGTTTTTAACATATTCGAAGCTGCAGACTGAAACCGAACTCCAGACTCATCACTGCGATTCCAGACACTCATCTTCCAGCTCATCTTCCCCAATTCATCTTCGATCTACAGTGAAGCTGTGAATACCGCGAACTACAGCCAGCTACTCCGAAGCTTTGAATACCCGGATCTGGTGTGAATTCCGGATCACATCTGTGCTAACCCGAGTTGTGAACAATCGTATGTGCTCACTCACGGAGTTCTGAATCGGCTGTTGGACCTTGTACCTGCGCCAACAGTCGCCAGATCGACCATCACCTGCCGTCAAATTCCTCACAGAGATGCGTCAGAAGTTTCAGGTGGCTCAAATTTGAACGAATTGAATCAGATACATCTGAAATGAATGAAACCAGCCGAGAAAGGTACCGATGAAGGAAATGAGGAAAATACATCACTGCTTTAATGATTCAAAAACGAATGCAACAAAGTTACAAGTTGACAAAGGTGCTGTAAACTGTTTACACAGAACTCACATAGAACTCACATAGAACTCATATAGAACTCATAGAACAAATGAGGATGGAGGAAGCGAGATGGCTTTGCCAATCACCAGCTTCGTACAAATTCTTCAAAGACGGCAAGGATTAAAGCAGCTAGATGCCGATACCCCTCGCCTTCACGATCAAAATGACAATCATTATCATGAAAATCATTGGGTTTTATAAGCTTTGTACTTTTTTACTCAGAATTTTTCACATCACTTTCTGTTATTTTAACCAGATTTATGCAATTACAATTTCTCATAAGCGTCTATAACATGTATGTTCCCTGACAATATCCTACACAATCTTCCTACAATATCCTGACAATATCCTACAGTAATCTTATTAGAATTGCAGTCGCACTATTTCACTGTTTCATGCACCGCGCAGTTGTATATATATCTTGATTTTCGCTGAATTCAGTTACGTAGCAACGGAAACTATTAACGTTAGGTTTCCAATTCAGCCCCCCCCCCCCGTTTCCTGGTTGGGGGGGGGGGGTTTGACGTGCTCGGTCGTTGTTCTGTTGGGGTGCTCAATCGCTACTGCAACAGATTCACTTAAATCTTCATCTATTCCAACCCCCCCCCCCCACCACCACCCCCACATTCACAAAATCCATTAAATCCATGATACAATAATCCACTTAGTTCCGATAATCCATTAGTTTATTTGATCGAAACTGGGAGCGAGGCAAATAGCCCGCTTTCAAAAAGTAAAGGCCGACTTTTGGGCTTTGCCTCTTTCTCGTGTCTCTTTTCACCCCCTCGACTCTATTTCTAGCTTTCAGATCAGAGCTCAACTGTATTACCCCGAATATAACCACAATTTACTGTAATTTTACTGTAATTTATGGCCTGATCTTTACGTTTTACTGTAATTTATGGCCTGATCGTGCGACACGTTTGCCAAAATTTTCGATTTTCGAAAATTTCATTTTTACTATGATTTTACTCTGATCAGAAAAAACAACAAAATCAGAATGTCCAGTGACAATTCATGAAAAAAATGTTTCTGGGTTTTGTCTGCACATAATGCGAGGTAAATTTACCCTTAGGTCACTCTGATTCAGGACTGATTTATCGTTTTACCATTGGATTGTAATGAATCAGTACTGAAAGGCTCTGACACTCGGGTCCGGGTCTCTCTCTCTCTCTCTCTCTCTCTCTCTCTTTGTTCTTTTTTTTCGTCTGTTTGTTCGTTTAATCTCAGATTCAGTTTCTACAGATATTCTTTTCGTTCATTTTTTTAAATTTTTTTTTGAAATTAAGCCTCTCTCTATCTACTCTTCTTCTTTGCTTTCCTTCTGCATCTTTTTTTCTGTTTTTTAATATCTTTTTGTGCTCAATTTTTAGCTGCTTTTTATTCAATTAAAAGATTATTTTCTCGTTTCTGATTCTTCTTTGCTCTTCTTATTTTGTTTCGGTTCCCCACCTCTGTCCCTTTTTTACACTCTCTATTGTCTTGGTTTTTATTATTTTTCAATGTGAGCCTATTTTTTTGTTTCGTGATCTATACCTCTCTCCTTCTATCTCTGACTCTTCTCTCTCACACGTCTGTTTCTTCCTCTATCTATTTGTCTTCTATCTATCTACCACTATCTAACCCTCCCATTCTCCTCCATCTCTTTCTCTCTCTCTCTTTCTCTCTCTCTCTCTCTCTCTCTCTCTTATTCCCAGCGTTTCTCTCTGTGTTTCTGTTCTTTCACTGTTATTAGTTCTCCTGTCTTTCGCTCCCATTGGTGGGGTATCGCTCCCTTAGCTCTTTTCTTCTCTTTTTTGTTCTTCTAATATTGTATTTGAGCATATGTATCTGTGGCTGTATCTGTCGCTTTGTTAATGTCTCAGTTAGTCAATCAAGCCGCACATTAAGCTGAGTGATCCAAAAAACTGTTTCGTTATCAGTAAAAAGGAAAGAAATTGTAGGTTTAGAGCAAACAATTTTTCACTTTGAACTAATCACGCTTAATTTCTGAAAATTTTTGTTTCTTTCTGTTTTTTCATTATTGGAGTTAAACACATACAGTAGAAATTTGTAGACTTTAGTGCTATTGTAGACTTTACCTCAATTCAATTTATAGTATCCCCTGAGACAGCTTTTTTGGTGTCAGTTTTATAGTCGTACAATAGCAAAGTTTATAACAAAAAGGTCAGTAATTTTTTTGCTTTTCTGATAGTGTTCATGGGTGCTATCAAAATAAAACACATAAAATGCAAATTGTATATCAACCGTAATTTTAACAACAATTTTTCTTTTTTATTATCTCGGTCGCCAACTTTGACTTTTACGAGGCTTGTCCCAGCATTTTACAGTTTCTTGAGTTTCAAAAGTATATATGAAGGTTTGCATTGAAGCATAATTAATTAAAGCGCCGGTCGTTTATTTATAAGCTCGGTTAGGAATTTCTTGTCTTTATAATAAATCATATTTGATGCACTCTATCTTTCTGAATTTATAGACCACTTGCTCGCTCCCGGGGATGAATATCCATCATTTTTCTTGATGTTTATGAACAGTATCGGCTTTGCTTATCTCAAAAAGTTTTGAATACATACATCAGGTTCTTTTTAAAGGGCCGAAACTTCTCTTTGAGAGAAATAGTGCTGTTTGAGTAATAATGATATTTCTTGTGGCAAACTTTTAAACTCTGTCTGATTTTAACTTCAATCAAGCCTATACTTACGACGTCTCTTGCATAGTGTCGGCGCACTCAACTGATCAGATAAAAAACAATTTCAATTGGCAGAATTGACACTTTTATTGAATCAGAAAAGAAGAAGTAGAATTGCTTGATCTTCTTTTTGATTGCGACTTCCTAGACTTCTCAAAGGATAATTGTTCATGAAGAATGAATTAGATCAGTTCTACCACACATTAGTTTTATATAACTCAGAGATGCAGATCGCTTTCTGTTTTTTTTTTGGATGCGTTGTTCATCTCAGTTCACGCTTCTCAAAATAAAATTTTGATTGCCAAATTTTGTTTTCGTTTCCACTGTTTGATTTTATCATATTGCCATAAAAAAACTAGAATTGGGCTGCCAGAAACTTTTCAAAAGTGGTTTAAATAAATAGCAAAATCCCTGCATTGTTTTCCAGCTCCCTATCCGCCTGATTTGATCAAAACGAAAGTGAGTGCTTACAACTACTCTTATAACAATAATGAAATCAGAGTCGAGACGTGGTCTCATAGCATCGTAACAATTCCAATTGGCAAAATAGACCAGTACAAGCTTATGGGAGTGACCAATACATATAGCGGGGATCCGGTGCCATTCACTGCGACTCCAGCCAACCCTGCTTCCGTCTCATCTCCAATGTACATTAACTTGCCTGAAGCTGGCACGTCCTATGAGTTGATTTTCGCTTCTGTCATCACCAGTCTTTGTGGAGGTGTTTCAATTTACTCGGAGAGATGGTCAAACGTCACACGATGCACAGGTTTGTTGCTTAACTTGATTTCCATGGTTTTTTTTGGGTTCTTTTAAATCAAAACGTGACTAAACTTGTCGCGATTGACTATATATCTGAAGTTTGATTGGCTGCTAGTTTCTGAAGAAAACTGATATCTGAGCTGAGGCAAATGATTTGTTGTGTTTGGATCCAGCATGTATATAGTAGGAATCCTTTCCAAAAAGGTGTTCGTTAATCAACAAAAATTATAACCTAGATTTCCCAACGATATTACACGTATTAAACATCAGCTTAAACAAGCACACTCGTTTACATGTATTGAACATAATCTTTGCGCATTTTTATCAGCAATTTTCAAATCAATTCCTCGGCATATTTATCAGAGAAACTACAGTCATATACAGAGATAGATCTACAAAAAATTGTGAATCAGCAGTTGAATTTGCTCCTGCTACAGAGGAGTAGAAAACACTGGGATTTTAGCAGTAAAAGGGACCAGAAACTAAAAAAATGATAATTACCAAACTATAAGCATCTCATATGCTCAATGTATTCTTCCGATAGCCGTTTTTTGGGAAAAAAACACAAAACAATTAAATTTTTCAAGAAAGTAGAGTCGAAGCCGCTTAAACCATAACCTATATCTTTAAAGATTTTAATATTATCACTTGTGCCCTATTTTGAACAGTAATAATGTGATATATGAACTCTCAGTAACCCGATAATGTGAAAAAACTAGAAAACGTGAAAAATGGGCAAATACCTAAAAATAAAAAATGTGAAATCTAGTAGTATCAAGAGAAATCTAGCCAGAAAGCCATAACTTAAGGCGTAAAACTACAATAGAGATAAATTCTAAATCAGTAAAAACAAGAAGAATCCTTTTTTTACTGACACTAAGCTACAGGTTGACAAAATTAAGAAAAAAAATAGGCGAATTTCAATAAGCCATTATTTATTTTAAGATTAAATTTTTTTCAATCCAAAATGACCATAAACTTTCAAGTAAAACAACTAGATGCTGTAATTTGGAGCTGCTTAAGAAGCCAATTTGACCTATCACTAAAAAGCTTTAATTTGAAATGTTCTGTTTTTGAGTTGATTCAAAAAAATCGACTAATTTAGTTTAAAGAAAGATTGACTTATTGCACTCCGAAATACTTTTGAATTTTAACAGTACAAGATTGGTTCAAAACTGGCCCTGCTAATCCTGTTTGTCCATTAGGAACACTAATTTTTTCAAATGTTATAGATATAGATAATTTACTAGTTAGGAAATCAAAAGTAATAGCTGCGTTTTTAATAATCAACGAGAAAAGTTAGCAAAAAACGGCAAAGTTTTAATTACAGAGCACTCACAACGGAAGTTGAAGTAAAAATAACCCCTTTCGAGTCCATAAAATTGTATTAGTGGTGTTTGGGTGTTTAATTCCCGTAAGTTGATTCAAAGAGGAGCAAAGATCTTATTTCGTGCTGTATTTGAATAAAAAAGTTTGAATTTTGAAATATTTAGCAAGATTTTTTGATAAAAAATGAATAAAAAGTCGACAATGTTTGTTTTGTTTTCAAGAATATCATCAACAACACTTTCTTAAGTTTTAACAAATTTGAGCAAAAAGACAAATTTTGGTCAAAAGTTCCGGAAAATGTGAATAAAATTAACGAAATTCATTCTATTTTCACAACCATTTAAACCTCACTATTTTCCTGTAACAAACGAAAATCAAAAACAATATTTTCAATTCCTTATTCTACACTGGACAAGTTTTCTAATGATACCAGTCTCTACGATGAATATATTGATCGGACAAAATTGTCTGAACAAAAAAACCCATTTGAGTATATTATTGCTCCCCCCCCCCCCCCCCCAAGAAGGGTCGGAACAATTAGGAAGGAAGTGTAAGAAAACAGCTTGTTCAGTAGGTGAAATTGCAACAAAAAAACGATAGTAGATGGCAAAAAAGTTTCCGAACTCTGGATTTGAATTGTAAAAAGAATATAACCAAGAGAATTAGTCAAAAATCAAAAAGTTTAGTTATAAAATCCACTTAAACGCCATTTATTTTCCCTCCTGGAGTATTTGCAGTTAATGTAATTTACTGAACAGCACATCAAGTATATTAGCTTTAAGAAAAAGTAAAATGTACAAATTAAAATTTTTACAAAGATGATTTCAATTTTTGTTATCGTTAGGAATCATTTTTATAATTTCTTTCCTTCTTTTTTTGCAGAAAAACAACGATAAACCCTTGAGAGGTGATTAAGTGTCCGTGCAAATGCTGTTGTAGCAAACGTTATTGTCAAAAGATTCCTGTGTTTGCTAGTACCTTATCTCCTAAACCAAAAACTGTTTTCTTTATCTTTTCTCAAGGTTTTTCGAAGGAACAATTTAATTTTATCTTAGCTAGCCATTGAATTTTGGGTTAATTGTAGAAAATTGACCAGTCAACGGCTTGGGGTGATGCTATCAAGGTTCTACGACGATCAATTGTTTCCTCAAAATGCTTTTCTTATAGCCTTTACCAAATTTTTAAAAAATTAAAAGTTCTTTTTTTTAAGTTTGTGGATTAGTTCGAACTAGTTGCAACTGTCATGAGCCGACTTTCTGCACGAAAAATCAAATTATTTTTTGTGTTGGTTTTTTTGTAGACAATTAACGTAAAATGCATTTGCACAACTATGCGTTTTCAAAGATGACTGTAATGAGAGAAAACAATTGTCCTGAACAGCTGCTGCCTGAGATGTTCTTAAATTGTGTTTAGTATTTTATGGTTACAAAACTAGAAGTTCGGTTCCTATAGCTGTGAAAATGGTCCGCTTCGAATTTAGAGCGAAAACGAAAACCATTAAAGATTTTCCGCTATTTTGTTTTTTTCTTTGCTGTCCTTGAAATTTTGTCTGTGAAGCCCGAAAGATTTTCACTAAAAAATTACTCTACATTGTTTCCTGTTTTCGCACTCCTTGACATTTTCTGTGAAGCCCGAAGGATTTTCACTAAAATGTGTGATAAAATTATTTTGAGCAGAACCTGGCAATGTCTCAATCAAGAATCCAAATCGTTTTCAGAAGCAGTAATGAATAAAAATTTTGGCCCTGATTTTGCCATTTGTCATTCCTTTTTTGATTTTGAACCAGAAAACGTTTCAGCAACAAACAATTTTTGATACGTGACGCTAAAAAATTATGACAAAATGTAAAATTTAGTTTACGTGGCCGCATTTTAAGCTAATTTTTCTTGAATTTACAGCATCTAAGAAAACTTGGTATATGACGAAGCGATTAAAGGTTTTATCAAAATTTTGTGGAGCTTTGCTGAATTCCAAGTGTTTTGATCGTTTGAAAGGGAATGAATGGTGCTCTATTTGCTGCCATTGGTTTTTAAATTTCGGTCAGGTTTAATTTTTGAACTTTTCAAGGCGTATAATTACGCAATACGAACGCTGGATACCTAATGCAAAAACAGCTAATTAAAATGTCACCTAAACATAATTTAATTGTTCCGACCCTACTTGTGGGGGGAGGAACTATATACTCAAATTGGTTTTTTTCAGACAATTTTAGCCGATTGCTATACTAATTGTAGATAAAATTGAGTGTTATCATTAAAAAGCCCAACTTCGAAAGTAGAATTCGAAATTAAAATTTTTTTTTAAAATTCATATTTTCCGAAGAGTTATCGTTTTTGTTGCCAATTGTAATTAAAATTGGCAGAATTTAATTTTTGGTCTATTTAAAGAATGTAGCTGCACAAAATGATTGCAAAAACCGCTACATAAATGTCACCTAAGCATAATTTAGTTTTATATATAGCTTTACTGTTAATCGTCGAAACTTGGTTTACTTGTCCCTAACACAGAGGTGTTTGATTGAAAGGCTAATTGAATAATAAGTTTCTTTCATTCCTTCAAGAAATTTTAATTTATAGCAACGTCTCATAACCAAGTGTGCCCGAATTAAGCATTTATAAATTGTTCTTTGATCATAATGAAAAAGTTTACTGTCTGTGGAATAGCCTTCAACTTTTTAAAATCACAAATTATAGCAATTTTTTAATTAATACTTTGAATTTGTTTCTTGTTTTTTAAAACATTTTTGTCAGTTTTTCGAGCCTCAAGAGCCAAGGAATCTCCTCTAGGGTTTGATAATAGGTAACCGTATAATTTCTAGATGTAATGGAATATTTTTCAAGTTTTTGAAATTTTTTTATCTCTATTTAGGTTTTCATTGTCTGTTTCATTTAGGTATTGTCTGAGGAATAGTTTTCAATTTTTAAAATCATAAATGGTAGAAATTCTTATAATACTTTTTTTCTCTTGTTTTTTAAAATTTTTTGTCAGTTTTTCCAGCCTGAAGAGCCAAAAAACCTCATCCAGGGTTTTATACTAGCTAACCGTATAACTTTCTGATGTAATAGAATGATTTTCAAGTTTTTCAAATTTTTGTCTTTTTTACGTTTTCAGCCTGAAGAGTCAAGGAACCTCCTCTAATGTTCCAGAATAGGTTACTGTATAGTTTCTAGTTGTTATCAACTGGTTTTCAAGATTTTGAAATCACAATTTTTAACATTTTTTTGACAGAACCTGAATTTTTTTTCAAATCCTTTGACAATATTTGTCATTACTCAAATATTTCCAGCCCCAGTGAACAGAAAAACTCCTTAACGGTTTGGTAAAAACATACTGAAAAATTTTTACTGTCTATGGAATAGTTTTCATCTTTATAAAGTCACAAATCATGCCAATTCTTTTTATATTTTTTTAGTTTTTTTTCTTGTATTTGAAGAAAACATTTTGTCAATTTTTTATAACAAATTGAGAAAAGAATTTCTTAAAAAGAAGAATTTTGAGCATTTCTTTTTTACAAAAATTGCAAATTTTTTTTCAAGTTTTAGAAAGTATTTGTCTTTTTTAGGTTTTCAGCCTGCAGGGCCAAGGAACCTCCTCCGAGGTTCCAGAATAGGTTACTGCATAGTTTCTAGATGTTATCAAATGTTTGTCATGTTTTTAAAATCACAAATTTTAATATTTTTTGACAAAACCTGATTTTTTTCAAATCTTTTGACAATATTTGTCCTTATTCAACTATTTCGAACCCCAGTGATCAGAAAAACTCGTTAACGGTTTGATAATAACATACTGAAAAATTCTTAGTGTCTGTGGTTTAGTTTTCATCTTTATAAAATCACAAATTATGGCAATTTTTTTATAATATTTTGAACTTTTTTCTTGTTTTTTTAAAAAAAATTGTCAATTTTTCTAGGCTCAAGAGCCAGGGAACCTCATTTAGGGTTTGATTTTATGTATAATTTCTATATATAAGGGAATTTTTTTAAAGAATTCGAATTTTTTGACTTTTTTTCTACGTTTTCACTCTGAAGAGCCAAGCAACCTCCTCTAAGGTTCCAGAATAGGTTACTGTATAGTTTCTAGTTGATATCAAACTCTTTTCAAGATTTTAAAATCACAAATTTTACCATTTCTTGACAAAACTTGCGATTTTTTCCATTTTTTTGACAATTATGTTCGTTGTACAGGTTTTCGCAGCCTATGGTTCAAGAAAACCTCCATTAGGGTTTGATAATAAATTACCGGAATATGTTTCGTTAAAGTAATAGTTTTCAGCTTTGTATTAACCATTTTAAGACATTTTTTTAAATAGCTTTTGATTTTTTCAAATTTCTCTGAAATTTTTTTAATATTCTTTAGACTAAATAGCCAAGGAAACTCATATAGAAGAGTTTGATAATAGGTTACTGTATAGTTGCTAGATTTAAGGGAAAATTTTTCAAGATTATAAGATTAAAAAATTTTTTTGAATCTGCTATAAATTGCTATTGTCTTTAAAACTTTTGAATATTTTTTCAATTTCTGAATTTAACGAAAGAACTCAAGAGACAAAAGTGCTTCTGAACATTTTTTTCACTGCAAAATCTGAAAAAAATAGATTTCAATTGTGCACTTTTCAATTTTCATTTGATTTTATCAAGGCTAGAAAACTAGAAGTTTCAGAGTCGAATCTCACCAGGGAAACGTTTCTAGCTCTCTCTCTCTCTCTCTCTCTCTCTCTCTCTCTCTCTGTTGGTTGGGGTTTTCCCTCCCTTTTTTCCCGTTCACGTTTTATCTCACACGCTCTCTCTCTCTCTCTCTCTCTCTCTCTTTACTTAACTCTTTTAATGATGCCGCACTTCAGGTGCTGTTATGTGGCGTGATATCACCTGTTACCCTCATTAACGCTGAATTAGAGTAGAAATGTTTTTATCAAAATTGACTTAACTGGTATGTTTTAGGAAATCAATGTTGATTACTCCGAATTGAAGCTTGTAGTAATTATGTTTATCCTGTTGGTGTTTTTTATGCGATTTTTCGCTTGACCAATTTTTTTGTCTGGCCCATTTGAGTTTTCGTCCTTAAAAACGGGATAAACAGGTAGCGCCCAGCGGTCATTAAGTCTCATTAGAAGCTTTTAGCTGCTTTTAGTAGTCCTTCAAGTGCTTAGTGTGGTAAAGCTACTGGGAAAGCCGTAGTTCAATGTTAAAATGTCATTTTTAGGACTTTTTGAGCCTTAAATGATGCAAATTTTTTGCGTTTTTTCCTCATTTTTTGAATTTTTTGTTGGACCAGTCTAAAATTGAGTCTGGTTAAATTTAAAAAGCGCCATAGGACATAATTACTTGGTATAACCTTTTTAAGAGCAAATATTTTGGTAATCCAAGCAGAAAACACGCAATTTTCTACAAATTTTCAGAATTTTTTTCAAGCTCTTTGAACTTTTTGTCATTTTTTAAGATAAAAAACATTTTCTATCTTTTGATAATAGGTTGCCGCATAATTTCTTGTGGTAATGGAATGAATTTCAACATTTTAACATCACGAAACACTCTTTTGACAAATGCTTAAATTATTTTCAGTTCTTTTGACAATATTAATCAATATTCAAATATTTTCAGCCACGGGGAACAGAAAACCCCTTAAGGGTTTGATATAACGTACTGAAAAGTTTTTACTGTCTGTTGAATAGTTTTCAACTCTGTAAAATCACAATTTTCAGCAATTCTTTCTAATAAAACTTGCAGTTTATTGCAAAATTTGGAAAGTTTTTGTCTTTTTTATGTTTTCAGCCTGAAGAGCCAAATAATCTGTTATATATATATATATATATATATATATATATATATATATATATGCTTATATAATATATATAATGTGTATATATTCATATTAAAAAGTTTCTCAAAATATGTTGTAACTTTAACTGCCAACAATGACTGAGTTTTGAGTTTTTCATAATTTTTATTAAAATTTATTATAATTTATTATAATTTTTCATGACATGAGATTTTTTTCCGTACTCTCAATGAGAAGGTTCAGATATGAGCTTTGAAAAAACAGTTTTTGTTTTTTAAAGAAGAGCAGAAGTCAAAAAATACTTCATATATTACAGGAGTATTTCGACGCGATCAATTACAAAACAATTATGATTTATCACTACTGTTTCAGACAAAAGCAATAAAATGAAGGTCAGCGCCAAAAAATAACATAAAAAGACTCTTTATACGCCATGAGCAGACAAACGAGATCAAAAAATACTATAAGAATTTTGTTCGTGAACAGATGGAACGATGGCTCTTGAATTTTGAGGAAGGGAAGGTTTAAAAAATATTTTTTGAAGGAACGCGCACTTTTGAAATAACAGGTATGAGACAAAATGTGAAATGTTAAATCAGCGATAGCCTCTATATTTCAAATTTTCGAACTAAAAGGACGATGAGGCAAGCTTAGTCAAAAAAAACATGCAGGCGTCTGAGGTAATTTTGACCTTGATGTACCCCATAGACACAACACACGGGAATTACTCGCGGCTGCTGAGCGCCCATCGCAAGTCTCAATCAGTACTAAATCAGTGAAATTTCAAGTCCTGAATCAGAACTCTGTCAAAGCTACAACAATGTCACTTTTTATAATTGGCAAATCTTGAATCACCTTTTAAGTCTTCTGAAGTCTTGAAGGG
Source organism: Convolutriloba macropyga (assembly GCF_964194025.1). Lineage (NCBI taxonomy): Eukaryota > Metazoa > Xenacoelomorpha > Acoela > Convolutidae > Convolutriloba > Convolutriloba macropyga. The sequence goes on along the minus strand of NC_134478.1, from coordinate 18,132,464 downwards.
GTCTCGAACATGATTTAGCGAGGCCTGATAAGTTTTGAGACAGTTCTTGCACACTGTTAATTTCTCTCAAACGAAGTTTAGAGCAATTATATTAGTCCTGTCTGTCTTTTTAATGCAATTTTTCGTTTGACGGATTTTTCGTCTGGCCTACTGAACTTTTCGTACCTAAAAACGGGATAAACAGGTAGCGCCAGTGGGCATTCAAATTTCCTAGAGCCTTTCAGCTCACTAGTCTCTAAGTATGCGACTCACAGGAACTGTTTTGGTGACCTATTTTTATGATGTGAAGAGCGGTTCTTAGAAATTGATCAATCACCTCACCCCACACCCACAGCGCTCACCTCACGCCCCGTCAATTAAGCTAAAGCCAGCCTCATCAATCTGTTGCGATTTACTGACGAAGCCAACCGCTCGCTGGTCGTTCGAAAGCAATTCGCCCGACGTTATTCGGTAATGTTGTAATGTTTTTACTGTTGTTCAATTTCGTTAATTGAATTCAATATCGAAAACAAAGACGACTAATTGAAATTATTTTTGTCTCCGCAATTCTCTAGAATGAAGGACGCAGCGCGATAAATTGCAAGCACTTCTACAAAAAAGACTGGTAGATAATAAAAAACGTTGAGAGATCGCTCAAGCATACCATTCATCCACTCTCATTGTTGTTCATTGAGAAAAAAGTTGGCTCTAAGTGAATATATGTCACATCTTAAGTTGATCCTGGAATGTTTTGTAGATAGCCTGGGCAAAAGAGGAAAATAAAAAAAAATCAGAAACTTATGCTATTTTTTTATACTATGCTATCCTATGCTTCTTTATTACGAATACTTGATTTCTCGATTTCTTTATTGAATTTACACAAAATTTAATTCAGATATCGGGGCAAATGCAATTCGGCAATTTGTCTAGCACGCGAGTGGTAATAGATTCAGTTATATGTCAATCAGGCTTCTTTTTTGTTTATGTCTGGCCTAACAGCTATTGGGGAAAATAATGTGAAAATTCGATAAGTTTTCTCAGTCAAATGTTTGTTTTGCAGCGAATTGAATCAAGACAATCCCTTTTCTACAAGTGAAACGACACAATGAAATAAAAAACGAGCTAATGAATACCTGTTTGGTAGCAAGGAGAATTTGCAAAAAGAAAAGAAATAAATGACGTTAACTTAATATTTCAGCGCCATCTCCGCCATCTATAGATTGGAGCAATCGGCAAAACGTTGCAGTGCTGAGTCAAACATCTATAACTTTTCGCGGTGAACAAATATCATTGTCGACAGCCGACACATATGGAGTCATAAGCGGTATCTATTATCCCTCTTATTATTCATTATGGGACATAATTAACAACCCGCCTTTTGCGAATTCAACCTCCAGTGATTTGACAGTAAGCAACTTAACAGCAGGCACTGGTTACCGTCTCTCTTTGGTGGCAGCAATTGGTACATTTACGCCTTGTGGAGGTAACTTTGTTCACAGCGGAGCAATTGCATTAGAAATTTGCACAGGTAAGTTCTAAATCATTCAATCCAGCACCTACGTAGCGCAACTTAGGTAACTCTGATTGGATTTGGAGTTATTCGAGAACCATGGTTCTAGATAATAGTTTCGAAGTGACTTCTGCAGACTCACGCAGCTCTAACAGAAATAAATGGAAAAGTGTATTTAACAAAATATATTGTGAAGCATTAGATGGAAGAAATGGCTGAAAAACCAAACTTTTTATTACCAACTACAGTTTTAAGTTCTTCTTGAACGAAGCTCCAGATTCCATTCAAACGCCTTCTTTTCATCAAGATGGATAATTGTTTTTACACAAATAAAGTGTTATGGCCAACGCTTATTGGGCACTCTAGGAGCTTCTCGGATCCATTTATGGGCATTCTGTACCCTCTTGTGGTGAGATCAAAGCCTTTAAGTCCAATCAAAAAACTTCAATTTCAGATCCGTATTGTTTTCAAATGTAAAATGGCCGCGGCTATTATTTAACGGCTATTATTTAGGCGCTCTCCTTTTTTTACAATTCACAGAACTTTAACTGTATTGGGGCGCTGTCTTTTTTTCAATTCAAAAAAATTGAATTGTTTTGGGGCGCTGTCTTCTTTACGACTCGAAGAGGAGTATTGGAGAAGTCCTTTTTTAAAATCAATTTTATTGGAGTGAATTTTGAAGCAGGAAATAAAACACGTGAAAAAATTGTAAGTGATTTTGTTACTAAACAAAATGAAGAGTGGAGCGAAAAAAGAGTTTTTTGTTCATATGGCTGTTTTCCAGAGAGCGAGAAATTGAGGTGTGAAAAAGAAATTCTGTAAGCAAGCGAATTTTTTTGTTCACGTGCCGCATTTTAAAGCAGTTTTTTTCAATTTTTTGGTGAAGAGGTTTGGTTATAATTTTGTTTAAGTTTAGGCTGGTTTTGGCTGTGGTTTGCAGATTTCTGGGAAGTCATAGGAATTTTATGTTAATTCAGAGTTTTTCATGTATTTTGTTGAATTTTGAGCTAATTTTGCAATTTTTTGACGATTATTTTGTTTTACTGCCTCAAATGTGTATTGAAAAAAAAACACCTATTACTTGAAAAATTTGTAGAAAACGAACTTTGGAGATATGAAGCATTTTGATGTAGAGGACAACTATAAAAAAAATGGCGAAAAATGAAATTATTTTTCTCTTTTTTTGCACTTTTTCGTTTTTTGTCTGTTTTTTTTCGACACGATTCTTAGCCTATTATGACTTGCCTATTGTTTTGCTAGCGTCTGGATACCCGAATGGACTTTTTGTTTGGATTCATGTGCTTTTGTACCTTTGAAAAATTCATTAACTTTTCCAGATTTTAGTCCAAGTTGTTTGAAAGAGCTTACTTTTTCATGATTTGGCTTCAGTTTTCTAAAAAATTCCCATACGTGGTTTTAGTAGACAAAAGTTGTTTTGATGAAGTACTTTTGCTAGAGAAAGTTGTTTCGGGATCTCAATTTATGATAAAATTTTGTCAGATTTTTTTATCATATTTTAGCAGATTTGATTTTATTGTTTCTACTTTTTTGTTTTATGTTTTTCAGCTTTTGTTTCAAGATAATCATAGACTAGTGGAGGCACGTTTTGTCTGATGAGAAGCTGTATTTCCACATCGAGTGGTCTCCGGAATTCTTCTATGTTTTTTCTTTTTCAAGATCTCTTCTTACATTTTCTTGACTTTTGAAATCAAAATGGAGTAGAGATTTTGGGCACGCCGAAACAACAAGTGGAGCGAAAGAGCGCGTTGTTTTTGCGGCCTGATTTTCTTACTCTTATTTTAAAAAAGAACAAAAATTCGCTTTCTCGCTACTGATTTTTTGTTCACATGCGGCAATTTCACTTTAATTTTTACTGTTTTATTTCCATTTTTTTTGATCGGATTTTTTCCTAATGGTTTTTGCAATCCATCATAATTTATTTTAGGCCTTGTCTTGTGTTTAGTCTATGAAAATTCTTTGAATTGTAGGGCAGGACTTGTCGTGCTCTGCTTTTTTAAAAGATCGGTTCACATAATATTATGACTTTTGAAGTCAAAATTAGAGTAGCAATTTTGGTCACTCCGAACCAGGAAGTAGAGCAAAAAAGCGAGTGGATTTGTGGCATAAAATTTTTGTGCTCTAATTTTAAAGTAGAGCGAATAAAACGGTGTTTGAACAAATATTCACTTTCTCGCTAGTTGTTTTTTGTTCACATGCAGCAATTTCATTTTGATGTTTACCAATTTTCTCGACTTTTTGGATATGATTTCTTTCTGAATGGTTTTCTCATTTCACTTTTGCTTCACTCTAGGCCTAAATGTTTGTTTTGAACAAAATTTTTATTTCTCGCTAGTGATTTTTTGTTCACATGCGGCACTTTGACATTGCTTTTCTGTTTTTTCTTTAATTTTTTTAATCTGATTTTTTTAGAAATGGTTTTCCCAAATCACTCATAGTCAATTCAAGCTCTTGTTTATTGTTTAATTAATGAATATTCTTTAAATTGTATGACAGGGTTTTTGCTGCTCTGCTTTTTAATTCGCTTCATCTTTTGATCTCGTTTTTCTTTTTACATAAGTCACAATTTTCACGTGTCACTTCGGACTTACTTCACTCAGTGTTTCAATTGAGTGGATTTGAATCTTTTTTACAAATTGAACTACGTAACATGGTGAATACGGTCAAAGTCAATAGATTAAAATCAAAAGTGACGGCATAAACCGATAAAGCCTCGTCATTAGGTCATTGAGATTTAGATTACAAAGTTCATTAGAATCTTTTCTATCTGATATTGGTATTAAACTTATTAGTCTTCAGTTTAGAAGCTAAATGAATTATATTTTTAGAATTTAATTGAAATTGCACGCCAAATAAGAACCTTTTTTCACACTGAAAAAAGAACAAACAAAATTTCAGTTAATTTGTCTCTTCTTTTTTTCTTTTTCCGTTTCAATCCCGATGTGCATCAAGCGCGTCAACGGTGGCTATTTTCCGGAAATCTGCCGGCTATGTTTCTGCTTTTTTTTCAATCCAATGCGAAACCTTCATGCTCTCAAAGAGCCTTTAGAAAATTCAACAAAGAAGAACTAATTGTAAAACGCTTAGAAAATGCAAAATAAAAATGAGAAAGGTTATTTATTTTTAAAGTATCTGGACACAAAGTGGTTGCAACATGAATTAATAGAGATCCCTTAATTTTTAAGTAAGCGAGATAATCTAAAACAGCATTTTATTTTTTTTTAACTTAATACACTTTAGAAGAAATCGTATTTTGTTTTTTTTTGTTGGTTCTTCTTGGTAAATTAAATTGCAACCGCGGACATTTTTAGCCGATCACACGTTTTAGCTGGAGCTAATGGCTGTACATCCCTTTTCATTTTTGGATTTTGTTTTTATTCTTTTGGGAAGATGCTATTTTTGGGGAAAATTTAGAACAAAGAAAAACTGCTACATGAAATTTTGTTCATGTTTGTTTCAGCATGATGTTTTTTACCGATTCTGTCAAATTATTTTCTCTGTCAAATACATTTAGCACACTTGATGGCAATTGTCTACCAAGAAAAATCAAAAGTGTTTTAGCAGCAAAACTACAGTAACTGAACACATTTTCCAATACAATACAAGTTCAGTCAGCAGAAATTAGTCAGCTGGGATGTTTTTGAAAAAAAATCCTTTTGGAAATTGACCCGCGCAATACTTGTTTGCATAAACGTTTACGCAGGTTAACGTGAATTTCTCAAATAATTTCACCAAATTACTCCCTGAAACTGAACATTGAAATACTTAGATAAAATGTTTCGGCTTCTTTTTCCCCTTTTAGGCAAAAAAATAGTTTTACTGAGAGCAAAACTTACTTGAGTTTTCCACTTGATTTGTTCCATTAAGATTACCTTCAGAAGATGAGATAGCGCTTAACCAAGAATCATGATTTCAAAATCTACGGTTAAATATAACGTCGTAGGTCATATGAATGGCGGATGCAATTAATCAGTTTTATATTTCAGATATTTTAAATTGAAGATAATAATATTGTTTCAAAAATTGCGGATAACATTATCTCTTTTTTAAAAATAAATTTGAGAAAGAAGTAAATAAGTTAAACAGAACATTATAACAAAATAGTAATCATCTGCGTCAGATATTATGTGAATCATTTGAGACATAAAACACTCTCTGATATTTGTTAAGAAACACTCATATACAAATTGATATTCTGTCAACTCACCAATAAAACTGCAAAATTCGAATTGGATTCCCAGAAGATGGATTTACTTGAAAAGACTTCCCCATGCTGTCCCTTAAAAACATTTTTCCAATGAAATGAATCGAAACATGGAACAAATGTTTTCTTGCGCAGCTTGCCTGTAACCTGACTTAAATAAAGTAGCAAAAGATCAGGAGGCGAACGATTATTGTTTTTTGAAAATGTTTTTTTTAATGAATAAAAAGACAATTGTCCAATTTTGTTCGGACGTTTTTTAAGTTTTTCAAGCTGGATTGATTTTTGATTAACTTCACTTAATTCCCAATGTCAAAAGTCTGAAAACTAATGAGCAGACTTCAATACCTTGACAATAACATTTTAAGTAGTAGTGTCAAGTGCTGAATTAAAGTGTTGAATTAGTTCTTGCTATAACTGTTCCTTCTTTCTTATTTGTTGTTGAAACTTAATCTGACCTTTGTATACTTAAATGTGGTTTCATTAGATAGACCACTCACCAGACGTACACCCTTAACCCCTCTCGCAATTTCCTAGATTACTCACAGCCTTAAGCCCTCGTGCAGTTTTTCAACAAACAAAATTACAATTGTTTTTAAGGTAATTCTCAGCTTTAGCCCTGCAATCGTTTTAACGTCTATTTCATTTCAGATCCACCTGATATTGAAGCCACGTTCATCAAAAGAAATGCTACATCTTTGGAGTTAAACTCAATAGTACCAAATTCAGGATGGGACCTTTTCACCGTTGAAGCCACACCTCACCTTCCACAAATAATCGCCAATGAAACAAGTTCACTATTGCCTTTAGTTATCACTGGTTTAATTCCCGGAACTCAATACACATTTAATGTAACTGTAACGATCAGTGTCTACTGTGAATATGGAACAAATCACCCATCTTCAGATGAAATAATTGCATGCACAGGTGAGAAGTAGAGCCTCATTATCTAACAATTGTCCTTTTCATGTCTATGATCTCAAAAGTTCCATTAAAAGCGTGATAGCTGTTTTTAGCATCAATTTCCTACTCTATGTTAGTCTTCAAATGTTCGTCTGCGATGACTGTTAATGACAATTAGTGTCTTTAAGATTGCATGTAGCCTCCTGTCGTTTATCACAACAAATTTAACTATTCGCGTTAACGTTTCCAGCACCTGAAGCGCCATACATCAAACCACAAGATGAGCTCACAGTCGCCATTGTTAATTCAACATCAATTAGTCTGATTGGGAGCAAAATTGACTCTTCCGACACGTACGCTGTGACTGGACTGTTCAAAGACGGAGTGAGAGTATCTGGATTCACTCGATTACAATCAACATCATCTGAAGACAACTTGACATTGGATAACTTGTCACCAGGAACCAGTTACACTGTTGAGTTGGTGTCTGTAATTGGAACAAGCACTGACTGTGGAGGCAACAGCATAGATGGTGAAGTGACAAACTTAACAATATGCACAGGTAATTGAATCAAAATTTAAGGTTCTGCCACTATAAGATTTGGACAGATTTTGCGCAACATACGGTTCGATCAAAACGACGTAGAATGAGAATAATTAGCCAATATTTTTACCCGTGACTATGCAATTCATATCTTGTTTGTCTCCTGCTTTTGTACAGTTAATCTTTCTTATATCTCCAAATCTTAAACTTTGAAACTTTAAAAAGATAAAAAAAAACCTTCTCATCTGAATATCTTGGTTATAAAAATGTGCAGAACTCAACTTTGACCTAATTTTGAAAAAATGAACCCCTTGCCTAATCAATAGCCAGTGTCAACCTCTCAACATCTATTGTGTGATGCTCTCCTTCTTACAATTCAACAAACTTGAAATGTATTTGGCGCTGAATTTTACGAATCCAAGAGGAAGATCTTTTCATCGATAATTTTTTTGGAGTATATTTAAATCAGGATGTTAGAATCAATGCCGTCGTCAAAGCTAAGTGCTTAGACCAAACCACTGAACAAATTGAAGGGAGAGAGAAGAGAGTGGTTTTCTCTTCATGTCGTTTTTCTCTTCTTTTCGTCCTCTCGTCTTCCTGAGAGGAGCGAGAAACGTAGGTGTAGAAATATTATCGCTAAGCGAGCAAAAATTTTTGATCAATTGCGGTTTTATCCCAGCAGTTTTTTCTTTTAACTCCAATTTTTTCAGCCAGTTGTGCTTTTCTCAATTATTTAATTAGAAGTAGAGCATTTGCAAGCTTTTTTGGCCATCTGAAGCAAGTATAACAAACTTGGCTTCAGTTTACATCTATTTTAACTATTCAGGTTTGTTTTAAGCTTTTTTAGCAGTTTCAGTTCAGTTCATTTTTCAGCCATTGGGGAAATGTGTGTTTGAGAATGATTTTTTTAGCAGTCTTGACAGAGTCTGGAAAAAATTCGTTTGCTTTGAACTTTTTAAATCGAAAAAAAAATGTTTAAAATTGAACAATTTTTGACTTTTTCTTTTTTGGCAGTTTTTGGTTGTTTTTCTATTTTTTTTTTTGCTTCTCGATTCTACTTTTGCTGTGAAATGTTGATTAGGAGCTATTTTCAACTTAAAGCTAGAGATGGCTTTTTCTCTGAAATACATTAGAATTTTTATTATTATCTGCCTCAGTTTCTCTGCTGGATATTACAGCGCTCCTATTTTTAAAATCAAGAAAATTGTTTGTATTGGGGCTCTGTCGTTTTTCGTAAATTGTTTTCACATCTTTTTCATGACTTTAAGGTTTCAAAACTGGATTAAAATGTTATGCTCAGCGGGCATAATTTTTTATTAGAGGCTTTAAGGTGCTAGGGCCATTTTTGGCCATCTTAAGCAATTATTACAAACTTGGCTTCAGTTTACATACATTTTTAATATTCAGGTTTGTTTTAGGGTTTTTGGCATTTTCAGTTTCAGTTCATTTTTCAGCCATTGCGGAATTGTGTGGTTGGGAATGGTTATTTTAGCAGTGTTGACATACTTTAAATAAAATTTTGTTTGGTTTGAACTTCTAGTTCAAAAAAAAATTGTTTAAAAATGAACAATTTTTGATTTTTTGTTTTTTTTTTGCAGTTTTTGACTGTTTTTCTTATTTTTTGCTTCTCGACTCTACTTTTGATGTGAAATGTTGATTAGGAGCTATTTTCAACTTACAGCTAGAGATGGCCTTTTCTCTTAAATACGTTAGAATTTTTACTATTATCTGCCTCAGCTTCTCTGGTGGATATTACAGAGCTCCTATTTTTATAATCGAGAAAATTGTTTGTATTGCGGCTCTGTTGTTTTTCGTAAATTGTTTTCACATCTTTTTCATGACTTTAAGGTTTCAAAACTGGATAAACATGTAAAGCTCAGCAGGCATAAACTTTTATTAGAGGCTTTAAGGTGCTTAAGGTAATAAACTATTGGAAGGCCGTTATTCAAAGTTAAAAAGAAGACCTTTAAGAGTTTTTGAGGCCAAAAGTACAAACGTTTTGAGTTTTTTTTCATTTTATATAGTACTAAGATATATGCTGACTGTTTCTGATGTTCTATATACTGAAAATTATCCAGCCACCCGCGTCAATAATTACTATGATTTTTCCTTCCTCTTTAACATAACCCCAGTCCACGTGGAGCCGTTTTCAGACATTGTTATATGGCAGAATTCAGACTGTTTTTGGCAAGGTTGGCTTGTTCAATTGAGAAACTTTTAAATTCTTGAGTGTATTGGGTGATGCCATGTCACAATGCTACCTTTCTAACTGATGCTTCGTCTGCATCCTTCCCAGGATGAACGTGGAATGAAAAGAACAACACCTCTTAAGATGATTCCATTTGGGATAGTCTTTGTATCTTTCAGTTGTTCAAATCCTTTCTCCGCTTTTAAACATTGTTTCCAGTTGCCGCTTTTGATTCGTTTCCTTATGTCCGTTAAGAATCTGCTTGTTGCAAGCTCACTTTCTGGTTTCTGCTTAGTCACAAACACGGGGCAGGGTCAAATTTTTTGATTGCGAAGCACACTCAATCGTTGTCGTATTCGTCATCATCAAAATCCATTTCGCTCAAGGCATCTGCGTGGGGTATCCGCTCTCCTGGTGTGTATTTTAAATCAAAGTCTAGACCTATTAACGCTATTGCCAATCTTGGATTTTAATTGATGCTGTCTTTGGGATCTCCTCGTCTGCTGCAAAGGGATGTTTGAGTGATTTGAAGTCCATCTGTAGGCTAAATTGTCTTCCAAGGAAAAATTGCTTCAGTCTGGTCACTGCAAAGTCAATTAACAGTGCTTCACTTTCTATGCTTGAGTAGATTTGATCTGCTGGGGTCAATTTCCTCGAGACATTAAATACTGGAAATCCCTCCTACAAAAACCCAAAAACTGTTTTTTCAGAGGTGTCAGTAGTGTACTTCGGTGCATTTCGGCCGTCTGAAGCAAGTATTACAACTTTGGTTTCAATTTACAGCTATTTTTACTATTATGTTTTCTTTTTAGCTTTTCATTAGTTTCTGTTTTTCGTTCATCTTTTAGCTTTTAGGTTGTTGTGTGGTTGAGAAGGTTTATTTTAGACCTTTTAGCAGACTTTGCATGTGATTCGTTTTGTTTTCAACAAATTTAATTGAAAAAAAGGAGTAAATTGAATCAAATTGAGCAAACTTTTGACTCTTTGTTTGCTTTTAGCAGTTTTTGTTTGTTTTTCCAACTTTTTGCTTCTTGACCTTAAATTTGTAGTAAAGTTGTAGTTAGTAAATCTTAATTCTATTCTTAAATCTAGCGGTGTCTTTCTCTCCAAAAAAACCCAGAATTTTTATTAATTTCCGCCTCAGCTTTTCTCCTGGCTCTTGTAGCACTCCTATTTTTGCAATCCTTGGAATGGATTGTATTGATGCTCTGTTTTTTGTAAAGTAAACATAAACAATTTTTTACAACTTTGAGTTTTTAAGACGGGACAAACAGGTAGAACTTGGTGGCTTCATTACTACAACTTTGGTTTCAATTTTTAATAATTTCTTATGTTTGTTCAGTTTTAGCTTTTGGGGGTAATTGTGTTGTTGAGAATGTTTATTTTAGAAGTCTTAGAAGACTTTAACTAGAATTCGTTTTGCTTTGATTTTCCCAAATTAAACAAATTGTGTAAAACCAAGCAATTTTTAGCCTATTTCTCTGCTTTTCGCAGTTATTGCGTGTTTTTCTGTTTTTTCTTCTCGATCCTAATTTTTTGGTGACTTTTGAATTATTAGTCTATCTTTACCTAAAGCTAGAGATAGTCTTTTTGTGAAATAAACTAGAATATTCATTAATATTAGCGTCAGCTTTTCTGTTGGCTATTATAGCGGTTCTGTTGTTACAATACAAATATGAATTGTTTTGGTGCTCTGTATTTTCTAAAAAAATATTCACCTTTTTAATCAATTTGAGCTTTCAAAACAGGATAAACGGGTAAAACACAGCGGTCCTCAAATTTCATTAGTATTCCTTTAGCAGCTTATAGCGGTAGGCTATTGGGAAGGCTGATATTTGATGTTCAAAGGGCCATTTTTAGGAGTTTTTGAGCCCAAAAGTTGTAATGTTTTGAGTTTCTTTGCCATTTTGTAAGCGTATTACTAAGATGTTATTTAACTGTTTCTGATGCTTTATTTCCTGAAAACTATTCAGTCACCCGAGTCATTAATTACAGTGGTGCTGCCGTAGTCCTCAACATAATCCCAGCCCATGTAGAATCATTCCTTTCGGTTTCTGACCATGATGAGACTGTTTTTCCCAGTCTAGGCCTGTTCAATTGAGAACTATTAAATTTTCTAATAAAAAGTTGAGTGTCTTGGGTAATGTTGTGCCAGAGGCTATCATTCTAACAGATGCCTGAGTTGTATTCTTCCAACAATAAGTGTGGAATGAAAAGAACAACACCTATGAAGATAATTTCATTTTGGTTGGTCAGTGTATCCTCCAGTTGTTTGAATCCTTTTCCGATTTTCACTTTTTTTGGCAATTGCCAATTTTGATTCATTACATTATATTCTTTAAGAGTCTATTTGTTGCAAGGAAAAAATGGGTAAAATGAATAAAATCGAACGAACTTTTGACTTTTTGCCTGTTTTATGCAGTTTTTGCCTGTTTTTCCAATTTTCTGTTTCTCGATTCTAATTTTGTGGGTAAATCTCAATTAGTACTTATTCTTTACCTAAAGCTAGAGATAAACCGAAACAAACCAGAGTTTTTTTAATATGCGCCTCAGCTTTTCTGCTGGCTATTATAGCACTCCTATTTTTACAATCCAAGGAATGGATTGTATTGATGCTCTATTTTTTGTAAGGTAATTTCACACCTTTTTTAATGATTTTGAGCTTTCAATACGGGATAGAGAGGTAAAACTCCGCAGGCATCAATTTTCATTAGGTGCCTTAGCCGCCTTTAGTATTGCTTCGGGTGCTTATAGTGGTAAGCTATTAAGAGTGTAAGGATGTAATTCAAGGCTAAGAGGGCCATATTTGGGAGTTTTTGCCAATTTTTGAGTTTCTTCGTCGTTTTATTTATTATCAAGATACAGTTTAATTGTTTCTGATTTTTTATTTCCAAAAAACTATCCAGCCACTCGGGTTAACATTTAGTGAGATATTGCCTTGGTCCTTACCAATACCCCAATCTATGTGAAGGCGTTCCCAAATCCGGGTTTTTGGCCTTATTGAGACTGTTTGTCCCAGGCTAGGCTTGTTCATTTGAGAATTTTTAACTTTTCTAACAAAATGTTGAGTGTCTTGGTAATGCCCTGCCACGTTGCTATCTTTCTGACTGATGCTTCAGTTGCTTTCTTCGCAGAATGAAAATGGAACTAAAGGAAAAACACCTCTTTAGATGATTCCATTGTGGATGGTCAGTGTATCTTCAAATCGTTTTTCTGGTTCTAAACATGGTTTCCAATTGTCCTTTTGATTCGTTTCTTTATTTCCTGGAAAAGTCTGTTTGTTGTAAGTTAAGTTTTGATTTCTGCTTTATTCATCAAATCAATGAGCAGAGTAGGTTGATTGCGAATTACACTCAATTGTTGTCGGATTGGTCATCATCAAAATTCATTCTGCTCAAAGCATCTGCGTTGGGTATCCACTATCCCGGTGTGTACTTTAACTTAAAGTCTAAACTTATTAGAGCTATTCCCTATCTTGTTATTCTAGCTGATACTGTCTTTGGGATCTCCTCGTTTCGTGCAAATAAAGGGATGTTTGGGTGGTTTTTGGTCTGTGGGTAAGGTAAATCGTCTTGCAAGAGGAAGTGGCTTCATTTTGGTGAATTGGTGAAAAGACAATTGCCAGTGCTTCACGCTCTATACACCTGAAAACCGATAAATTTCCTGTTCGATAAAATTTTAATTTTAATTTCTTTTGCTTTTGTTATTTAAAGCAAAAGTTTGAATGTTGAATAAAAGTGATGGTAAGCAATTTTTTTCTACTCTACATGAGTATTTTTTGGTGCTAACAAACGTTGCAAGCAAAAATGATCGGTGTCAAGCACACTTGATTTATCAAAAAATATGAATCTAGGTTTCTGTTTCGACCACTTTACCACCTTAAGGCATTGTCTCCTTATCGGTGTACTTGAAATGGGCCGCTTTCTGGCTATGCCCTCTTCCCAATAGTCAAGAAAAACAGGCCTTTAAAACTACGTGAAATATTTTGGACTCTCAAAAGCACTAATTTGTCGTGTTACTGAACATCATGTTACGTGTACAAGAACAAGTCTCAAGAATTTTACGGAGAACTTTAAATGCTTTAACAAATGTAGAAGTCGACATTTTTTAGGTTTGTGCAGGCTTCTTACAGTTCTTACTTTTATATGAGAACAACTGATGGCTTAAAAATGTGTGCTTAATTTTGATTTGTTTTATGGCCACTGCAGCTGTCAGATATTGTTGCGGCTTCCCTGGTATACAAAACAAGAATTGTGTAAAGTAGTACCATCAAACACGAAGAAGGTTCAAAACGAAACTAGAACAATGCAAATAGTTGATGTCAGCATTCATGACTTATCATTACTCAAGTCTAATTTCAGCCAGAAAGGAATCTATACAGCATCGATTTTCTTATTAATAGCCGCCCTCATCTTCTCAGCCGGCTATTATAGCGCTCCTGTTTTTTTTTACAATTCAAAGAATTTGAATTGTATTGGGGCGCTGTCTTTTTTTTAAGATCTGTTCACACATTTTCATGATTTTTGAAGTCAAATTGGAGTGGTGATTTTGGTCACGCCGAAACAGGAAGTGGATCGAAAAAGCGAGTGGTTTTGCGGTGTGAATTTTTTTCGCTCTAATTTTAAAGTAGAGTGAGAAAACGGTGTTTGAACAAAAATTCGCTCTCTCGCTAGTGGTTTTTTGTTAACATGTGGCAATTTCACTGTGGTTTTTACTATTTTTTTTCGATTTTTTGGATCGGATTTTTTTCTAAATGGTTTCCCCAATCCATTCATAGTTCATTCCAGGTCTATTTTTTGTTCAGTCAATGAAAGTTCTTTGAATTGTACGTCAGGACTTGTCCTGCTATGTTTTTTTACTTCGTCGAATAAAAAAATGTTTCTCTTTACCACATTTTGCCGCTTTTTCAACATCTTGCGTGATATCTTTTTGACTTCTCTAGGCTAGTTTCTCTCTTCTCTCACTCTGCTAAAAGTGAATTGGAACATCAGTTGCTCAGCAAAGCAATTCAAAATGAACTGAGTCAGTATAAAAAACTGAAGTCAGAAGTAGAAACGGGATAAACCCATAAAGCCCAATTTTAGATGCCCGCTATTTGAACGTCGTTCCTATAAGTCTTAGTTACCATCTCGAATGCTTAATGGTATCGATAGTAGCCCCTGTAGCCTCTCTCTAAGAAACAGAAGTACGTTATGTTCAACTATGAAACGTCATCAAAATAAATCGGACTTAAAAAATGTTTTTGTACAAAAATCTTTTTTTTTCAATATCTTCTGTTCTTTCAATCCCAATGATGCTTATTGGAATCAACGGCGGCTTGTTTCCGGCAATCTGCCGGGTATGTTTTCCGCGGTTTCAAACCTTTTATTTGGGTCAATAACGCTTCCGATTATGACGTCAATTCAATGTTTTTGTACTTTTTAAAGCCGCGATTGTTCAGTAAAAAACCTAATAATTTATAGGGTTAGTTCTTTACTGTTTTGCCTCTGAAAATATTTATGATCTCCCGCAATTTGTTCACTTGAGGAATAGATCGTACGTGATAGCCTATATATAATCTGTGTTAATCATATGGAAGTGAGCGATAGTTTGAGCCCCTGTCTCCGTGAAGTTGTCTGTGAGAGGATGAGCTCTGACTCAGCCATGCTTTCAGTTTGATCAAAGTCTCAACATTCTTGGCAGCAATAATTGTACCATTTCAAAGTTTCAGACGCAAAAGAAGTGGCTATAGTCACTGAACAAAGACAATCATGCTAACAAAATTAGTAATTTGACAATTCGCGAATAATAAAAAAAGCACAGCTATGAACAGGCCACTTTTAATATACTGCAGACCAAAATAATAATTCTGTTCGGCTGGGACTGTGCAGAACCAAAGTTGCTATAAAACGAGGTGTGAGGGCGAGAAACCCGAGGCAATTGTTAAAACAAAAGAGAAAGTCAATAAAATTAACTCTTTTTGGAACTCAAGATAGAACTGTCTAACTGTGGACAACTTGTTTCAGCGCCACCGGAGCCCTATGTAAGGGTGCACTCCTACCACGGCTATTACGAAAACAAAGTTGTGATTGAGTCTGTCTCTTTAACCCCGGGATCGTTTGCTACATTCTCAGCATATCTGAGCCCAGCACCCACAAACACTTCGTATTTGAATATTACCAATGAAGCATTCAACTCAACTGATTGGGAACTGACTAATTTGGATGGAGCAACCGAATACAGTCTGACAGTGAGAATTGAAAAACCTTTCGGTGTCTGTGGAATAACGGAAGCTGACAGTTTGTACAAATCAGTGACCGTCTGCACAGGTTAGCGAAAAATTAATTAGCAGTTTCATGCAGCTCAGAACAAATTGTGCATGGACACTTTCTTTTCTGTGAAAATTTTAAAATTATCATTTTTGTTTAATTGTCCGCGCAACAAATTTACCACGGACCACGTAAATCATCGACCTGGTTCTTATTAATAGCCGCACAGCTATAGTGGGGCTATTTCTGGCCTTCTGTTTAGGTTTTTGACAATCCATGAATTATATTATGTCGAAGCTCTCTATTTTTTTATAGCTGCGAAGCTGTAAGCTGAGCGTAGCTATATTGCGGTGCTCTTGGTTTTTTTTTGTTTCGTCGTCTGACGCTCTTTTTTCGTTTTACATTTGTTCACACAGCAAAGCTGAAAAAGTCAAATTTTCTGAATGACTTCTTCCTCTCACTAACGGCATTTGCGCGCGTGACGTCATTTCTCACTCGCTTTAGCGATAATTTTTTAGGTTATTTGCGTGATTAGATTTTGATCATACGTGACTTGCCTCACTCAATAAAATGACTTTTGCACTTTAAAACTTAAGTTTAATTTGAATTTGTTTAAGGTCAAAGGAACTCATATGTGCTGTAAAGGTCCCCAATAAGAGGCTTCTGTGGAATGAATTTTAACAACCGTTATTGATTTATCGCTGAATGTTTTTTAGCCTAGTTTTTTGAGCGGCGTCGATTTATTTTTCAATTTAGATCTGTATCTGTTTCTATCTCTATTATATGGCACGCAGGTCTATTCTTTCGCAGCTATTCCGGCAATCTGCCGGCTATGTTTTACAATTCAAAGAGTTATGGCGATCTTTTATTAATCGGACCAGTTATTTTGAAACAGGATGTAAAAGTCAAGGCTTGACGTTCAAAAATGATGATTTTTTGTTTGTTTTTGAACAAAAATGGAGAGCGTAGAGTGTTTTTGTTCATACCAGCTTTCGAAAGAGAGCTAGAAAAAAATGTGTCAAAAGTTTTTCGCTGAGGGAGCTAATTATTGTGATCACGTGAGGCATTTTCGAAGCGGTTTTTAAATTTTTACTTAACTTTTTATTGTGAAGAGGTTCTTCTGAACCATAATAACAAGTAACTGTATTTTTTGACCATCTCAACCATATATTAAAATTTTATATGGAAGCCTGATCTTTTTTTGTGATTTCGCTTTTTTAACGGATTTTGTGCTTCTCTTTAATTGCTCTCAAACGAAGTTTGTGGCAATTATGCTAGAGCTGTCGATTTGTTTTTCTCCGATTTTTTATCTGACCCATTTGATTTTTCGTCCTCAAAATCGGGATAAACAGGTGGTCTCCAGCGGGCATTAAGTGCTCTTAGAGCTTTTCTGCTCACTAGTCTCCATTAAATTCACAAAAACTGTTTTTGAGACTTATTCTTTTGGTGTGAAGAGCGGTTCTTAGAAGTTGACCCCCACCCCACACCACCCCCCCCCCCCCCCATCACCCCTCCCACCCGCTGCCGTCTCCTCGTGCCTATTCAATTAAACTAAAGCTAGCCTCTCTAACTCTTGTTGATGCCGCACTTCAGCGGCTGTTATGTGGCGTGGTATCACCGTCTATTACCCTAACCTCACGCCCCTTCAATCAAGCTAAATCTAAAACAAAGTCAACCACTCGCCGGTCATTTGAGAGCAATTTACCCAACGTTAGTCGTTTATGTTTATGTTTTCAATGTCAGAAAATGTTTTTTAATGTTCTTTTTTTTATTGTCAATGAAATTTATGTTGGTGCCGAGTTTTATTTCTGTCCTGTTTTGTTATTTAGTATCAATTAAAGTTGGTTTTAATAAAATGAAATACGCTAAATTTGAACAACTTGTTTGCTTAAATTTTAGTTTTTGAAGTTTTTATTTAATTTTTTTTACAGCCTTTCAGAACTTTTTGATGTGTTCAACTAGTTATATAGGGTTAATGGTATGATCATTTTCGATAGCCGCTTTCAATTGCTCGGCCGACTTTCATACCGCTCCTATTTTTTTTGCCGTGAAAAATATTTTTGCTTTGCCTTAGTTCGCAGCTTGTTCAACATTTCGAGTGAACTCTTTTTGACATCTCTGGGCTAGTTTCACTCCTTTGTGATTCTGCTAAAAGTGTTTTTAGACAGCATTACTCATCAAAACAATCAAAAATGCATAGAATTAAATCTGAAGTAGAAGAGGGAGAAACCCATAAAGCTCAGTTTTAATTGCGCTCAGTTTTAATTGCGCATTTTGTTCGTAGGTATTATCTCAGATGCTTATTGGTATTGATAATAGCCCATGTAGCTTCTCTCTCTACGAAGCGGGAGTATGTTTAGCTCCAAAATGACATCAAAATAGTTCACATTTTCATTTTTTTGTACAAAAATTATTTTATTCTATTCTTTCAACCCCAACTTTTGTAATGGGAATCAACGTGGCTATTTTCCGGCAATCTGTCGGTTTTTTTTACAAAGTGAAATAATTAATCAAATGATTATTCAAATCCGCATTTTTTTGTTGATTTTACTTCCTGCTCATATTAAGTGTTCTTCAGAGCATTTGGGTGTCGTTTGGGTGCTAACTGAATTAGGAAGAGTTGTTTTTCAAAATGTGTTGAGAACCGTTTTTGAGACTTTTTATATTTTCAATGAACACTATTAAAGTTTTAACAGTTTTTTTTAGATTTCATGCTTTAACTCCTTCCTGTTTTCTCACTTTTCCTCATTTTCTGAGACATATTGCTGATTATGTTACAGTTAACTATTGTAAATTATGTTGATAATTTGTTTACTCAGTCTTTCGCTTCAAATTGAGTCTTATAATGAAACTAGTCTTTTTTATCAGTTAGTGATTGAGTAGGGTTTATGTCAAATTTCATTTCCAGTTGATTCCGGAGACTTCCAATTATTTTCTTTTACTCTGTTTTCACTTTTTTGACCTTCTCTTTTCAATGAGAAGTCACACTGTAGATGTGAATTTCAATGTGCTTTTTAACGTGAATTGAGAGCATGGTGTTTAAACACATTTTCGGTGTTTCTGAGCGTTTTCTTTTTCAGTGCGGGCAACTTGAGTAATTTTTCACTGTTTTCTTTTCCTTTTTCTGTCTTTCTATTTCTAAATATCGCAACTGATGTTAAAAAATTCGAGTTTTAGTTACATGTCTCAATGATTTTGATGCTACTTATTTTCAATGATATTCGTTAAAAAAGACTATTCTTCCAGATGTTGTTTGCGTTGTCCTTTTACTTTTTCTGCTGTAGTTTTCTACAAAAGTTGGTTTTTGCTGTCTAAAATCCCCTTGTTTGAAACTTTTTGATTCTGACGTAGTTAGTTATACTAACTCCGATAACACTCTGTTTTTTTTCTAAAGGATAAGAAATTTTTTTGTTGTGCTTTGTTAATAGCAGCCCATCATCTTCTCAGCCGGCTATTACAGCCCTCCTATTTTTTTACTTCGTTGAACTTTTTTTCGCTTAACCCATTTTGCCGCTTTTTCGACATTTTGCTTGAAATCTTTTTGACTTTTCTAGGCTAGTTTCTCTCTTCTCTCATTCTGCTCAAAGTCCTTTTAAACTTTTAAACAGCAGCTGCTCAGCAGAGCAATTCAAAATGAAGATATTCAGTATAAAAAAAACCAAAGTCAAAATTAGAATCGGGATAAACCCATAAAGCCCATTTTTAGATGCCTGGTACTTGAACTTTGTTCTCATAAGTTTTAGTTACTATCTATAATGCTTATTGATATTGATAATAGACCCTGTAGCCTCTCACTAAGAGACAGGAATATGTTCAATTACGAAATGACATCAAAATAAATCGCACTTAAAAATGTTTTTGTACAAAAATCAATTTTTGTTGATATTTTTTTTCTTTCAATCCCAATAGAGTTATTGTAATCAACGGCGGCTATTTTCCGGCAATCTGCCGGGTATGTTTTACTTTTGTGGACGTTTTTGCGTTCCATTTTTTGGTTCGTTTGCTTGTTTTTTTGTTACAAGAGACTAATTTTTCACAAAGGTGGATTTTGTTGTCTTCCGTTGTTTGAATTTTATTTGAGGAGTGGTCATGCTGTCTGTTTTCACACCTTTTTCTTGACTCTGATATTTCAAAATGGGATAAACAGGTATGGCACAGTGAGCATTTAAATTTCGTAGAGGCCAAAAGCTGGTTTTAGTTGCCTTTGAAGTCATAATGGTATTGAAGCTGCTGTTAAGGCCTTTATTAAGAGTTAAAAATCATTTTAGTGCGTTTTAGCGCCTAAAATGGTTCAATTCACTCTTGAGTTGGTGCTTTTCAAAGTATTTTGACATATGTATGTTTAATTTTCATCGCCATTTCATGAGCTATGTTTTTTGGTAGTGCAAACATTAACATGCAAAAATGATGCTAACAAAAAATGATACTAATTTCTGCCTTTTTTGAAAAATTTTGTTATTTTTGGAGTTAATGCGGCCTCAGAATCCAAAGAACCGCCTCTAAGGTGACGAAGGTTGATAAGAGTTTGTTTCACAGCTTTTGTTGACTTTGGAACGGTTTTCAACATTTTGAAATTACGACTTTTAGAACTTTCTTTTAAAATAAGCTTCCAAGTTTTTGAAAACTTTTGCTGTTTTTTGGTTTTTCCCTCGCCGATGGCCAACAATTTCCTCTAAGATTTGTTATTATGTTACTACATAAACGATAGATGCAATGGAAGAGATTTCAAAATTTTAATATCGCAAGTTTTTTTCGGTTTTCTATAAAATTGGAAGTTTTTCACGTTTTCTGTAAATTACAATCAAATTCCGAGTTTACGGGCCAATAAATCTTTTTTACATACTACAGAAGGTTTACTTGACGGATTCCAGAGACAATAAAAATGGTTTTGAACAAATAAATATTGAAAAAATTATAAGTATTGTATTCTCAAGTTCTTTTGTAATTAGTAGCCAACAAAACTTCAAGACTTGTAGATGGATTATTTGTTTTATTAAAATGGATCACATTTGGCCATCAGAATTAAATATTCAAGAGTTTTTTTTGCAATGATTATATTTTTATATTTTTGTGTTGTTCGTTTCACATTTTTAGTTTTCCCAGTTTTTGAGATTTTTCGTCTCTTTGGCTGTTACTGTTCCATATTCTGCTGGTTGGTAGAAATGTTTCAAGTTCTATATTCAATTCTTTGGATTGTTTTTGACGAACTGTGCTTCTTTGTTTTTTATTTTGTCGTAAAGCTTTTGTTACAACCATATTCAGTCATAACCACTTCAAATCTGCTTTTTGTTCATTCGTTCATCCAATTTCAATAAATTGCGTGCTTGACGTCGTTTTTGAATCTTAGTTTTTGAGTTAATTAGCGCTTTTTTCTCTCTGAAATTGACTTTTTTACTTTAATTTAAAGAGAGACAGCAAACATTTGAGAACTTGAAGCAAGAGCCCAACAAAGCTAAAAAATGAGATAGAAAACAGTTTGATTATGTTCAGTGTGATTTCTAAGTCCAAGATGGGTTGAAACAACGGTTCTCAAGTTTTGCTCTAATATTCAAAGCTCCAAGGAAACATAGAAAAAAATACGCATGACTATGTTATCAAAAACGAACTATCTAAGCAATCACGAATGATAATATATATATATATATATATATATATATATAGGCTGGAAAGTAAAACAATGATTCTCCTTTTTTAGCGTTTAACTTAGGGTCTCAAATGGACAATAAAGTATTGATTTTTATAATACGAATCTAACTTTTTTGCAAATTCACTATGCAAATTAACTCAATGCAAATTAACTACACTTTTTGCTGTCAAATATATACGGAAAAGAAGATACGACAACTCCTTGAACAAAGACAAGACGCGTATTATATCTGATGGAAACTGTTGGAACTATTAAAAATTGTATGGAACGAAATTTACGAAGTGCTGCTTGTAAAATAAATATTGAACACAGTGAGCATAATATAAAGTAATTCTGTATACTTCAATACGCCAAACGTCAAAACCTATAATGGAGCTGCCTTCAATAGACGTATATTTGATTTCTACTACAGTTTAATGACAAATTTTGCTCTGATAACATTTTCTAAGAGCTAGAAAAGAATACTTATTTTCTCTGTTTACCTTTAGGGCACGACGATGTGATTTGCTTTTGACAAGTAAATAAAGAGAAAGAGAAAAGGCTTCCAGAGAAAGACTGCAATTTTTACTACGAAGGGGACTACGTAACGTAGTTTTTTCTGCACAACGTTATGTCCAAATTCAATAAAAAATATATCTTTACAGCAAAACCTTTTTGGCAACGTTGCAAACACAGACACACAGAAAAAAAAACAAACAGAAAATAAAAGAAACTGAAGATTGTCTTATGGAAAAACCTTGTAATGTGCTGCGTGAAATCGTAAATCTTACATCAACCATTTGAGGATTTAAAACAATCAATGTTTTGTTATTATAGCTGCGAAGCTGTAAGCTGAGCGTAGCTATATTGCGGTGCTCTTGGTTTTTTTTTTGTTTCGTCGTCTGACGCTCTTTTTTTCGTTTTACATTTGTTCACACAGCAAAGCTGAAAAAGTCAAATTTTCTGAATGACTTCTTCCTCTCACTAACGGCATTTGCGCGCGTGACGTCATTTCTCACTCTCTCTAGCAAAAGTTTTTTGCGTGATTAGATTTTGATCACAAGTGACTTACCTCACTCAATAAAATGACTTTTGCACTTTAAAACTTAAGTTTAATTTGAATTTGTTTAAGGTCAAAGGAACTCATATGTGCAGTAAAGGTCCTTAATAAGAGGCTTCTGCGGAATGAATTTTAACAAGCTTTATTAATTTATCGCTAAATTTTTTTTACCTAGTTTTTTGAGCGGCGTCGATTTTTTTTTTCAATTTAGATCTGTATCTGTTTCTATCTCTATTATATGGCACGCAGGTCTATTCTTTCGCAGCTATTCCGGCAATCTGCCGGCTATGTTTCCACGCCAAAACACAAAAAAATCCTCATTATTTGACGCAACACTGATAGTTGTATAAGACGGTAGTATAAATCTACCACTGAACTTAGAACTTTTTCTAAGAAATCTGTTGCTGGGAAAAGGTCCAAAATTTGCACGCTGCATTTGTTGTCTGTGTACAATTTTCAATTGATTTTGTGAATGAGTAATTTTTGTTACGTCATGCATTAAAAATAGTTTTGTTAAATTGGGAAGTGGAAAAAACTATTCCTCATGAAGCTCTCAAGAAGGATTAGTTCAAGTTTTAATGCATTATTTCCGTTCTCAAAATACCCTGCTTTCTTATCTTTTATTAATGCTTTAAAACGCATAGGGATAACTCCCCTGCTTTTACGCGAGCTAACACTACACGCAATCACCTTCTAAGTCACGTGAGAGAAAGTCTCGCAAAAACAACGCAGCACTGCTCCTCTTTTATTATTTGTACACTTACGAGCAATTGGATATAGTTTGGATAGTGTATGCGTTAATACATGTATTTCGCTTTACATTACCTTAATACATTTAGTTTGCTATGTCTAATCTCAACGTTTTTATTCAGCTGTACTCATTTTTTAGAAAAATTTTGTCTACTACACTCTTTAATAATATATGTAGTCAGCTTTACTTAGTCCTATAATTTTTTCAACCTTTTCTAGTCTTAGTACATGCAGTCATCCATAACCTATCATAAAACAAAGAAAAATATTAACCTCGGAAAAGCCCTATCTTAAAAGGGGTCTTCAACCCCACCCCGCCATCGGTGCTGGGTCGATCAGTTTGGCTGAGTTTTCTGCAATTGAACAGTTTGCGATTTTTTTGTTGTTTGCGTTTAGCGTAAGCTTATTCCCGCAACTATTTTTTCTACAATTTTTGCAATTTTGTGTATTTGACTTTCCTAAATGACCTAATTTGTCAATGGGTTGTTTTTTTTTGACATCTGTTTCGGTTCTTGTTTCGCTTGTTGTGCCAACTAATCTCTTGAATTCTTCGCAAATATAGTTCTTTTCTTATTAGCTAAGCAATTCTGACATTTTGAAATTCACCTAAAACTATTCTTTACGTGTTATTTTCTGAATTATATGTTGTACTTGTTCGTTGATATCCCTTTTTAATTTCTTGCAAGTGCACAAAAGTGAACGGAAATGCTGCACTTTTAAAATTGTTTATTGCTTGAACGATGTTTGTTTTCCCTAATTATTACTGTTCATTCTGATTTCCATCTGTTCAGATTCTGTTTTCATTCAGAAGGATGTGTCCGTGGAAGCCTAGCTGTGTTTTCATGTTTTTTTTTTTGGGGGGGGGACTCCAAGAGTAATATCTTTTTTTGCTGTTTCACAAAGATTGGCGTTATGTTTACCATACTAGTTATATTGGTTTATTTCTGATTCTCTCTTGAATCGCTGTCTAAGATCAGCTGTTGAAACGTCTTTTAAAAACAATTGAATTGGATATCAGGCAATTGAAAAATTATGCTTTTTATTTAAATTTGAGTTATCTTTATTCTATTAGAGTTTACATTTTTCGGTACAGTCTAAGCCTGCTTCGGATCTCGTTATATTTCGGTGTCTATGTCACCATCAATATCGGCCGACTGTGACACCATTGAGTTTTGCTTGCTTTTAAGATCTCTAGCAAATTTTGCTTCTTTTTGAATGATAAATTTAATTTTTGATACAAAGGGAAAAAAAGAATCCTGGTTCCTTTTTGAAAATTAAATATATCAGTAGTAAGTAAATACTGTCTCAAGAGAGGGGGGGTTATCCTACGATACTTAAACATGGGATAATAGGGGGTTATCCTAGACGGAAAGGGATTAAGGTGATTAGGCGGCCTTGAAACTCATTTTTCCGCCATGACAACCCAAGCGACGGTTGATTTGAAAGCTATTCACGAAATTTACAAGGAATTGAAAAAGGATTATTTTCAATACGGTGAAAGGTTTCTTTATTTCTTGGCAACATGTCAGTACTTGGATCCTGATCTTGATTTGGATATTGCGATGAAAATGAGACCCTATGGTTGACTGATTGGTATTGATAATTCGTCTCTGGACAAGTATTTCAAGTCTTACAAAATTTTGAGGTTGCATGCTATACTTCACGACGCTTCAGGTTTTGTCTTTGAATATAGTGAAAAAGGGCCGGGCTATTCGTATGTCCTACCGTGTCCAGCGACAAACGAGTATCTTGGTCACGTGACAGGACTTGCCTTCTGTCTATATGTAAAGACTTTTAAAAGCAATTTATTCAGTTTCCTGGAATGTTGAAATCAAGACCAGTTGTTCTTGATTTTGAAGGCTTTCGACATAAAGTCTGGTTTTATTATCAAAGAACTAGCTGTTTCGACAGAAAATTATTGTGATACTGTGTCATTTTTACCCCCAACTTCATTCAACATACTGTCTTCGAGTGAGAGACGATCATACAGTTGGGTGTCAAAATATCTCTATGGTTTGAATTGGGAGAGTGGAGATTATCCATATTGTTATTTGCAACAAATTTTTGATAGCATAGCACTTCGATTTCCCTTGGCAACTTTTTATGCGAAGGGAACAGAAAAAACAGAAACTATTCAGAAACTTCTCAAAAAGGACGTTATCAATTTAGAGATTTTATTATGTCCAAAAATTGAAAATTTGAAAATTTTTCACGAGACACCAATTTGTACTTTACATGTTTTGAGCTGTCCTAAGCGGCAAAGAAATCAACACTGTGCAAGAAAAAAAGCTACACTTTTTTACCTGTGGCTAACGAATGAATCGACGGTCCGAGAAAGCAGCATCGTCTCTACTTCAAGTGAACTTGTCCCCAAATTTAGTGGTTTACAGTTGTATAGCGGATGAAAATCAATTAACAGCTACACTTGTCAAAGAGGAAAAAGTTGACAGTCGTGGTCAAATTGTACTGAGGAAACAGCAAATTGTCTGTACTGGAGCTGAAATAGAAGCCTTCAAGAAATACCTTTCACTTTTGGAGTACTTTCAATTGTACCATGTCTTTGGAAGAGAAAATGCGAAAGCTGAAACTAACCCCTTTACCTATGCCCAAGCGTGCAGAACCAGTTCTGACGTCACTGAACGATAAGAGCCTTGCAGCTGAAATAAGACGAAGAATTGAAAAGAACAACGTACAGTCAATTGTTTTCAGAGAAAAAACTGACAGAGTAAATGCGAACTACACCATTACTTTTATCAATGATAATCAAAACTCACAATTTGTATCTTATGAAATTTATATAATGAAATAACCAAATTTACCTCTTTTTTTAAAAAAAAACTTATTTTGAAATGAGTAAAGCAGAGGATCAGTTAGATACAGGCGGGGCAATAACTGACTTAGTGTTTGATGATAATCACCATGAAAGACGATCATGGAGGTTTTGTAATTCAAGGATACCACGATCAGAAGTTGTTTATTTTACACAAGTTTTTATTATAATTTTTCTCATAATAGTTTCTCTGGTAAAACTTGTGTTTTTCCAGCTTGAATGTGAAGAGTCTACATTTTGGTTTTCTCTTTTTCGTGTACAGTTGGATACGCTCTTCCCAACCCAAAATTATGAACAAAATCATTTCAACAACTGACCGGCTGTTTATGGCCGTTTGCGGTCCGTCATGTTGTGGAAAAACAGAGCTTATTTTCAGAATGTTACCCGAAAACACATTTTCTCCAAAGTTCCTCTCAATTTTTTATTTCTACCAACATGAACAACCCAAATTTTATGTCACTAGAGGCAAAACTAAACATACAGTTTACCAAATTTTCAAGCTTCGATGTTGGTGTTTGACGATTCATGTGAAGAGATTTTTAATGACAAAGAGTTTTCGAAATTGGCTACAGCAGGACGTCACAAAAACATTAGTGTAATTTACGTAAAACACAATTTATTTCAACAAAGTAAGTGGTCACGAACTATTGATCTTAATACAACACACATCATTTTATTTAAATCACCCCGTGACATTCAACAGATTGGTTTAATTAGTCGACAGCTTAATAACACGCAATTTTTGAAAGATAGCTACGAGCTAGCAACCAAACAACCCTTTGGTCATTTACTGATCAATCTGGATCCAAAAACATCGGACGTTTTACGTTACTGCTCCAATATTGTTCCACCAGGACCATCCGTTTTTTACCTTCCCCCAGCTAAAGCTGTTAAAACCAATTTGAGTAATGAGAGAGAAAGAGCTTTGTATGCTGCGGCGAATGTTAGAGACATCGGACATAAAGTCAAAAGAACTAATCAAGTCGGCACCAAATAGTTTTATTAACTTTCTTTGCGAGTGTTTGCTTAATGTTGTCAACGATAACGTTCCCGTCAAGAAAACATTAATACAAGGTCATAAAAATTCATTTAAAAAACTTTTATCTAAACAAACAAGTTTAAAAAATAAAAGGCAGATTTTTGCTAAAAACACGGTTCTTTTGAAAGGTATTGCTCTCTCGTGTTACCTTCATCTGAGGAAGTGATAGTGTATACTGAAGAATTTATCTTAATTCCCAAAAGAATGTTCATGTCAACACAGCCGGCAAAAAGTGAAATTTTTGACAAGCCTGTCTACAAACAGAAAGCCACGCAATTGTCTCTCATTCAAAGAAACATGTTACAAAATCCGGAAAAAAGTGAAAAAGAGGATGGAGTAGTCCAGACAGAACCCAGCATAAATGTTGAAACAGATCATGAGGAAAAAGAGGAGCCGATGAGTGATGACAGTGAAATTGAACCTATTGTCAAAAAAAGTACAACTACAACGTTTCAGTCAATAATGAGAGATTTGGGAGTGATGGAGAAAAATAAAATCGGAAGAGCAGAAATCATTCTCAACAAGATATCAGAATCCCCGACAATATCCATTGAAGATCCAGGTGGTATCATTCATATTGATAACCAACCACTTGGCTTAAAAGCGTCAACTTTTTTGTATAACACACAGCAGTCAACAAAGAAAATTGACTTTCAAAAATATTTTCGAGCATTATTAGCTCTCGATCTTCCATCTCATTTAGTTTCGAATACCTATGCCAAACAGATCTTGGAAGCGTCCGAAAGTGAAGAAGAAATTTTTGCAAGCCGACGAGGACAATCAGGAAGCGGTTATCAAGTTACCAACCAAAGAAAAACGGGGACAAGAAAAAAGACCGCAGAAGGAGAGACCAAACAGCAAAAATGGTCTTACTTCTTCTGAGAAAAAAACGTTGGACCAACTGTATTTGAAGGGACCTGCATCGTTTGTAAACCCAAAGCGATTAAAAACCCAAAGCAAATTATCATTTGGTAAAGTTAAGACATACTTGGAAACCAAGTCATCTTTTACAAAATATCGCCCAATTCGTTTACGATTTCCCAGACTTAAAGTAATAGTAAAAGACATAAATGAAATTTGGTCCGTTGACTTGGCTTTTGTGGATAAACTAGCAAAATACAACAGAAATGTTAAATATTTATTGGTTGCGGTCGACTGTCTTTCCAGATACCTTCGTGTGGAGCCCTTAAAAACAAAGTATGCAACGGAAACTGCCTCGGCCTTTAAAAAAATGATAAAAAACAAGCAACCACAAAAAGTGTGGGTTGATGATGGTACAGAGTTTCTTGGAGCCTTCAAAACCTTATGCAACAAACGATGAATTCATTTATACAGCACTTTTAGTGAAAAAAAGTCTGCATTCGCAGAGCGGAACATTCGGTCACTAAAAAACATTATCTACAAGTACCTTGAAGAAAAGTGGACATACTCCTACATAGATAAACTGGATCAATTTGTGAAAACAATTAATTCACGAGTCAACCGAGTAACCAAACTTGCTCCAAATAAAGTCACTAAAAAGGATGTTCCACGACTTGTCTCGTTGAGCGCTCAAACAATCAAGTTTCAGAGACCCAAATTTTACGTTGGAGATTTTGTTAGAATTGTCAAAAAAGACGAAGCCTTCAGGAAAGGGTATAAACAATCTTTCACCGACGAAGTTTTTGTAGTAGAAAGCTTAGCAACCTTCAATCCGCCAACGTATTCACTTATTGATGCAAACGGTGAAAAATTGATGGTAAATTTGATCAACCAGAGTTACAGCTTGTTCGTGTAGAGAAAAATGAGTGAAAACCGTTTCACCGATGAATTCACTGTGCATGTTATTTCATCTGCTTCAATGGAAATTTTTGACTCTAACACCCTCAGTTCATTTCGAAACTTTTTCAATGATGAAATTCAACTCGCTGGTGACTGGAGAGCAGCTCTCAGCGAGATCATTTTCCCCACAAAAATTGAGCATATTGTAAATGGAGACATGGTAGTATATAGCTTAAAAGGGTACGAAGACAGCCAGAAAAGGGCTACCGAAGCCAATGTGATCTCTCGTCCGTATAACGGTGAAAAATTGTCTATCATGACAGAAACTTATAGTTCAGTTGTTGACATACTAACTACTATCAAACGAACTGTTGGACTACCAAACTTTTCATTCAGAGAGATCAAGAAAACTGGAAAGTTTGAAATTTTGATGGGTAAAAATGAAGGAATTACTTTTCCCAGTAAAGAAATTCCCAGCATTATTGGTTTTTTGGGCATTCCAGATGGCAGTGGAGTACACATCGGGTACAAAATGAAAAGCGCAACATCAAACAGACTAATGAAAAGCGATGAAACGGCAGCATACTATGGAGATTTTCCCGTTGATCTTTGCTCGGGAAAGCACTTAATTTTTATATATACGAATATTATTGAGTACCAGTACGTCGGTGATACAAAAGCCCCCTTGCTTCGAGTCATTGATTCAAAACAGCGTCTGAAAAACGGTAGTGTCTGCGAGCTTGAACCAACTCATCGAATTGTTTTTTCCAATTTAGATTACAAAAAACTCTTATCAAACACCATACAATCAATATCGATTGAGCTTCGCACAGAAACGGGAGAATTGGTTCCCTTTTCGGGAACCGGTAAAGTCATTTTAACTCTTCAGTTCAAAAAAATTTCCAATTAGCATGGACTCTTACTACGCTAAACAAGCAACATCCTTACCACATTTCTCTGGCCACTACCGGCAAAGAGGCAGTGGTTTTGGTGCATTAGCTGCGGGAATTGGGCGTGTCGCTTTGCCCCTAGCTCGACGTTTCATTCTTCCTACTGCAAAACGTATTGGAAAAGAACTTTTAAAGCAAAGTGTTCCAGAGCTGCTAGACGTTGTCAGCAGTAAAAAATCACCCAAACAAGCACTCAAAAATACAATAAGCAACACTGTTAAAAAACAAACAAGGGGAGCAAGATTTCGGCAACAAAGAAAAACGATTAGGAGTCGCTCAAAAAAATCACCAAAAAAAACATTAACCAAACAAAAGTTGGTCATTTCAAAACAAAAATTTCCAAAAAGAATTCGGTCTGATTTCTTTTCTAAAGTTAAATATGATCGCTAACCTGTTACCAAACGAAGCAACCCATAGCTCTTTGGATCTGTTTGAGAAGCCGGCGCTCTTGGTGACTTTCGATGGAAGTTTTTGTCAAAAATTGGGACCTGTTTATAGTCCTGATGGACCCATGTTAGAGTTCGAGGTAACTGGTGACCGTAACAACTTTATTGATTTACACAAAATTTTTTTGGAAGTCAAATGCAAAATTGTTCAGTCTTCGGGAGCTGATCTCAAATATGACGGGGAAGCTACTGCTGACACTGCTAAAACCGATGCTCCATACTTTGTAGCAATAATGTGCTACATTCACTTTTCTCTGACTGCACAGTGTCAGCCAACGGGTTGAAAATCTCTAACGCAAATGGAAATTACTTACACAAGAGTTTTATAGAAATTGAGTTCTCACATAACAAAGACGCAAAGAACACTTGGTTGGCATGTCAAGGCTATTCTTACGAAGAAGATCCATCTGCAATAAAAGCAGGTGAAATTGCTCGAAGAAAAAACTCAGTCATAGAGTCAGCAGAATGCACTTTTTATGGTAAAGTAGCGGTAGACTTTTTCACATTTGATAAACATCTGCTCAGTGGTGTAACTCTTCGTATTGCATTCAGAAGATCTGTTGATGATTTTGTCATCATTTCGGATCATGCTGCAAAACATTACAAGGTGAAAATTGTTGAAGCTAATTTGTACGTTCGCAAGATGACATTGAATGACGAGGTCGTGTCTGCCATTGAAAAAACCTTGCCTACTAGCCCTGCTGCCTATCCCTACTTTGAAACTTTGACAAAGACGTTTTGGCTTCAACTGGTCTGCATAGTTGGAAGCAAGAGGACATTTTTGCACGAGAGCCAATCCGAAGACTAGCAATTTGTCTCAATACGAACAAAGCTTTTTTGGGCAACAATATGCAAAATCCTTTTTTTATCAAAAATTTGACTTGGGACAGATATATATTTATCGCAACGGGTTACCAGTGGCTGATAGCCCAATATCTACAAATGATAACAAACGCCTTTATTTTAATACAATATCCGATTTAGCCTATATTGATAATGGGCATGGAATAAGTCTGTCAGACTATCCCAACCATTTTATAATGGTATTTGATCTGACTAGCACCCAACAAGCTTCTCATGATTTTATACACCCGGAGCTAACAAACTGTTCCATATCTATCGAATTGAAGTTTTCAGCAGCGTTACCGACCAACATTGAAAGTTTTATTATTGGAGAAAAAGCTAATACAATTTTTGTTGATACTGCGCGACGAGTGTCAAAAAATCATATTCTAACAAACTGATGATGGACGAAGATGATATTAATCGTTTAATTCAGAGATGTCAAAAACTAAAGCACAAATTTCGAGGTGTATTTGCAGCAGACAATTTTCCTTCAAAATTGAAATCAAACACTTTTTTAATAGCAAACGCGTCAAAATCTCAAAGTCCTGGCACGCACTGGCTCCTCATTTGTAAAAAGAACGACCATCTTCTGTTTGCTGATCCCCTTGGACGATCCTTGTCTTCTTACAAGAATATCTATCAACGAATTGCAAAAAACAATGTACAGTTTCACCAATTACTTGAAAACCAACCAATTCAAGGTCAAAACTCAGAATTGTGTGGACTCTTTTGTATTTTTATTGCTCCTTTAATTTTTGACGATAGACAAATTGTAAATTGTAGTGATTTTCAATTGATTCGCTTTGCTCTTCACATGATGCTCTAACAAAACTAATATTGTGCAATAAATTTTTTTTTAAAACTGAATTTTTTCTTCATATACAAGACGAACAAATAGTAAATCAGAATCAATGTTTAGTTTTCCAAAACCACTCATAAATATATCCATAATCTGACAAAAAGAACCAGAATGAGGACCACTCAAAATTGATTCCACTCTTTTTAAAGTTTCACTACTAAATTGATCAGTTTGAGTTTTCGAAGAAATTGTAGAACATACAAAATTGTGAATTGTTTTCTGTGGTACAATTGATGTAGATCTCGCCAATGTTTTTGAGATTCCGCTAGTGACCGCTGTAGATTTTGATAGTTTGGTTGCCGCTGTTGCCAAGGGTGGAAGTCGCTTGCGTACATTTGCTGTATCCATTTTCTCTCCAGATTTGTTATTAAAGTCAACGGCAAGCTGTAATTTTGAAAATGTATCTCCTTTAAATTCCAGACTCGTTGAGGTTGAAAATAAGTGTCTGAAGGTAGTGAAGAGACAGAGAACTGCAAAAATTTTGATTGGCTTCATGGTCTCAACATCGACTGCACTCTCAATCAGAACGTGAAAATGGTTAGTTGGTAACTGACAAAATTCAGACTCAAAATGAGGACACACAGCATAGTTATTCGAAGCTGTTAAGTTTGGCTTTTCATCAGCAATTAAAAACTTGAACTGCTTTTGAAATTGTTTGAAATAGTTGGTAGAGCGCTCGAACATTGCTTCCACCATCTCTACTACACTGATCAAATTTCTGCTTCTTTGCTGGGGGTGGTTTTGAATCTTGCGTTGCAGCAGCTTCACGTATTTTTTCTGCTTTTTTGACTAAAATTCCAAACTCTTCTAGAGTTAGAGAAATTCTCTGTTCAAACTCGTAATCCTCGGCCGCTTTCTTGAACAACTTTAGAAACACATATGTTCCGGTTCTTTCGTAAGTTTTTAAAGTTGCCCTGACCAAACGCTTTTCAGTTTGGGAAATGTCGAAATAGCAATCTCCAAACTGTGTGTCTTTTGGGGAAGTAAAAGGCACGGTAGGCAACTTGTTTTATCACTTGCTCTTAATGTAAATAAATACGAAGTTAGGAGGCGCGGCAAGTTGGGATCAAACCAGTGTCGTCATATTTTTAATTAAATCCAAGTGATTGGTAAATACAATCTCAAGTACGCCCCACGGCGTACTTGAGACTGTTCATTTTAGACTTTTATACGTTTGTGACCTTAGATAATAGTTAATTAAAACCATACCTTTATAAACCACCAGAACCTACTT
This sequence comes from Convolutriloba macropyga, assembly GCF_964194025.1. Lineage (NCBI taxonomy): Eukaryota > Metazoa > Xenacoelomorpha > Acoela > Convolutidae > Convolutriloba > Convolutriloba macropyga. Next base: position 18,099,472 of record NC_134478.1, on the reverse strand, counting down.
GCGAACAGAGATAACAAGTACATGTGTTTTGTATATAAAGCAATAAATTTATCAGCACAACCCCACACTTCTGTGTTGGAGAGAGTTAAACATTAAAAGTGTAGGGATCCATGTATATTACAAGTTGATTTAGAACAGATATGACCCTAGATAAAATAGTGTAGAGACCACACAAAATTTACATAAAACCAAAACAAAACAGATGTGACCCCAAATTCCTCTGTAAAGGAACCACCGTGCGGCTAACCACATGCTATAAACAAAGAGCTGTATTATGCAAGTAGGCGTGTCCATGCTCCAATCTTTTGTTTCGTCTTAGATAAGGTGAACCTTGTGAAACACATGTTGGGAAAGAATTTTGTACTTGTGTTTATTTTTAGATAATAGTTAATTGAGACCATACCTCTATAAACCACCAGAACCTACTTGCGAACAAAGATAACAAGTACATGTGTTTTGTATATAAAGCAATAAATTTATCAGCACAACCCACACTTCTGTGTGGGAGATAGTTAACCATTAATAGTGTAGGCACCCATGTATTTTACATACAAGTTGCTTTAGAACAGATGTGACCCTAGATAGTATAGTGCAGAGACCACACACAATTTACATAAAACCAATACAAAACAGATGTGACCCCAAATTCCTCTGTAAAGGAACAACAGTGTGGCTAACCACATGTTATATACAAAATATTAGGCAACTAGGTGTGATTATGCTCCAATCATTTGTTTGGTCTTAGATAAGGCGAACCTTGCGAAACACATGTTGGGAAAGAATTTTGTACTTGTGTTCATTTCTTTCTTTTGCTCTTACTTAACAGTTAACTATTGAATCGAACTTGAACTCGAAAACAATGTCCGAGAAAATTCTTTCGGAGTCTGCTATCTCTTTTGAGAGAACTCTTGTTTACCAAACCGTGTTTGAAAATTTTGTCGTTCTGATACAACAGAAAAGAAAAAACGATTTGTGGTACACCTACCAGCACTCTTTGATACCGAAGCTCTTTATTAACGCTATTGCTGCCCTACCGGAAAAAGACGGAGCCGGCTGAATCCAGTATCATTACTTCTGGAGGACACTTACCACCAAAAACTATACCACAAATGCATTCAAATGAAGAAACTTTGCCGGAGGAAGTGAGACGTATCTTGTACAGATACGAATGCGATTGTGTGCCCTTATTCGAGAATCAACTCGGTACATATCCAGCCTACGAAAATTTGGGTGATATGTGGGTGTCAAATCATCACCATCCTCACCGGACAGTCAGCCACCGAGTGTTTCAGTCAGTGTTCCAACAACTCCTGCTGTGGATCCAAGCCCAACTTTTACTCCAACCCCAAGTCCGTCACTCTTTGAGGATTTCCAGAGGAAGAACAAGATCTCTGACAATTTTGCAAGTCAGTTTGATGTCAACATTTTATCTGGTTCAAACTTTCAGACACCACAGCCCCAAACAAATTCAGCCGATGTCAAGACACCCAATTGCTCGGAAACTCCAGTAGTATGCGCAGCACCAAAAAAACGAAGACAAGAAGACTCTTTAATGGACTTTTTTGACCTCTAACAACTTATTTAATATTGAATTGTTTTTCCTTTGCACTTTGGTGTGTTGTGTTGCTATCTTTTGTGAATAGCTCGCTAATTGACACTCTTCTTTTAATGTTTTTACATAGCTAGCAGACTTTAGAATCAGATTTTTACAAAAATGGACATGTTCAAACATGTTCACAAAAATAGTATCGTTTAGTTAGACAAAGTTGGGAGAAAATTTCCAAAATGGATATGTTCAAACGTGTTCGAATATATAGCAGGAAGCAAACAAGCTTCTGATTGGTTGAAAGAAAATTTAATGAGAAAGCTATTGAAATGTAAAATTAGGTTTGAACAAAAGCTTCAAAAAATGCATAAAGTCCTTATCAAACAAAAACTTCATTTAGCAAATCGTTCTTCGTATGCTGATATAATATCAGCGCTCCTGTTGGGTATTCCTTCAGGTGTTAGTTAAACTAGTAAAACATCATTTTTTCAGCAAAAAGGAGGAAAAAAAAGAAAGGATTTTTTTTTAAAAAAGAGATTTTTCCGGTTTTTTTGCTTAATAAATTTTTTTCGACGGAACAAAAACTCAAAACCTGAACGCCATCACCCACTGTTTTTTGTGGGCTACCGATATGAATAAAATAATTGACCACATTTCTTCTAAAAAAGTTGAAAAAAAAACGAAAAAAAAATTTTTTTGTTTTTCATGGTGACCTCTGACCCCAAAAAAGTCGGCTCCAACAGATAGTTGGGATGAAACTGACTATTGGGTTGACACTATCAGACACTGTACTACAAAAAAGCTCATAACGCTCGTCAAAACAAACTCAATCCTTCATGAGATAATTAACCATTAATTAACAGCTAATTAGCAACTAATTAGTCTAATCAGTAATTAACAAAAAAAAATTCCCCTTTTTTGAAACGGATTTGTAATCAGTGGTACATGCTTGTCACTTTTGGTCATAAGGGTCAGTGTCGAAAAACGGCTCCTTCACCGATTTTCAAAACATCTGGACATTAACGTCTCATTAACATCTGGCATTAATTAGCAATTGAAGTACCCGAAAAAATAATGATACACCAGGTTTTTTCTAAAAAACCGATTTTTTGGGGGCTGGAGACAAAATCATCTCATAACAGCTGTCGTCGAAAAATGCTTGCAACAGGGGGCTTGTCATTGGCTGTCATGTGATGACATGGATTGATCATGATTGACAGAAAATCTAACTTTTTTCCTGATAAAGATGAGGGATTTTTTGTTGTCGGTTCCTACGTTTTAGTGCCCGGGGAGCATTTTTGGTTATGATGACCAACATCGTCAGACGCACCCATCGGCATCTACAGTAAAAAAAATTACAAAAATCGCTTTTTTTGCAGCATTAAGCGAAAAAAATTGAACATTTCATTTGCTTTTAGTAGATTTTTTAGCTGTTCAAACACCGTGACAGTAATAAAACTATGCATGATAACCGTCCAAAGCATCCCTTGTACTTAAAATTTAACAAAGTGTACAAAAAAGCGATGTTTTTGCAATTTTATTCAAAAATTCTATGGAAATCAAATCAAAACTTTCATTTTATGTAGGCTACTGGAGTGTAATATTACATCTAACGGATTCAAACACAAATGTTTCCTCTACCCTTATGTCAGTGGAGCATATTATCTATGAAAATGAAGAAAAAAGATTAAAATATTTAATTGAAAGATCATTAAAAATTCATAAAAGTTTACTTTGACTAAACCTAAAAGTTAGCAAATCAAAAAAATTGCAATTGATATGCTTTCTTACATCACATATAACTAATAACTAAAAGGAACTACCCCTGGTTTTAGAAAAACTTTTTATATATTGTACTAATAATTCGAAAATAACAAACAAGTTTTATCAGTGTTGTTCAGTGAGAAACGTAAAGTCAAGCGCTACTCTACGTTCAACGCAACATGATATGTTCATAGTAGTTGACTAAAGCGGGGACGCGCTCTTATTATCCAATCAAATTCGAAAATTTTGAAAGTTTGAATTGCGCGCGTCTTATATGAACCTCGTGTGGAATAGAAATAAATTCGCCATTTGAAGTTGAGTTACATGTTTACGAAAGTTGTCATTATCTCTGTTATTTTTTGAATCTTGAATTTTTCAACTATAGTTTTCAATTGCAAATATTGTTCGGCAACTTTTGCAAACAGAGGAAATCAATCTCGCCATGAGCATCGCTACCATCCCGACGAAGTAGGTTTACCAGTCTTTACCTGTTGTATTTGTACATTCACTTGTAGTAAACTTTCTGAACTGGAACAACACATGAGGACTTGTCATCAAAAATTTACAAATTGTTGTCGGTCCTGCTATATGGGCTTTAACGACACCAGATTATTTGCTCAGCATATGAGTTCTTTGCATTCTTTACCTGTCTTTGGCGATCAATTCCAACCAACTCAAGCGCCGGCCGAAACTGCCTTTAATGGTACCCTTCAGAGCTACCATCTGCCGCCATCACCAACCCAAGCCAACACAGACCTTGCTCAGTTCATGCTCCAGCATAAACCACAAATCGATTCGGTTATAGAACAAAAACTCTCACAAGGATCACAAAAAGTTCAATTTAGTGCTCATCTTCAACTCCGAAAGCCGAGTCAAAACGAAGATCAGGAAGATGAGCTTATTGAAATTTATGCAAATTCGCTCATGACACCGGTGTATAGTCAGGGACTTAGCAGTGAGACCTTCTGGACTATGGTCGAGAAGATGATGATAGTGCTTACGACATTTGCGTCTAATGGTAGTGGTTGGGTGCTTGAGAAAGTTATCAAAATAATTGTGAACTTTGCCCGTTACCGACCTATAACTGGCTCGTCTTACATTGCGTTACCATCAAAGTTACAAAATTTCCGCGGTTTACTTAATATTCGTAACCATGAGGACGCAAATTGCTTCCTTTACTGCTATATTGCTGCATATCATATGCATAACAATATTAGCTTAGATCGACCAGGAAGGAACTACAACACAGACAAAACTTCACCCGAAACGTACAAGCAAGCCAACCTTCATCAACCAACTGGACACTTCGATATGCCCATGGGGCTAGAAGACATCAATCAGTTCGAAAATCTAAATGAAGTTCGAATCAACGTTTTTGGTTATGATGGTAGAGACTTATTTCCACTCAGAGTGTCAAAGTTTGTCTCAAACTTCACAATGGATATTTTGCTTTTATACGAAGCAGACTGTTACCATTATGTGTTGATTACCAACTTGGTTAAGGTAGTTTGTCAACTCCGAAATACCAAATTTCGCTTTGCGTTTCATATTTGCCGGAATTGTTTCTGGTTGTGTGAAGAAGCCCTTGCAAAGCTTACCGCACATATGGAAACCTGCTGTGAAAATGCGCCGGCTGTTGTTCGATTACCAGCTCCGGGAAAAAATTTATATAAATTCAAAAACTTGGCCGCTACCTGGTTTGTTCCATTAGTCATTTACTTTGACTTCGAATCCTTCTTGTATCCAGTAGCAGGATGCACGCCCCACGGGAACAACTCATACACCAGAGTTATTGAAAAACACGAGCCCTGTGGGTTTTCACTTGCGGTAATTGATCACTACTCAACAAAACCCATCTTCTTCCACGTGGACAGCTCTGAAGATTGCATTACTAAATTTGTAAACATGTTACACACACTAGCCAAGGATATATACAAGCGCAAACGAGCTTTTCCTTTCTTCAGAGGTGACCGTAGCCAGTATCCGAAAAGTGCAGCTAGCGAATGTTGGATATGTAACGAAGCCTTTGACGATAATGATGAACAATCATCAATTGATCTGGATCACTGCCACTACAGCGGACAATTTCTTGGCTGGGCTCATGAAAAATGCAATCGAGCACGAAGGAACGTCAACTTTACCCCTGTGGTGGGTCATAATATACAAAATTATGACCTTCATCACATTTGTTTAGCCCTCCAATCTTGTGAGCCAACGACCACTGTAAGTGTAATTCCATCTACTGATGAAAAATACATTTCCATGAATTTTGGAGTACTCGTGGAGACCATAACCCTCGATGATGGAAAAGTGATCAAAAAGTATGAAAATCTGAGGTTCATTGATTCATTCAAAATGATGAATTCGTCTCTCGAAAAGTTGGTTGACATTTTACCAAGAGATCGTTTTGGAATACTTGCTTCTGTCTTTCCTAACCTATCCTCAACAGAATTGAAGCTCCTGCAGCAAAAAGGATATTACCCCTATTCATATGTTAGCGGTCGAGAAAAGTTCAGCGAAAAATCCTTACCGCCTCTTAATGAATGGCGTAACACTTTAGAAGGAAACGCAGTAACAATAACTCAAGAAAACTTGAACCACGCCAAGACGATGTGGAACACTCTGAATTGCCAAACTCTACAAGACTACCACGATGCATACCTGAAAACCGATTGCGCTCTTCTCGCATGCGTTTGTGAATTCCACAGAGAGCTCAGTTTCTCCACCTACAAACTCGATTGCATGCACTTTTACACACTGCCAAATATGGCTAAGGAAGCATCCTTGAGAATATGCAAGGCGGAGGTCGAATTGCTTACAGAACGCGAGCACCTCGATATGATAGAAGGAGCAGTACGTGGGGGAGTATGTTCAGTCTACGAGATGAGAAAGTTTACAGCAAATAATAAATATTTACCAGATTACGACTCTTCACATCCCTCGACATTTGGCTTCTGCATGGACGCCAATAACCTATACGGTGGCGTCATGCAAAATGAAAAACTCCCTCAGTCAGATTTTACGCTTAACTCTGATATTACACTGGCTGAGATACTAAACTGTCCTGATGATAACCCTGTCGGTTACTACGTGGAAGTCGACTTGCATTATCCAGCAAGTCTACACGATTACCATCAGGACTTCCCCCTCGCACCATCGAAAAATATTGTTGAGGATGACTGGCTCAGTGACTACCA